>NC_053205.1:8607165-8923342 GCF_905163445.1 Pararge aegeria
GGGAAGGTTGGTCGATTAAAGTCAGGAGTAGCGGAAATTAAGCTGAATTTTCATGAGAGATCATGGATTTCCGCAAAGTAACGCCAGCTTCTATCCAATATTTACGTATTTTTATCTCACTACTGACTTCAATTGGTAACGGATAATATTTTGTAAAAAATAACTTCTTTCCAGCTACATTCATGGTCTCTCTTCGTCATTGTACTGCTCTGTAATAGAATGGCTACGATCTTAACAGTTTTTCAGTTCCTGAGCACACATCAACTTGATATATACTCGTATATATATTTACCTAATTGACTCCTTAATTATGAAAATTAAGCTTAATTTCCTATAGCCCGCGAAAAGCAGGAGAATCTGTATGGTGTAATTTATAATTTCTTCAATTCTTATACTCCACATCACGCATGTACCCTCTACGCACGTTACGCTCCGAAACCGGAGCATTCTCTGGAGATGTTGACTTTACAATGAATAATTGTTGTCATTAAGTCAATTCATACGAGTATGTTTCGGTGTGAAGTATAAGGATTGAAGAAATTATAAATTACACACTAAAGATTCTCCTGCTTTTCGCGGAGTAAAGCAAATTAAGCTTAATTTTCATTATATATCATGGATTTCCGCAAAGCAACGCCTGCTTCTATCGAATACTGATTGACTCCGTCTATCAACAGACGGTATTGTGCCTTGTCGTACGGTTACCAGGAATGCAGGGGACACGCGGAGTAATTCTCATTAGATATTCGCATATAACCAAGATACAGTTACAGTTAGTTAGTTTAAATAGCTTACTACTGGTCGCTGTACGCCTAGCTGTTCTGTGGTGTAATGGTAACTGAGAAACCAGCTAATCAGTTTATGAGAATACTAGCCGAGGTATACCTATATAAAACTGGTGATCAGGCAACATTTGAACCTCTCTATCAGCACGCAGTCTTGGGCTTGACGAATGGGCACCAGGATTGCAAGGACCTGACAAGTACTTGTCGTCCAGATTTGCAAATCACCAAAACTCCAACTACAGCTCGGAGATAAACGATTTTGCAGTTCTTGATCATACTAAGCGAAGAATATCCTGTTGCAATTTAAAGTTCATACTAACTGAAGAATAGACTGTATTAACAGACAACTGATTCGTCTTACCTCGTTGAACCTCTCCATCAACAGGCGCTCCTTCACCTTGATTTAGAGGTACCATGAGTGCAGCGGGCTCGCGGAGTACTTCTCATCCAGGTCGTAATCGTATATCACCAAGCTATGGATACAGCTAGGAGATACATTATTGTGCAGTTCCCGAGCACACTAACCACAGAATATCCTGTAGAAAACTGGTAAACTGACAACGTTTAGGTCTTACCTCGTTGAACCTCTCTATCAGCAGGCGATCCTGCGCCTTGACGTAGGGGTCTCTCGAGTGCAGCGGATTCGCGGCGTACTTCTCATCCAGATAGTCGCAGATGACCACGCTCTCGAACAGATACTTATCGCCGTGCTCTGTAGGTATTTCTAGGACGGGAATTTTCACTGCAAGACCAAGAAAAACGGGAATTATAGTAACTCTTTGCAGTCTCCGAGCTACCGATGAACGTTAGGGCACTAAGGTAGCAAGGCGGACATACGACATTCAGCGAGTCTCTGGGAGCAGCTGGAAGTAAGCGGCCCAGGAAGTAACTCTTTGCAGTCTCCGAGCTACCGATGAACGCTGGGGCACTAAGGTAGCAAGGTGGACAGACGACATTCAGCGAGTCTCTGGGAGCAGCTGGAAGTAAACGGCCCAGAAAGTAACTCTTTGAAGTCTCCGAGCTACCGATGAACGTTGGGGCACTAAGGTAGCAAGGTGGACAGACGACATTCAGCGAGTCTCTGGGAGCAGCTGGAAGTAAGCGGCCCAGGAAGTAACTCTTTGCAGTCTCCGAGCTACCGATGAACGCTGGGGCGCTACGGTAGCAAGGCGGACATACGACATTCAGCGAGTCTCTGGAAGCAGCCGGAAGTAAGCGGCCCAGGAAGTAACTCTTTGCAGTCTCCGAGCTACCGATGAACGCTGGGGCACTAAGGTAGCAAGGTGGACAGACGACATTCAGCGAGTCTCTGGGAGCAGCTGGAAGTAAACGGCCCAGGAAGTAACTCTTTGCAGTGTCCGGCTACCGATGAACGTTGAGGCGCTAAGGTAGCAAGGTGGACGGACGAAATTCAGTGAGTCTCTGGGAGTAGCTGGAAGTAAGTGGCCCAGGAAGAACTCTTTGCATTCTCCGAGCTACCGATGAACGTTGGGGCGCTAAGGTAGCAAGGTGGACAGACGACATTCAGTGAGTCTCTGGGAGTAGCTGGAAGTAAGTGGCCCAGGAAGAACTCTTTGCAGTCTCCGAGCTGCCGATGAACGTTGGGGCGCTAAGGTAGCAAGGTGGATAGAGGGCATCGAGCGAGTCTCTTGGAGCCGCTGGAAATAAGCGGCCCAGGAGTCCCAGGACTATGGATTTTGGAACGCCCTACACAAGACCTATGTCCAGAAGTGGACGTCAATCTGTTGAAGTGATAATGATGATTTGCTGTCCAACAATGTGTTCAAGGTCAATATGAAATTGTACTAGCGATTTTGGAGTAAGATAGCACTATTACTTTGAATTTTCATTAGTGCTTATTGGGACAGAGCTCCTCCGGGGAAGTGATACCGTCATGCTTATTTCCGCCTATAAACGTTATTGCTGCAGTCTGAAGGGCGTGATTGCCGATGTAATTACTGGCTCACGAGACTCCGGTTGATGGATACTAGACGGCATGTTGTAGTTGCTCTGTTAATAGTCGATGGTTCATCAATTACTACAGAAAGTAAACCGCAGTTTCACGTGTATGTGAGTGCGTATGAACGTGTATGAATTATTGTTTTAATATTACCTAGGACCAAAACCTTTTGTTGTTGTCATAGCAATATGTGATCCCATTAAACCTTAAATACAGAATACTGTACTTGTTTAGCGGTTGTACTTGTTTAGCGGCTAGCATAAGAGGCATTGATGGACGGACGTAAACACACAACCTTAGCCACAACTAGGTTTTCTAGGACTTACTAGTTGTGGCTAAGGTTTGTATCGTAGTTTTCTCAAACTTGAACGCATTGTGTGAAATAAGTACAATTACTTTTCAAAATCAATAAGGAATAATAAAAAAACAATATTTTTTGCCCGCGTTAGTGTGTTCACTTGTTTTTTTTTTTTTATATATAAACTTTTCTAGTCGCAAACCGGTTCGAAATTTAAATAAAGTCTTTGATAAGTCACCTCCTCGGTTGCTCTATTTAGGAGCAAAAGATCGTTCCATTTTTAAATTACACGACAGAGAGTTTACTATATTCATTTCACCGCTGAATCACGGCTGCTGATCACATCCATTTCGCCAGAACAGCAATTTCGATTAATCTCGAAGAAGATTGTAAAAATAATGCTCAAGCTCAAATTACCAAGCATGTTTTTGAAGAAAAGTTATTTTTACTTACGCCTTGGGTTCTTGGCTTTGAACCACGTGGGTAGGTTTAACGGATCCAGGCGGTACACCTCGTATTTGGCCTTCTTCGCTTCCAGGATCAGCAGGACTCTGTGCCCGTAGGGGTTCATATCCACATGATACAGGCGGAGTTTGTCTGTCAGAGCTGGCGGAGGGGTAGGCCCTGGAACCAATAAATTTTCATTAAGTTAATGATTTTGAACTGGTGGAGGTGTCTTTTACAAAGTTCAAATTTTTTCAAACATTGAATATTCCTATTACGGTGCAGGATAAAATCGGTCAGGTAAACTGTTGTTTATCTTTTTTTTACTGTATTTCTGAACGAGAGAGTTGTATTATGTTAGCCTAGTTTCCTGCTCACGTAAGTTTTAAAAGAATGGGCAATGATGACCAAAAATTCACCAACGCGTAACGTAATGCGACCTCAATTAAAACAATTCTTGAGATTTCGTTTACCTTTAAGAAACGAGTGTTAGATCGGTATTTGTCTGAATCGGCCTGGCATTGATAGGAATAATGAATTATTCCAGAGATATGAATAAAAAGTGCGGTCTGTTCCCCTGCGCCCGATGATTTTACAACAAATTTTACCGAATGAAATCTTTGAGATGTCTCTCAATAAGTTCAAAGTACCTAGCTAAGCCTCGTAGCTTTAGGTTTAAGTTTGCAAACATAGTTATCACCATCACAATTAAGTAAACATATATGTTTGAACGCTTCATAAGTGCCTGTGATAGGACTACATGTTTTCTTTTTTTTTTTTTTTGATGACTGGTAGATGACAACGTTCAGAAAAGGCACGATGATTAATTTTATAAAACTGCCCTATCCGAAGTGTGTACAAAATTTCTCTTATTTTTGAAGAAATTAAAGGGTTTGTTGGTTGGTAAGGGTTTGGATAAATTGCAAATTATATTAAAAGAATTTTTTTCCCGCGAAAACGCTCGTCAAGTGTCATGGCCGCACTCGTGACGTCTTAGGCAAATTAGAGCATTGTTAAGTCTTTGTTCCATAGCTTAAGATTATTGATTTTGGTATTGATAACTAAAAAAGTTAGCAACTTATAAGTGATACTTGATATACGCTGAGATTTTCGAAGTTTAAGTGGTACAAAATTATGTTTATATAGAAGTGACGTCATAATTTTGAATTCAGCGTTTCACATGTCATGGCGGATTGCTAGGTTTCGCAGTTTTAAATATCGAAAATAAAAACAATCTCACTTCGAATATAAATAAAAAAAAAAATTTATTATACATCCCTACTAATATTATAAATGTCAATGTAAGTTTGTTTGTTACGGTTTCACGTAAAAACTATTTAACCGATCCTCATGAAACTTTTTACACCTATTCTTGGAAGTGTTAGAAGTAATATAGGATACTTTTTATCCCGGATTTAAAGCTCGGTTCCTTTGGGAGAGTGGATGAGTGTTTGACGATTTTACACCATAACTCCGACAAATTATAACCGATTTAAATAATTAATTTGCTACTATAGAGGTTAAAATATGTGTTTAATTTTGCACAAACTGTGATTGGAGATAAAGTACAGAACTCCTCAGCGGACAGCAGCAAAACCCTCATTTAAGGCTTAGAGATTATTATGTCCAACTAAATTTAATGCCACATCAAAAAACAAAATCAAACGCAGACGAAGTCGCGGGCAGCAGCTAGTGAATTATATATCATTACTCTTACTTTTTCGGAAGGACACTTGCCGATAACCACCTGAGGGGTTGCTACGTCGTCACCGGGGGAGTGGGGCGAGCGCGAGAACTCGCCATGAGAAGAGCCATTGCTCGACGACATCGAGGGGGGAGAGTGGGAGACGTCGACCCGAGGGTGCCTCCTGCGAGGACTCGGACCTCGGCTCGGTTCGACGTTAATCTGAGTGTTGGTGGACTTTTGGACTAATCATTGTTTAGTCCGAACGCCACCGTGACCGTGGTAAAGGTACATGTCCGGATGACGTCAGGAATCGGGGACCTCGTCTTAAATTATATATCATTAGATAAATACAAATTTTTAGCGATTCTTTGGTACTTTCACCATGACTATCGTAGGAGAGCGCATGAACGTCAACCTAGTTCCCCGCCTAATAAATGAATTACCCACTGATGTACGAGACGATATTAATCCTCGAAATATAAAGAGAAAACTGAAATCTTACTTTTTAAGTCACATAAAATAAAAGCTTATAAATAATACTGTTAAGTCTAAAATCAGTGTCGGTACACGGAGTGTCGGACGCCCCTCGACTAGATGGAGCGACGACCTCCGAAAAGCGGCAACATCGACTGGATGAGGAAAGCCGAAAATAGGAAAAGTTGGCTGATGATGATGAATTCTAAAATTACTATATAATAGATATAAAAATGATCTATGATCTATAAATAAATAAATAAATATACTACGACAATCGCCATCTAGCCCCAAAGTAAGCGTAGCTTGTGTTATGGGTACTAAGGTGACTGAGGAATATTTTTATGAATAACATACATAAATACTTATAATATACATATAAACACCCAGACACTGGAATACACTTATGTTCATCACACAAACATTTTCCAGTTGTGGGAATCGAACCCACGGCCTTGGACTCAGAAAGAAGGGTCGCTGCCCACTGCGCCAGTCGGCCGCCAATCAATCTATGATCATTTTTATACACAACATGTTAAACTAGCAACAATGTTCTGTATTTAACGTACCCAGTGGCGTGCACTTCATAAAATAAAAGCACAAAAGAACTACATACCCCAAAATTTATATATATCTCGTAGAGCGGGAGGATTTTTGCCATTTTATTTAATTTTCCTGCTGTATGCATACCCACTGAGCGTACCAAGACTTTTTAGCAAATATAACTTAACGTTAACGTTATTATATAACTTAATATAATAATTATCTTGTATAAGCAAACATATACACGAGTACAGTTACCTACGCGACGCAAACTCACACACGCACAATATTACACTCAATCATCGAAACAACAATTGAGGGAGAGCACTGTATCCTGTAATACAGGTTTTTACCTAAATCAGGGACAGTAGATTTTAAATGGCACCATTACATACATTTATTACATACACACCAATATAAGTTGTGAGGCACGCATTTGTTTGTATTAATATTATAATAACTACTTTACATTTTAAAAACTGTATGTACCTACATTCTTGTGAATAAAAAAAATTGGTTGCCTGTAAAGTCGGTATACGGGCGAAAGTTTTACGTGACAACGACTTTGAGTGGTAAAATAATTTTAATGTGAATATTCATTCGTATAGTAGGAAGAAGGATGAAATAATAGTAACAATTTAAAACATTTATTTATACAAAGAATTATATTTAAAACATTAATTTATACAAAGAATCTCGCACTGAATTTCATATTAACTAAATTTTATTTTTACCTTTACACATACATACGTATTTATATACATACAATAACTTGCAATACATTTGCGTACAATGAAACAGCGTTTACTACAAAGGGACGCGTGCCTTTCACTTTTTATGTCTGTCTCTCTCGCTCTTAGGCGGGCGCGTGCCTCTCACTCGCTCTCATTGTGAGCGCATAACGTGAGCGGAGCGTAACGCAGTTTCTTGAAGTGTCACCCGGCAAACCAATTTATAAGACGTTGTCACGTCAAAATTATTATTATTATTATTATTATTATTATTAAAATATTACAAACCTGGGTGGTTTTCTGCTGTAAGTATTTTTTATGTAAATAAATAAATAAATAATAATAATAATCAAATCATCCGCCCAACAGGTACGTACACCTATGAGCGCAGCTTGCTCGTGAATCGTGATAAGTGTTTACGTTTGGGAGCGTTACATAAGCGGCGCAATGCGGGTCAAGGAGAATGCGCGGGCGCAGCTAATAGGCCTACATGCACTGCATACGAACTATAAACATAATATATACTAGCTGTTACATACAAATGTATCCCCTATTTCCTTTCTGGATAATGCATCTAGACTAAATATTTCCCGGTGTTGCTTAGATGCCTAGATCACTAGATGAACTGTTAACATAGTAGGTATATAATCTATGTTAGTATACAGCAGCTGCTCCATACAAACAAATTGACTTATCTCCTCCTTTTGTAACGCCAATATTTTTTTTTCCTTAAACAGGGTTTATTTTTTTTTTTTAAATTTTTAAAAAACAAATCACAGAATTAGATACTATTATGGACGGCCGAATGGCGCAGTGGGCAGCGACCCTGCTTTCTGAGTCCAAGGCCGTGGGTTCGATTCCCACAACTGGAAAATGTTTGTGTGATGAAGATGAATGTTTTCCAGTGTCTGGGTGTTTATGTCTGTATTATAAGTATTTATGTATATTATTCATCAGTTACCTTAGTACCCATAACACAAGCTACGCTTACTTTGGGGACTAGATGGCGATGTGTGTATTGTCGTAGTATATTTATTATATTTATTTATTAAAGAGTAATATTGAAACATCAAAACAACTCCAGTTTAGTTGTCTCTCGAACAGACAGTTAGCCGCTTCATATGTAAAAACCACTATACTACTTAATAATGAGGAATTGGATCTGGTAGATACGGCAGTTTTTCTAGGAGCATTCAAATTCAAATTCAAAATTTATTTATTTCAAGTAGGCCTACTTTTTAACCTCTTTTGAAACGTCAAGTATTTATAATTGTAGTGACTCTACCACCGGTTTGGAAAGCAGATTCTACCGAGAAGTGCCGGGAAGATACTCAGTAGTTGCTCTTTTCAATCATGAAAGTAGATACGGCAGTTTTTCTAGGAGCATTCAAATTCAAATTCAAAATTTATTTATTTCAAGTAGGCCTACTTTTTAACCTCTTTTGAAACGTCAAGTATGTATGCTTGTAGTGACTCTACCACCGGTTTGGAAAGCAGATTCTACCGAGAAGTGCCGGCAAGATACTCACTAGTTGCCCTTTTCAATCATCAAAGTCAAAGTCAAAGTCAAAAATATCTTTATTCAAGTAGGCCCATAGGTGGCACTTTTGATGCGTACATAAGAATTACACGGTAGTAAGATGATGGCGATAACCACATTCGTAAACTTAAAACTAAAGCTACGAGGGTTCCAAACGTGTCCTGGTCTAAGAAGAAGCCCACAACAAACTTCAACGTTTACAAACATTTTTCTATCTTGCGGAAGATGAGAGCGAGGCTGGCTGCTTCCAAAATTCATCAAATGTATATAACCTGGCTGTGTTAGATTTACACATTTTTTAAATGTATCTATGTATTGGTAGGTCAAGAATTACCTTAGGGCGTTAGATGCTAAACTTCAATGGGGCCCTCATGTAAATAATTTATCGAATAGGCTTAGTTCTGCCGCCTGAAGAAGATACGCCACATGACGGACATAGAAACTGCTAGGCTAGTCTATTATAGTTACTTTCACAGCATTATGTCAGATGGAATTTTACTATGGGGTAATGCTGCTGATATTGTCACTTTTTTGTATTGCAGAAGAGGGCTGTTCGTGCGATATATAAAATGGGTCCGAGAGAGTAATTGAGAGATAAATTTAAAGATAATGACAGTTTTTAGCCAATACATATTTGAAAATTTAATGTATGTTCACAAAAATATATCTAAATTTAAGAGAAAATGTGACTGCAATAATTTTAACATTAGAAGCAACAAAAAACTTGCAGTGCAATATACTAGACTACATAAAATAAGTACTTCATTTAAGGGAGATTGTATACAATTTTACAATAAACTACCAGTTGATATTTTGGAGATGTCTTTTAAAAAGTTCAAAGTTTGTATTAAACGTAAATTTATAGTAAAGTCCTATTATAGTATTAAGGACTACGTCAAAGATAAAAATGCTTGGGTGTAAATTATTGCTCTAACCAAGCTTGTTCTTTAATAGTTTGAAATGACAATGTGACGTAAATCAACCGGCTAAGTTTGTTGTGAGCTTCTTCTTAGAATTTCTTCGCGTTCAGAACCTTCGTAGCTTTAGTTTTAAGTTGAGTTGTTATCGCCATCAAATCACTTCTTTGTCATATTTTACATGTTATGTAGGCATCAAAAGTGCCATCTATGTGCCTATTTGAATAAGAAATATTTGACTTTGACAGTAATTATATTACATCTAATGTTCTAAACGTTTACCATAAAATGGGAAAAAGTTCGTGTGCTAGCCACATTCAGCGGGTGTGAAGAAGGAAGTGCGCGGGGCATTTTCACAGTTTTTGTACACAATTCACCGCATACAATAAATACTGAATGAGGATTCTGTACGTTCTTAATTCTGTGACTAAAATGGCCAAAACTCAACTTTTTTACCGTCATTTTCAGAGGTTTCAAAGGCAAATAAGAAAACATTATGACATGAAGAAAAGTAAGAGCAGCCTAGACGCAAACATTTTTTTAAATTTCCATGGCAAAAATTTAAAAAAAATGCTTCAGTTTTGTAGTAGGTATGTGAAAACAGGGGAATGCGAAAAGTAGTACTTTTCAAATTTTCTGTCTTCTATATGAGTAGGTATACTGTGGTGAATGTACGATAAGAATTAGAAATAATATTATCATTGGTACACCTGCTTACGTACCTAGCTATCTGTTTTACAAGAGGAAACAATTAAAGGAGATAAGTTTAGCAAAAATAAGGAGAAGTCTAATCAAATGCAACAGCTAACTTCAGAAAATTATAATTCCATTCAATTTTAAACGAAAACGAAACGAGTTCTGAGTTGTAAGAGTTCGAAGACCTCCGTTGTGGGGGCGGGAGATCCTGGGTACAAAGTCAATAGTCAAAGTATAAAATATCGTTTGAGACCCGGAAGGAGCGATTTTGGCGCGTATTTATAATTTATGAAATTTCTCTAGTCTGGTTTCATTTCAGCTGAGATTGCAGTCAAGGGCTAATTATAGTGGAATACGAAAAAATAAAGATAATGACAATTCAAAAAAAAATAAAATTTTAAATAGTTAAAATATTACTAGGTATCAAAAAATTACTAGGTACAAAGAGGTATCAGATTATAAGTCACAAAATATACTTTTTTTTTCGTTTTCTACTTTCTCCGAGAGCATTTTATCGTAATCGATTGGCAAATGCAGTAACGAAACGTTGCGTGACGTCATCGAGAACAGCTGTTTTGTATTTGTATTTGTTCAAAGGAAATCTATCGATAAAACAGTAATATTGTTGCTTCATTATTATAACGATCGTCGCTCAATCGCAAACTTAATAGAATAGCATGAAATTAAGTATCAATAATTTAAACGTATTTTTAAATATTGGCATGTTAGGTTGGGAATGTATAGAAGTTTTTCCGGTTTTATAATTTAAAAAAAAGTAAGTGATAGAATTTCGAAATTGGTGTTCCAATTACGACCGTATTTTTAATAGTGATGTGAAATAGATTATACATACCGGCAACTTTGTAGTCGTAATAGGACATAATTACACTTTTATTTTAACTCCCAACTGCACGAATTCACAGAGAAAACTACACTATTTTCGCGTAGCGTACTTTCGCGTGCGGTATCCAATCCAATGTGGAAATAGGTACGTCACATTTAAAATAAGCTGCGATATGACATCATCTCGAGTCTCGACCCGATTATCAATAACCCTGACATGTTGCGTATACAAAAACATGGAATACAAGAATAGACTGCTGGAGAGATTTTCAATTTGGCCGGATTGCATCATAAGGTCGTGGATCGCGGGACTATGTAAACTTTAGTTGTATTATTTATTGATTTACCTACATTAGGTGAATTTTATTAATTTCGTAACTGAAGTTTAATGCATGAGTCATCGTTTAGTTAAGTAGGTATTATACCTATCGTTGACTGTGGAATTATACATTTTAACAGAATATTAGTAGAGTTAGTTATATATTCATGGATGACGGAATAGATTTTTTTTTATTTTCACGAAGTTGAATGAACTATAGGTAATTCTTTTAATCTTTTTTTTTGTTTCATAACGACCGGACATCTAAAAAAAGACATTTGATTTTTTTTGTATGGGTATATTTACTATTATAAGTATAGATTTTCTTTGGTTTAATGGTTGGAAAGTTCAACTACGGGTCACGTGGTCTGAGGGTCCCCGGCGCCACAGAACAATCTGGTGTTAGGTTTGTGTATTAAGAAAATATAGGTAGCCTGGATATTCGGGTATTACAGGGTGCAAAAATTTTCAGTAGTCATGCCTGTGTCTGAGAGAGTGCGTTAAGCCCTAATACCTAAGTGGAAAATGCCGGGCTAGATCCAATCTCTGAAATCAGATCTAGCAAAAAAATATAGGACCTTGACCTCATCTGTATTCGGATTTCATGATCTGGATTCCATCTGAATAAAATTTGATTGAAATAAGTTAGACAGCGCATTGAGAATAGCTGGACCGACACAGACTTAACAAAACTTTTGTCATCTCAAAACAGCTAGAATCCAGACTAAGCTAGAAAATTCACCTTAGTACAACATTGGCTACCTCGCAATCGAAGAGTCAATTTTGAGTACACTTACGTAAACTTTGAAATTAAAATGGCCCTAATTTTGAGTCGCAAATCCTGTACTCGAGCTGAAGAAGTTCCTTGCTCGAAAACGACTTCGATTGCGAGCGAGCAAATCTTTTCTGTTGCCATATTGGCTGGCTACAGAAAACTAAGAACAATGAATACCTATCATTGTTTTTAGCTTTTTTTCGTCAGTTTAAGGTTCAAAATTAAAAAATTTGGCTTCTTTATTTTTTTACATTTAAGTCACTTTTCAGGGAAATACGTATAAAAAATATCCAGACCACCTATTATGGTTCTATAAACGGTAATTGCTTTCTAAATAATTTATCTTTATGAAAGTGTAATTTATAGAAGCTGAAGTCTACAATCAATTACACATAAAATACTACCTCTACCCTCCATAATAAAATACATATAGAGTACATTGGTATAATAATGAAATATCTGTGGTTTTATTTGTTTTATTGGCTATTGCTCTGTGGTGATTGCTTGTATAATGTATTCGGTTTGGCTTGGCGGAAAAAAACTTTTCAATCTTCGTAACTTAACCTAAGTTGTTAAAGTCACAGATCACAATAACTAACGGGTTAAAGAAGTCTAGAACTATACGCTAGGCTAACACAGCTATGGAGGACATGGAATCGGTTACCAGTTATGATTCCATAAAAAATAATCCAAAATCGTTACATTTACTTATGAATCAATTTGTGCACATAGAACTGATTCAAAAACGTTCGATAAACGGTTATATACATGCTATTGATCCAGAAGGATACAGGTAAACACCCTCGACTTGTTCAAACTAGTTTTCTTACTGAACCAGAGTAGACTAGGGACCCTGAGTTACCCTAAAAGAACCTATGAAAAAAATCATTGTCATTCTAAGCTTATGAATCTTCCATAGTATCCAGTCCTTATCTCTTTTAAGAGACAGTGAGCTTGCACCTCTCCAACTCCAATGAGGGTAGGATAAACCAGTTTTCTTGGCTTTAACACTTAATCACAAGTTTTCCAGGTTGGGGCAAATTTCTTGGCAGTTATGTTCTGTGCTGTCATCATATCAACCCATTACCGGCCCACTACAGGGCACGGATCTCCTGCAATGAGAAGGGTTTAGGCTGTAGTCCACCATACTGGCCCAGTGCAGATTGGTAGACTCCACACACCTTTGAGAACATTATGGAGATCTCTCAGGCATGCAGGTTACTTCACGATGTTTTCCTTCACTGTTGAAGCAAGTGATATTTCCATTGCTTTAAGCTCACATTATTTAGAAATGTTAGAGGTGCATGCTGGGATTCAAACTCAGCCCCCAAAAGTGAAGCCAAAGTCCTCACCACTGAGCTATCAACACTGTGTCCATCAACGCTAGGCATAAGAGTGAAATTGGTGCCACTAATGATGTCCCAGTAGTTGTGTATGTTGTACAGTTTTTTACAATGTCCAATCTCTGAAAGGTTAGCACGCTATCAACTTAGATTGCATCATAACTAACTAATAGGTCAGTCTAAATCAGTAAGCATCTTCAAAAGTCATTTAAAAAAATATTATTTATCTACTGAGTCATAAACTTATATATTTGCTCTGTATGTATTTGTATAAACTATTTATGTATTATTGTTATATAAAGTTGATGTAGTTTATGTTGACATATTTTAAAAAAATTGCACTATTCCGTTTCCATAATCATTTCCTTCTTTCATTAAGGGTTGTCTGGAGGAGATCGCTTAAAGCGATAAGACCGCCTTTGCACATTTTTATTTTTCTTGTATTTATGTTTTCAATAATCTATATTATCTATATATATATTATCTATGTTTTCAATAATATATATTATCTTTATCCCTTAATTGTGTGCAATAAAGTAGTATAAAAATCTATCTATCATCAACAGCCTTCAATGCTCACTGCTGGCTGTCCACTAAAGGCAACGTAAATATATAAATTTACTATGCTAAGGGGGAGGTTGTGTAAATGTATTCCGACAACTATTCTTTGACATAAAACTTAATCAAGATTTCTTATATTACAGCATAATTCTCTTGGAGCCCAGAGGAGATAATTATCAAACAATCTTAATACCAGGTCACTCTATACTCAATCTTTCGGTTGTAGATTCAAAACCAATTATTAAACCTGAAGAGAAGGCTATACATAAATCTACTACTGATTTGGTAGAAAGAAGAAGGAAATTAATGTCATGGTTTAAGAAAAATCAACTGTCAGTTACAGAAAAAGATGACGAAATAGTGTTAGGTAGTGTTATAATTCTCCCGCCGTATGACATCACTAGTATATACTCTACAAATTTAATTGTAACTAAGCATGTAAGGGATATTGTGGAAAAAATGCCTGACAATTTTGTAGAGGATTAATAATGTTGTAAATCAAAAGTTGTCCTGAATTCACAGGTCTGAAAGAAGTGGCTGTGTTTGTATTATCATTGCTTTAAACAGTGATATCTTAAGATAAGTTTTTTTTATGCCTTGTCGTCCTATAAATAAGGATTATAATCCTGTAACAAAACATTAACATTACTATAAAAATACAGCTTTAAGTCATGGTAGTAGGCCTCATTAATTTTTATGATGCTCACACATAGCATATTAATATTAATAAAGTTATTATTTCATTCGGTGATCTGAAAATATGATGTAAATAAAGAATATAGTACTTTTAAAATGCCTTTTAAACACACTAGTTTTAAGAATGATTTAATATTTTCTTCAACATCTGAGGATGTTCCGGTTTCGGAACAAAACGTGAGTAGCGGGTACATTGCCGAAGAACTGTTTGGTGTGGAGTATTTAAGATTGACGAAATTTTAAATGACACCATAGAGATTTTCCTGCTAATTGAGCTTAATTTTCATAATATATCATGGAATTCCGCAAAGTAACGCCTGCTTCTATCCAATACTTTTAAATTTACTTCTACTCGTTTATGTATAAGATTGAGGGTAGAGGTAAGGAGAGTCATCTTATATGGGAGAAAAGTTGAAAAAGTGTCCAGTTGTTGCGCTAAATAACAGTTCAAAAATCCTCCACAATGGCGCTGGTGGATGCACAGGGTATGGTATGAATGTAGCAATCGTAGATGAATTGAAGTATGCCGAGTTAAAAAATTTAATGTCATTATCGACTAAAGTAGTTAATTATTGAGAATTTCAACAACTTACGTTGTACAAAATATTGTAAATATAACCTTACTTCCTTGTATCTCCATACTTCCTTGTTTATTTTTCAAGCCTACTCTAACAATATTTATATTTGGCGCTTCTTTTAAGAGTTACCCTGATGCAAATGTGGCGCCATCCTAATTTAATACATTTTGACGACACTTTTTCATATACACAGATGACTCTCCTTACCTCTACCCTCCATATGTATAAGGTATAAATGATACTACTTAGAATCTCAGCCTTAAATTGATCATGGCTTATAATTTACCAAATATGAGGATTAAAAAGATAAAAAATATGCAATCCACCTATTAACTGAAAAAGTAAACTTCAAGCAGTGTACGTAGTGTAATGCTTATATCCTCATTACAATCATCGTAATAAACTTCAAACTATTTCAGAAATAGGATTTAAATGCCTAGTACCCAAAACCGTGACGCGTAATGAAAAAAACTAGTGTCACTTTTGACTTTGACACATAAAAGAATCGAATTTTTCTTCCGCAAGGATGTAAACAATGCACAGTAGTTATTAACTTATTTCTAACAATTTAAACATTTGTTTACATTAAAATATATGTTAAACAGAATTCCCAACTGTTCAATTACTTTATTCCAGCTAAATATGGAGGATATGTGACGATTTTTTTATAATTATCGAGTTTTAAAGTTGTCAAACAAGTTTGGTGAGTGCAGGCGATTAATTATGAATTGGTAATCGTGTTTTTTCTTATGTTCAATGACTGTTATTATGCCGAACGTATTCCAATATATATTCGTCGGAAATTGTATGCCTAATATTCTCTTCTATAGTCTTCTAGTGATAAGGATTCATTTAACACTAATATCAGATGGGCCTATCTAAGTTCAAAGTACTATGAAACTACAAAACACATTTGTACCGAGGCTACAAGGTTACTAAACCTCGAAAATACATAAAATTAACTTTTTAGGGTTAACTTCTTATCTACAGTTTTTTTTTTAAATTTTTTAAAATTATTTTTAGAAAAATGTTTGTGTGATGAACATGAATGTTTTTCAGTGTCTGGGTGTTGATCTTTATATTATAAATATATTATTCATCAGAAAGGTAAAAAGAAAGAAAGAAAAATCGTCTTTATTGTCACACATTTGTGTATAATGTTACATTTGTATCATAAATTGTTAATAAAAAAAAATGTGTGACAAAGGAGCTGGCTCAGTATAACTGCATACTTAAGCGCGCAGCACTGCCTTTTCAGCCAGCCCCATTATCTTCGTAGTCACTGAATCCTCGCGACTAAACAATAACAAAATAATCATAAAAAAGGACAATAACATAGAATATAATATATAAACAAACAAAAGATATTTTTACATTAACACAAGCTTATTTACCCCTGTAGAACATCGTGAAATACAAAATCATCAGTCATCTTAGTGCCCATAACACAAGCTACACTTACTTTGGGGCTAGATGTGTGTATTGTTGTGGTAAAAAAAAATCTAATTGATCTTATCATTGTTTCTTGTATACAGTTGCTTGAGTGACCGTGTCTTTTTTTTTAGTAAGAGCTATGGAACCTGCCGTTGCCCTCGCATCACAGCCTGTAGAGGAGATAGTTATAAAGTGTGAGGTGATCGAGATTTCAGATGAGGAACCTGGCTTGGAGGAGCCAAAAAAGTGAGTTACATATATTATTCATATATTCCCCCACAGCTTTAACAACTCTCCGAGCATTGGCGCACAGGTGGAAATAATATCCAAATAATATATGTGTAATAAACGGGGCTAAAAAAAAAATATTTGTTTATTGTTCAAAAAAACATAGGTACAATTTACATTACATCTGCACAATAGGTATAACTGATATTAATGTTATTTCCTTACGATGTTTTCCTTCACCGCAAGTGAAGCGCACATAACATAGAGAAGTTAGAAGTGTGTGCTGGGATTCGAACTTGTCCCCCGGAAAAGTCAAAGTCCTTCCCACTGGGATATCACTGCTTCTCTACGTTTTTCCCACAGGAAAAGTATTTTTTTTATTCCGCTACAAGTTAGCCCTTCACTGCAATCTCACCCTGGCTAGCCTGTTTTATAGTTGTCATTACCCTAATCTTTTTCTACGCGACATCGCACCGGAACACTAAATCGCTTAATTATTTATTATTAACTAGCGTACTCAGCCCGCTTCGCCGGGCTAGATTTTGCTTTATTTTATAAGTTAAGCAAGCAGATAGTTAGGGTACATTGCTCATGATCTGTTTGGTGTGGAGTATACGGATTGAAGGAATTATAAATTACACCATACAGATTCTCCTGCTGTTCGCGGAGTATAGCAAATTAAGCTTAATTTTCATAATAGAGTGAACGTTGTTATTACTACAGAAAGCGTCGCAAACGTGTCACACCGAAATCTCCGCAGGCCTGCGAGGAGTGCGGGAAAACCTTCCAAACGGGCTACGAATTAAAAAAACATAAACGCACGCACACCGGAGAGCGTCCGTACATGTGTACAACGTGCGGCAAGACCTACACACAGCTGGGACATTTGAGTATACATAGTTTATCGCATAAGGGTACGTAGAATAAAATAGAATAGAAAAACTTTATTGCAACACAACACAATAGGCAAAACACTAGGAAAACAGCAACAGAACTTAGTGCTATGATAGATATGTATATGCTAGAATATATATAAATTTTTAATAGTGCTGTTTTTATGTATATAATTTATCATTTAAAAAAAGAAATGAAAATTAATAAATAAATAAATAAATATACAACGACAATACACACATCGCCATCTAGCCCCAAAGTAAGCGTAGCTTGTGTTATGGGTACTAAGATAACTGATGAATAATTTTTATGAATAATATACATAAATACTTATAATATATAGATAAACACCCAGACACTGAAAAACATTCATGTTCATCACACAAATATTGTCCAGTTGTGGGAATCGAACCCACGGCCTTGGACTCAGAAAGCAGGGTCGCTGCCCACAATCTAACGAACTAACGAACGAATTACAAACTATATTAATAAAAACTATTTATTATACCAAAAAATAATTCCATCTCGTCTTAACGACTCATTACCGGCCCACTAAAGGGCAGCGGTCTCCCCCCACAATGAGAAGGGGTTAAGGCCGTAGTCCACCACTCTGACCCAGTGCGGATTGGTGGACTTAACACTTTTGAGAACATTATGGAGAACGATGTTTTCCTTCACCGTTGAAGCAAGTGACATTTTAATTGCTAAAAACGCACATAACTTTGAAAAGTTAGAGGTGTGTGCTAAGATTAGAACTCGCCACCACCTAAAAGTTTTTATTATTATTAATGTTTTTACCTACACTTGGAGGAAATACATATAAAAACTTTCGGAAATGACAGAATTTGAACCTGCGACTCTGGCATTCGCGGCCTGAGCGCTTTAACAATTAAGCTACGGCTCTTTTACCGTCGATGCCGAAATTAGTATATGCCTTTTACATCAGTATTATAGCGACTGTAGCGTCATCTAGTAGGAAACGTTGCAGTTTCGATCTACTATTTCAAAGGTCCATATTACAATGAGACACGTTTGAAACAAGAGATGACACATTGATTTTTTTATTTTTTTATTAGTGTTTTTACCTACACTTGGACTGATTCGATCTACCTTTTTAAAGGTTATAATGAAACACTTTTGAAACAAGATGACACATGCTTTCTTTATAATTTTACTAGATGTGCCCTGCGGCTCGCCCGCGTAATTTTGGGAGGCAGCGTACTGCTACATAGTCTACACCTATAGTCATACAATATGAGATTTTGCGATTTTTTCACAAAAAATATTTTTCTTACGTATTTTTTTTTTTCCAATAAAAAGTATACTATATTATTTCTAATACCTCCAAGAATATGTATAAAAAGTTTCATGAAGATCGGTTCAGTAGTTTTTGCGTGAAAGCGTAACAAACAAACTTACGAACCGGTGGTAGAATCACTACAAACAGACAGACTTGACGTTTCAAAAGTGCTTATATTAGGCCTACTTGAAATATGTAAATGAATTTTGAATTTTGAATTTTACGTTCACATTTATAATATTAGTAAGGATAAGGATTATTTTTATTAGTGTTTTTACCTACACTTGGAGGAATTATCAATTTAATAAATTTAAAATACATATTAAAAGTCAGGTTCATATCCTGTCGGTTCCAAAAAAATTATAAAAAATTATATTTAGTTCTTTAGAATTTAATAAGTTTTACAAAGTACAAAGTTGACATGATGAATTGACGTTTGACAGCCGATCACAACACATAGATTCACACTAAGATTGACATTACACCATAGATTCTATATTTTTAAATCACTTCCTATTTGGTCTGACCACAGACATTAGACACATGAACTAAATTAATAATGCTATTTATTATTTAGTTCTTTAGAATTTAATAAGTTTTACAAAGTACAAAGTTCGTTATTACAGTGCAATTTTTGATTTTTGACATGATGAATTGACGTTTGACAGCCGATCACAACACATTTTCAATTCAATTCTTGTTTATGGCTTTTGTCTGTGCCAACTGGGCACAAGGTACTTCGCCAGTGTCTTGTAGATGAAGAAGGCACGAAGGAGATTGATCGGTGAAACTAATGAAAAGTTAATTTTGAATTTGTACCAAGAAATAGTTGTTATTAGCTAGTTAGCTCTTTAACCTAAGGCAGCACAGACAACACATGCATATATATCTAACACGGATATTTTTTGTACATTATACTTTAATTTTATTACTTACTATATATTTACATAAAAATCTACAATAAGGACTGAAAACAAACATTAAAAAACATTTAACACTCAAAGGACGGGGGACTTTGGGAGGAAGAACGTCATAGAGGGGATAGGTAAGTTTGGGACAGTTAAAAATAATATGAGTTATAGTGCCCTCATCCAAGCCACACTCACAGATGGAGTTGACCCTTATCCGGAGTTTGGCCAGATGTACAGGTGTGCTAGCATGACCAAGACGCAATCGGGAAATTGTGGATGAAGTCCAGCGATTTGTACTCCGAGAGTGACAAAACCAGGGTTGTCTTGGTATGTTTTGTTGGATGGTAGCGTAAAACTTACCCTTAACCAATTTGGAATCATTCCAAAAAATTTTCCAGGCTGTTTCCATATATGTTTTGGCAAGAGTACATAAGTCCTGCGATGAATTTTTAAAATGATCTAGAGAACCTGACTCAACAGCTGTTTTGGCACATGAGTCAGCAGTCTCGTTTCCTGGAATACCTGAGTGGCTTGGAATCCAAACCAGTAAGATGAATAGTCCTTTTTGATTGCAAGAGAGCAGAGCCTTCCGGATTTTTAAGATAATGGGAAATCGTGATTTGCTGCGAAAGGGGTTTTCTTTAATAGACATTAAACAGCTTAAAGAGTCAGTCAGAATAACCGTCTGTTGTACGTTATGGGACAGTGCAAACAGGATTGCTTCCAAAAGAGCAATGGCCTCTCCGGTAAACACAGAAGACTCGGGAGGGCATTTAAATTATCACAACACATAGATTCACACTAAGATTGACATTACACCACAGATTCTATATTTTTCCTATTTGGTCTGACCACAGACATTAGACACATGAACAAAATTAATAATGCTATTATCATTGCAGGTATAAAAAACTTCAACTGCAACGAATGCGGCGCCTCGTTCTACAGGAAGGCGGACCTGGACCGCCATGAGAAAATCCACACCGGAGAGAAGCCTTACCAATGCGAGATCTGCTCGAAGAGTTTCACCCAAAAGAACAATTTGGTGATGCACTTCAAAATGCACCTAGGCGACAAGCCGCATCAGTGCGAGGTCTGCCTCAAGAGATTCCTTACGAGGAGCAAGATGATGCTCCACTCCAAGAAGCACGAGAAGGAGAGAAAAAAGAAAGAGATTCTGGGACACATTTAGTTGAGTGACGGTGACTTTACAGTGTTAGTGTTAAAATAAATGTTCACAAGTGTTGAAATGTTTTTTTACTATACGGTATGGCAAGTTGATGTGTAATCCAAAATTCAAATTCATAAAATTCCTAATTAATGTAGGCCTAACACAGACAGTTATGAAGCATTCCTAGTCTCAGTCACAAAGATGACACATAGGTGGCACTTTTGATGTGTTGAAAACAAAATGTGTACATAGCAGTGAGTAGTGATGGCGATAATCTAAAACTAAAGCTACGAGGGTCCCAAACGCGACCTGATCTAAGAAGAGCCCACAAAAAAATTAAGCTGGTAATTTTTCACATACACAATACAAATATTTTACTATGAACTTAGACTCTGAGAGCAATTCATACTCATTGTCAGACCTAGTTTTAAAGCATTTTTGAAATTTCTTGTCTGTTAGTTTGCAGGCTTTGCCACTGGTTCGGAAAGCAGAGTCAGCCGGCAAGAAACTCAGCAGTTGCTCTTTTTTTATAACAATGTTACAAAGAAAAAGTTTTTGATATTTTTTACGTTATTATTTTATAGTAGTAAGAATAAAAATGGATATGATGAGTAACTTGACGTTTTGATAGTGCTTATAAAGTAGGCCTAATTGAATTAAATGAATTTTGAATTTTTTTGTATTTTTAAAAACTGCCCTTCGTTGTTCGAAAGTACTTCTACTATGTCCAGAAAGTACATTATTTTTGCATAAATTAAAGTTTTTGTTGATATAAATTTCATGTTATTTCCCGCGAAAACGCTCGCCGGGTGTCATGGCCGCCCTCGTGACGTCATAGGCAAATTAGTCCTTGTTCCATAGCTGAAGATTACTAATTTTGGTATTGATAACAAAATCACAAAATATTACGCAGAGATATTCGAAGTTCAAGCGGTACAAAATTATGTTTACGTAGACGTGACGTCATAATTTTGCATTCGGCGCTTCACCTGTCATGGCGGATCAGGTGTATGGACAGTTTTATTTTTTGAAAATAAATACCAATCTCACTTCGCAAATAAATAAAAATACGTTTTTCATGAATCATTAAATAATCACACATTAAATAAATACAATATTACATGAAATAAATACATCATTAAATAAATACAATATTATTCATGCTTAATAAAATATCACTTGCTTCAACGGTGAAGGAAAGCATCGTAAGGAACCTGCATGCCTGAGATGTCTACATAATTTTCTCAAAGGTGTGTGGAGTCCACCAATCCGCAACGGGTTAGCGTGGTGGATTACCGCCTTAACCCCTTGTCATTGTGGGGGGAGACCCGTGCCCTGTAGTGGGCCGGTAATAGGTTGATATGTGATGGTGATAATGACTAAAAATGACTTTATAGAAAAACCTAATAGTACATTCATTGGCCCGACCCGGGTATGGAACCCAGCATCTTGTGATCTGCAGCCGAACATGTTCACCAAAAGACCAACAAGATACTTTAAAACTAACTAAAATAATATAGTTTACAAAATAAGACAAGTTATAAATTAATCGTTCAAGAAAACTAAGAAACACGCGTGTTGTAAAAAACCAAACTTATCAAATCTCTACCTTTTAGTTTTAGTTCATTTATAAAAG
Organism: Pararge aegeria; assembly: GCF_905163445.1. NCBI lineage: Eukaryota > Metazoa > Arthropoda > Insecta > Lepidoptera > Nymphalidae > Pararge > Pararge aegeria. Next base: position 8,629,930 of record NC_053205.1, read on the forward strand.
CGTGATTTTTAGGTTTTCTCTAACTATTATTTTAATTGGAGCAAAATTAATAACCCATTCAATATCAAATTTGTTAATTGTAGAGAAATCGGCTAAAGATAATGGTTGGAAATTAATTAATTTCGACTATAGATGAAAATTATATAAATGATAAAAAATCTTATTTTGCAAATTGAAAAATGGAATAGGTTATCTTATTAAATTAGTGCATTGTCATCGGTCCTCGATATAACTACAAAGTTTGAACGAAATCAGATCTGTCTGTATGATCTGGTCTGTTACAAACAAACATGTAGGTGAAGCGTGTAAAAACAAAAACATTTATTTGTCTGCAACCTTTTGGGCACCTTTTAATTTAAGGCGAATTACTGTTAACGTTTTTATTATGTTTTTTTTTGTCTATTGCAGTAAGTCAATGAAATATGGGTCGATTAAAAAAAAGGAAAATATCAATAGTTTTATTTTATTTCCATCAATCAACAGTATAACGAAAAAAAGTCTATAAATGAAAACGAATGGATTAAGGTGACTTATAAAAACAAAATTAAAAATAGGTTCATAGGAAATAAGGGCAAGGGAATAACGGACTCAAAAGGAATTTTTAAGGCAGCATATATGAAAATACCTTGTTACATATACAATGTAGACAAAGGCGCCTCAGCCCTCAACAGAGGATATTTCGAAATATACCTTTGAAAAGACTAATGTAAGTGTTCAATTATCTGAGATAAGAATGAAAAAGGCAAAACGATATGAAGCTTATAAATTTGATATCCCTAATAGTAAGTTATCAGTGTTTATGGATGAAAATATGTGGCCAAAAGGAATAGCGTTTAGGCGATACATCTTTTTTAAGCACAAAGGCAACCACGCTCCGCAGACGGCTGAGACCGTGGCAACGGTGTGTGACTTTAACTTAATGGAAAAAAAATAATAAGAAAATCCCTTTATGGAGCACTGGTTTGGTACACACTCACACACCAAGTGCTCAAGGGGGTACTTAACTTGGGAGATGCCTAATTTTTTATTATTTATAGGTTTGACCGATTTTAGTTTAGAATATAGTAAATAAGATAATTGTTAATGTTGTAGCTATGGATTTATATTATTATTATTATAACTAAAGGCCTCTCCCAACATGATGTTTTGCCCTGATCAGAACGCTGGGCAGTGTTGGATCGCAGTAGATGCTAGTAGCACAGAGTACACTGCTGTCCGCTCTCAGTTGTATTCCTATAGTCGCCTCGTACGACACTCGCGGGAGGCTAGGTGGTCTCAACAGCTATGTGATCGAGGAGCTTAAAGCATTAATCGTTGCGTCAGTGGGGCTTATGCTGGATGCTAGATTTGCAGGAGGAAAGGCTTTTGCCTGAGATGGTCCTTCGCCAGGCTTTGGCATCGGACAACAGAAGGGTCATCAGCTGCCCGAACGACCGGTGCTCCGAAGAGAGCACAACATAACCAAACATACGTCGTAACATTCCAACATACGTCGGAAACAGTCAGAGCCGCAGGATCCTCGGCTTCACCTAGATAACCTGAAGTTGTTTCAGACCCTGGCCGCCCCATTGTGAGGGACACTTCTCAATACTGGTTCTCAGTCGTTAAAAGGATAATGAAGGGGAAAAAGACTAAGTTGATGCAACCCTGCGAGGGCCGCTCCTGTGACGGCAAACAAACCTAAGTCACGTCCTTCGTTTTATCCTCCCAAGACTTCCGCGGTAGCCATCACTCTCGAACCAGAAGCTTGCAGCTTCTGGTTCGAGGTAATCTACGTGGAGGGCAGAGCAAAAAGTCAATTCTTCAAAAGTAAAGTCTTGCAGGAGTTCAGCATTGGTGAGGGTATAAAAATTCGCCTGGCAGCCACTGGTGCTAGACTACTCTGGCGGATCAACTTGCGGACAAGCTTCGGGCAGCTCTTGCGGGCATAGCATGTCGTCCCTCCAGGACGGTCTCTCAGAATGACGGATTTGGACGACACTGTGACGCCGGGAAATGTGGCTGCTACACCTATAGCGGTTTGAGTGTTTTTAAAGTAACTTGAGCTTTTGATATTGAAAACCACCATCACAAGTGAAGTAAAACTGATGATGAAGACCACGGTTGGCCACCGGCACTACACAGTAATATAAGAAACTGTGTAAATTAGTTAAAATAAATAGCTTAATTATTCCCTAAATTATAACAATATTGTATTTACTTGAATTTCAATACAGGATATTGTTCCAAATACGTGTTCTATTTTTAAATATGATAGATATATTTTAATGGCTCTGTGAAAGTTATATTTAATTGATAAACTTAATAATATGATTAGTCAATATTATTTACACAATAACAACAAACTTTGATGATTTGTAATGAAATAGTAAGATTATTGACAGCTGCCAATAATCTTACTCATTCAACGATATTAAAAGGCGGAGCTCGAATGTAAGGCGATCATTTTGTGTTTCAAATTTGGAAGTGGAATAAACGTCTATTGCAAGCGTCGTTATTATCTTCTTCTACCGTTATTTTCTAATAGTAATAAGCATTACACAGGTTGCGTTTCGATTATTGTATATAGTAGGTAAGCAAGATATTCAAAAAAAAAATGTAACCGGCCAAGTTTGTTGTGGGCTCTTCTTAGACCAGGGCGCGTTTAGAACCCTCGCAGCTTTAGGTTTTTTTTTTAAATATATATACTACGACAATACACACATCGCCACCCAGCCCCAAAGTAAGCGTAGCTTGTGTTATGGGTACTAAGATGACTGATGAATATTTTTATGAATTATATATACCTACATAAATACTTAGAAAATACATATAAACACCCAGACAATGAAAAACACTTATTGCTCATCACACAAACATTTTCCAGTGGGAATCGAACCCACGGCCTTTGACTCAGAAAGCAGGGTCGCTGCCCACTGCGCCAGTCGGCCGTCAAAGTTGGCGAACGAAGTTATCACCACCCCCTTACAATTATGTAAACATATAAGTATGTATGAACGCTTCATAAGTGCCTGTGATAGGCCTACATAAATAAAGAAGTTTTGAATTTGAATTTAATAAAGGAGCTGATGGTAAAGTGCCGGGAGAACTCCTCAAGCATTAAGCTCGGTTTCGGAAAAAGCAATATTTTGTGTATTATATACTTATGATCAGTTGGCATTCGGCTTTTATAACTTAAACATGATTGCAGATTTTTTGGACAAAAAAGAACCCGGATTTTTAAGTCGGTGCCAAGTATAATATAGAAACTACTGGTACTTTCCTTGCTTCTATATAAAAAGGAATACGACGTTTATGATCTATACTTACATAGTAATATATTTTACTTGGCACTTAGAACATCTGACTTTTAGGATCCATTTTAACTGATCCGACGGTACTGGACTTTCGTTCTTTAGTGTATACTCTACTTTCTACGAGGATGGACGTAAATGGCGCATACACCACACCCCGGTGCCACAGCAAGCTTCGCGCGGTTTCGATCCAATAAAACGGATCAGTATTTCTGTTACTTAATCCGGAATTCTGTCATGTGTGTGAACTGGCTCATATAACTACATACGCTAGTAACATATACGTTTGAACGGACCTGTAAAACGGACGTTCTATGTGAACGCGTAACATAATTTAACTTACAAATGTAGAAAATCGAGCCAAGTCCAGCCAAGAATTAGGAATTGGCACAGCTACAAAAAATTATAAATATAAAGAATGTGTTAAAACACATTTATTACAGCGAGGTTATTATACTATTGATGAGTTTCTTAATGACAAGGTTGCTTGGAAGCATCCGGCTCCGCTTTCATCTCTCACAAGATAGAAAAATGAATGTTAAAATATAAAATGTAAATTTTTGATGTTGGAAAAGAGCAACTGCTGAGTTTCTTGCCGGCTTCTTCTCGGTAGAATCTGCCTTCCGAACCGGTGGTAGAGTCACTACACACGGACAGACTTGACGTTTCAAAAGTGCTTGTATTAGGCCTACTTGAAATAAATGAATTTTGAATTTATACGTAAACCAATTTACGCAAAACAGAATTACACTACGCAATAAAACATTAAATTCATTCAGTTTTTATTTTTAACACATTTCAAAAACACATAATCGCATTTCCAATATGGCATTTTAATATTAATACACTTATAATGTTTATTCAAGAAAATGGGTGCAGGATTCTTGATTTCATGTCTATCCAGCCTCTTAAAGACACAAAGTCAAGTTTACAAGATTACGAGTAGGTTGGAGAGAAAGTGTAATTTTCCGAAGAACTTCTTGTGTAGGTAAAACCTTGTGATGAAAAAAAACCGTGTAAAGGGACATCTCTTCTCCAGTGGCGAGGGACATCTCTTCTCCAGTGGCGTGCACAGGGTTCGTGACCAGGGTATGCATAAAGCAGGTACATGGCACAAAATGGAAAAAAATCCTCTCCAATACGAGTTATATAAACTAATTTGGGTATGCAGTGCTTTTGTGCATGTATGAAGTGCACGCCACTGCTCTTCTCTCCATGATAAGTATAAAACTATATAAGATAAAGTCAATAAAGTCGTAAAACAAGCAACAAATTTTGATGCAGTTTCCTTCGTTGTTAAGATATTTTTTCACAGATTGTCTTTATATATACGCTTAATAATTTTTGTAAAAAGAAAAAAACAACTAAGTCGCTTAAAATTAAATATGAACTGCAGTTCTTCTTCCAATTTGTACCTACCCGTGCGAAGTCGGGGTAGATTCTTGTTCATAATAAGATAATAAAAATGTTGGTACGATTTATACAATATCGATTGAAATAAATTATTAATTATAAATTACAAAAACAAAACACACTACGGCGGCTACGAAAATTCGATTCGCGCGTTTTAATAGCTCGGCTCTCATCTCCCGCAAGATAGAAAAATGATTGTAAATGTTGATGTCAGAGAAGAGCAACTACTGAGTTTCTTGCCGGTTCTGCTCGGTAGAATCTGCTTTCCGAACCGGTGGGCGAGTCACTACAAACAGACATACTTGACGTTTCAAAAGTTCTTATAAAGTAGGCCTACTTAAACTAAATGAATTTTGAATTTTTCAATTAACTCTATTCCAAAAATCTAGTCGATATTTTTAGCTTAGCTAGGGCGTAAGATCAAACAGACAAACACTGGATTCTTTTATCTATGGATTTACCGGATTTTAAAGTCCTCTGAAAAAAATTCAAGAAAACGAACCCTGAACTCTTAAACCTATCCACATTTTTCTTTTAGTTTTATGTTTTACATTCCTTTTTAAACTTATACGTAAGTCTATATACAGATTATATATAATATTGCAGCCTTTCATAATACATTATTTACGCGTCATACATTGCTTGCAGCCGGTTTTCGAGCGTATCTTCAAAGGGATAATACCTATAATCGCTTGGCATCACGTTGCCCCAAAAGTCGGAAATATCTTCACCGCCGAAAACCGGAACTTTAGACTTTGGCGGGCCTTCGGGTTTGAACTCGTGGAGATTTTGTGACAACTGTTAAAGAAGACAATCATAAAAATCACGGTTTGAAAATAGAACACCTAAATAAATATAATTTGGACATCTCACGTGCCGCTTACCAATTTAGCATTCCGGTTTAAGGATACTGTGTAAAATATTGTTAAGAATTTTCGCTTTATTTTAATTATTATTGTTATACTTTAAAATAAATCAGTTTGCAGATGATACATCTCTCATTTTTAAGACTGATAGAAACAAAGATAATTTTGACGACGTAAACCGTGCTTTGTCACATGTGTCAGACTGGTTTACTGTTAATAACTTACTTTTAGAGCATACAATCTGGAGGGTTTGTTGGAAACACGTGTTAGTGAGGTTGTTTATTAAATTCAACTGAGTTTTCTATACAATAGCTGGTGTCTGGGAGTGAGTACTTTGTTTTTGTGTTGGTGATAGGTGGTGAAGGGCTAATGGAGGTTCAACCCCCACCTAAACCCCCTGATCCGGGGGGAAATATGAATATTTCGGCAGAGCAGGTCGAGAGCCCACATTTTATACCTATGGACTCTGAATCTACCCACCGTGGCACTAAGCGAACTATTCCTTTAAATGACACTTATAAAACGGGTTCTCTCCCTAAAAAAACTATTACAGATCCTGGCTCAACAGCTCCCTCTATGCAATCTGTTTACCTGCATCCCTCTCTCTCTGATTGTCCAAAAAAATACTTTAATGATGATAAAGGCCCATATATAGTATACGTCTCGCGTGAAGTCGCTGACCCTTCAGCCGGCGCTTCTATGAGAGCAATTAAATTTGGTCAGTTTCTACACAAGAACAAAATCACGTCAGTACTCAATGATGGTGTGAAAAGTGTTGGAAGAAATAAAATATCAGTGGAGTTCTCATCTGGGCAGGCGGCCAATGAATTTATAGATAACCCTATACTTGATACTTCTAACTTTACAGCTTTTATCCCCACATTTAATATTACCCGTATGGGATTAGTAAGAGGAGTTCCCACTGATTGGCACCTGGATGAGTTTATTGACTCTCTAGAGCTCCCCGCAGGTTGTGGGGAGATTCTTAAAGCTCGTCGTCTTAATCGTAAGGTAACAACCGATAGCGTGGTGACCTGGATTCCAACACAGTCTGTCGTTCTGACTTTTAGAGGGCAAACCCTCCCACCCAAGATTTTTTCTTATCACACTTCTCTCCCTATCCATACTTACAGACTCCCTACTATCCAATGTTTAAATTGCTGTCGATTTGGGCACATCAAGGACCAATGTAGATCGAAACCGCGTTGTTTCAAATGCTCCCAACCCCACTCAGGTGAATCTTGTGAGATAGAAACTGAAAACTCGACTTGCCTTCTGTGCTCTGGCAAACATATGGCCACAAACAAAAGCTGCCCAGAACACTCCCGGCAGCAATCAATAAAAATGTTAATGTCAGAGGAAAACTTATCGTATCAGGATGCCTCTGCTAGATTCCCTCCAGTGCGACGCTCTTATGCTGACATGACAAAAGAGTTATTCACTAAACCCACTTACTCCCCAGTCTTTTCTATTCCCAATTCTAATAGGGTACACTATCCCCAAACGCCAAGAAATTCTTACAGGCAAACAATTTTCCGTACTCCTCGTCCCAGGCTTCAACCAACAAAGGGCTACGATCGTCAAGCACACCATGACATCATCCGGAACTGCCCCACATCTTTTCCCAATGGTAGTGCTTTAAATATTGAGCACGACTACGCTTTGCCACCCGATGATAGAAGTATACCTTCCCTCACCAATTCATTAAAGAACATTCTTGAAAATATAAATCAACATCCCCTACCGCCCAACGTTGCACAAATTATTATCAAAATCGCATCTCTTCTCAACAATGGCGTCCATGGAGATAATTCAATGGAATAGTCAAAGTATACGCCGCAAAAAACATGAGCTTTTTCATATTATCAATGAACATAAACCCGCTGTACTTGCAATCTCTGAGACATGGCTCTTGCCGGATTCTCGCTTCAGAGTTCCAGGTTATGCTTGCCTTAGGGATGACAGAGATGATGGATATGCAGGTAGTGCACTCTTTCTTAAGCGCTCTCTTGCATATACCTGTCTTACCTTACCGGCTCACTCACGTCAGTTTAACGCTGTGGCTGTGAGAGCACTTGAAGTATCTTTTCTATCAATTTATATCCCTCACCCTAATCATTCTATTATTTCTGAACTTAAATCAGTTATTTCTTCTCTTCCGCCTCCAATACTCGTGATGGGGGATTTCAACTCCCATCACACAATCTGGGGTTCCCACTTCTCAGATAACTTTTCGACTCTCTTGTTAGATATTCTGGATGAATTAAGTTTGTGTATACTCAATGACGGTTCTCCAACAAGGAGAGTATACCCTCACCAAAATCCTAAGTCTGCCGTCGATCTAACTCTCTGTTCTCCCTCTTTAGCATCTCTTACTTCCTGGAGAACTCTCCCAAGTTGCCATGGAAGTGATCATTTCCCAGTAACAATATCTATAGCCCAAAAAACTATTCCTCTGTTCAACCCCAATCCGCTCCTCAAACACAAACTTAACAGAGCGAACTGGTCTTCATTCGCAGCATCGGTTGATATTAAAATTGATAGTTTAACAGAATCTGTAGACGAAGAGAATATAGTGTTAAACTCAAATAATAATTCCCATAAGGAAACCCGGTAAAGACCCGTTAGATCCTAATTCGTATCGCCCCATCGCTCTTTCCTCCTCTTTGACTAAAATTATGGAGCATTTGATAAAAAACCGTCTTGAATGGATTTTGGAAAGCAAAGGGTTGCTTGCCAAATCCCAGTTTGGTTTTCGCAAGGGCCTTGGCACAACCGACAGCCTTGGTATCCTCTCTACAGATATTCAATTAGCCCTATCTAAGCGAGAGTACCTTGTGGGTGTATTCCTGGATATTTCAGCAGCTTATGATAACGTTCTTCTCCCGATACTCAGGCAAAAATTGCAACAGCTGAGCATCCCGCCGAGACTGACACAGATCATATTTAATCTGCTTTCATCCAGAACTATTCTGGTACGAACACATTCCCTAAATCTTTCCCCTAGAGTTGTTTGGAAAGGCTTACCTCAGGGTTCGGTTCTGAGCCCACTTCTCTACAATATCTATACCGTCGATCTCGAACTGTCAGTGGAGAGTTTTTGCAAAGTCTTGCAATATGCTGATGACATTGCTATTTACGCCAACGGCTCATCCGTGGATGAAATTTCTCCTCGCTTGAATTCGGCTTTGCATTATCTAAGTCAGTGGTTGTCAGATCATGGGCTTTCATTATCTATCGATAAGTGCAAGACCGTCATTTTTACTAGAAAAAGACAAATTCCAGTTCCAAATATCTTCTTTGATGATCATCGCATTGCACTTGCTCACAAAACCAAATTTCTCGGAGTAATTTTTGACTCTAGACTCAATGGCGTAGCTCACTCTGAACATATTATCCGTAAGTGTGAAAGCTCCCTAAACATCCTTAGAGCTCTATCAGGAGTCTGGTGGGGTGGTCATCCTTATACGCTAAAGCTCTTATATAATGCTATAGTCCGCAGCCATATGGACTACGGGCTGTTTATATTAGGTCCCTTAAATAAATCTGCCACAGAAAAACTCAACAAATTACAATTTAAATGCCTGAGGATTATCCTCGGTGCAATGAAATCTTCTCCCACCAATGTACTACAGGTTGAATGTGTTGACCCACCTATTCTTATACGTACGCAATATCTCAGTGATCGTTTTATTTGCAGGACTTTGCAACTCTCCTCCCATCCTCTCCTTGATTGCCTACAAAAACTGTCTTCTGTCCTAAGATCCGATCAAAATCTCCCCTGTCTTCTAATGAGTTACCGTAAGTTCACTCGTTTACCACATCCATTCCACTCTTCTCCTAAGCTTCCATTATACTCAACCCCCTTCCCAGGGCTGACCTACGTTCCACAGATTGAAAGTTTAGGATTAAGTAAAGATACGGTCGAAGCTGATGCTAAGTTTAACGAAATTTTCCAAAATAATTGGTCTGATTGTTTGGCGATATTCACAGATGCTTCAAAATTGTCTATTAACGGTTTTGTTGGTATAGCATGCTGGATCCCAAAGTATAAAATATGTCTACAATACAAGTGCCCCCCAGAAACATCGGTATTCACTGGAGAATCTATTGCTATTTTGGAAGCCATCCTTTTTATAGAGTCCCACAATATACAAAACTCCATTATATTGACTGACTCCTTAAGTTGCCTTCAAGCACTCAAAGGAAATCCTTTCCGTAGTAGAGCACTTGTTTCTTCAGTCTTCAAAATCCGGGAAACCTTATTCCTTTGCCATAAAAAAGGACTCTCTATCAAATTGGCTTGGATCCCCGGTCACACTGGAATTAAAGGAAATGAAAGAGCGGACGCTTTCGCAAAACTTGCTATTGAGTCAGGCTCCCTAACCCAATTTAAGAACCACACCCAAGATCTTTGCGCTCTTGCTAAAATTTATCTTTCAGCCTCTTGGAAATCAAGTTGGAACCTATCAAATTCGGTCAAAGGTAAATACTACGCTACGTTGCAACCGGAAATCCCCCGTCGACCCTGGTTTTTCTATCACCGAAATATGGTTCGGTGGGTTGCCTCAACTATAACTCGTCTGCGGATCGGACACGCTTGCACTCCAGTACACTTAGCTAAATTAAGAATTAGAGATCACTCAATGTGTGAATGCGGTCTGGATGAAGGTTCAACCTCTCATATACTCTTCTCTTGCCCTAAACTCCTACATACACTTTATGATGTTCTTCCCCCCAAGATCCCTCGTCCTATAAGTGTACAATGTCTATTAATCCTTGTGTTTAGTCCGCATGTTAAATTCTTATGCAGATACATTAAACGTAACAACATTAAACTGTAAATACACTAATCTATTACATTCAGTACATTTTATGCATAACAACACATATATTTTTTGTCTATAATTTAAAAAAAAAGAAAAAAAAAAAATATATATATATATATAAATATCTATAGTATATTGTAATGTTAGATATTAACAGTTACTAAAACGCTACCCTGCTATTGTTTTGCGAACTAAAATAGTCTCAAGACATTTTCACCATCCTCCTTTGTGTTTTCTTCAAGCTACCCACCCGTCATTGGCGAAGTAAACTGTGCCGTTCCGGCATGACAAAAAGCCATTAACTCAAAGAAGAAAAAGAAGAAGAAGAAGAACTTACTTTTAAATGCAAAAAAAACTAAGTGTTTGGAATTTGTTTTGCCTAACGTAAAAAAAATTGATAAAAACATCATAATAAATGGAGAAACACTTGAAATAGAAAACTCCACTGTTTTTCTAGGAGTGACCTTAGATTGTAAGCTACAGTGGGGTACCCATATAGAAAGCCTAGCGAGTAAACTCAGCTCGGCTGCATATGCAATCAGGAAAATTAGACAGCTTACCGATGTTGAAACAGCTAGGCTTGTTTATTTCGCATACTTTCACAGTATTATGTCCTATGGGATCTTGCTGTGGGGAAAAGCTGCAGATATTGAAAGTATATTTATACTACAGAAAAGAGCCGTACGATCAATATATAAACTTGGATCACGCGAATCGCTTCGTGAAAAATTTAAACAAATAGGTATTCTTACAGTAGCTTCGCAATACATTTATAGTAATATAGTCTTTGTGAGGCAAAATATTACTCTTTATAAATCAAAAGCTGAAATTAACAATCGACTTACCAGAAACGGTCATAAATTAGTGATATCTGCATATCGTCTGCGAAAGGTGCAGAACTCCTTTGTGGGGTTGAGTATACGCTTTTACAACATGATTCCTAAGGAAATTCTTGACCTACCAATGCATACATTTAAAAAATGTGTAAAAACGCATCTAGTACAGCGAGGTTACTATACATTTGATGAATTCCTCAATGACAAGGTAGAATGGAAGCAGCCAGCCTCGCTCTCATCTCCCGCAAGATAGCAAAATGATTGTAAATGTTGATGTTGGAAAAGAGCAACTACTGAGTTTCTTGCCGGCTCTTCTCGGTAGAATCTGCTTTCCGAACCGGTGGTAGAGTCACACAAACATGCATACTTGACGTTTCAAAAGTGCTTATAAAGTAGGCCTACTTGAAATAAATGAATTTGAATTTGAATTTGAATTATACATAAATACTTGTAAAATACAGATAAACACCCAGACACTGAAAAACATTCATGTTCACACAAACATTTTCCAGTTGTGGGAATTCAACCCACGCCCTTGGACTCATAAAGCAGGGTCGCTGCCCACTGCGCCACTCGGCCGTCAATTATTATATTACCTCTATCAGCAGGCACACAGGGTTTTTGACAAAATCCCCTCCAATACGAGTTATATAAACTAATTTGGGTATGCAGTGCTTTTATGCATGTATGAAGTGCACGCCACTGTCTATCAGGATACCATCTTGGATTGCATCATCATTTCCCATGACAAATTGCAGTCTACGGCTAATTTTTAGTAGAAAAAAAAATTTCATCCTCATAATATTCGCCTGTATAATGTGCGAAAGAGATAACGCTACATCGGCTGCCTTATATTAAGCTTTATAGCTTATATATATATATATATATAAAAGAGAAAGTGTGTGGGTATGTTCCGTATAGGCTCCGAAACGGCTAGACCGATTTCAATGAAACTTTCAGGGTATCTCCGGATTGACCTGGCGAGTAATCCCGTAAAGTTGGTTGACGATCGGAGCACTCCTATTTTTGAACTCTCAAACTGTCAAATACAGCTTTTATTTACTATGATGATATTCTATTGTTGAGTGTACATGGGTGTAAAATCTTCACCCGCTCGTGAAGAGAAAAGAAGAGAATAAAAAAGGGAGAGAAATAAATGATTCAATATTTACTAATGATTTTTTTAATGAGTTAAGTTTATTGTTTAAATAAAATAAAGCAAAATCTAGCCCGGCGAAGCGGGCTGGGTACGCTAGTAGCTTATATATATTTTTTTAAAGTTGCGTCCTTACGGTCCATAAGTCAGCTCCACACCATGGCAGTACGTACCTGTGAGAGGTTGGGACTTGTTTTAATCCGTGCAAGTCGGACATGTCCTGCTATCGAAGGGATCTTTGCCTACTCAAGCGAAAAAAAATAAAAAGTACGTACGTGCCAAAGAGTACTGCGTCGCTTATTTTCAGTAGGGACCTAACTACAATAGTGAGGTTCCTACTGAACCTGTTCTTTTTTTTCATCAATAGTGATGAGATAAATGAAGGTTACCTTCATGGAGTCAGGGCCTCGTTTCCTGCGCAAGTAGTTGAAGCAGCAGGAGCGGAAGTGACGGGTTCCGCACGCCGCGGCACACTCGCTTCCGCACGAGTCGCACGACAGGCTGGCCGCCCAGAGGGTGCTGCCTGCGCGAACAAATAAACCAGACGAGTTGGAATAGAACTTTTTGTGATGGATAAAAATAGGCAAATGAGGTTTAACACTTACGCCTCTGTTTCTTAGCACCTAGGTTGTTGGACACAGGAAGGAGGCTATAAGTCTAAAAGACTATTATTATTTATTAATCTACTCAAACTCCATGTATGTAGGACTGCGGTGTATCTTTTCTTTTTCGGACGGACACTTGCCGATAACCACCTGAGGGGCTGCTACGGCGTAACCGGGGGAGTGGGGAGAGTGCGAGAGTTCGCCATGAGAAGAGCCCTAGGGCTCGATCACATCGGGGCCGAAGGGCCGTATTTATATCAAAATACCCACCAACTCAATGTCATGAACATTGGTTGTTGATGAAATATAATTTTAATTGTTTCTTGGAAGAAAAAAAATTAACGTTTTTGTAAAAATCCTAATCAATTTATTAAATACTAGCTGCTGCTGCGACTTCGCCTGCGTTTGATTTTGTTTTTTTGACGTGGCATTCAATTTAGTTGTAGTTCTAAAAAAATTTGGTCAAAATTAAACACATATAATAACCTCTATATTACAACAATAATTATTTAAATCGGTTATAATTTGTCGGAGTTATGGTGTAAAATCGTCAAACACTTTCATCCCCTCTCCCAAAGGAACAAATCTTAATGTCGGGATAAAAAGTATCCTATATTACTTCTAACACTTCCAAAAATATGTGTACAAAGTTTCATGAGAATCGGTTCAGAAGTTTTTGCGTGAAAGCGTAACAAACAAACTTACATTGACATTTATAATATTATATGTTAAGTATAAGTAAGTAGGGATAGGGATAGGGATATGAATTTTTGGTTATCAAAAGTTAAATTATTTACCCACTTTATAAAATTACTGTAACATTATTCTGTGACATTTTATTCGTGCCTTTTTGACATTGTTTGTTACTTGATAAATGACGTGATTTCAAGCTAGTTAACATAGCAAAAACGCGTTTGTTTGATTGGAACCAACATTTAATTTTATATTTAGTTTATTTATTTTTGTTATTAATGCATCAAATTAGGCTGAATAGGTTTGCATATAACCTGAGATTACATCTAAGTTATATATTGGCGCAAAGTAAAAAAAATGTATAATGCAAAAAAAATGGTTCCTTGGGACATAGCAACGTTGGTAGTAACAATTATATAGCTTTCTTTGCTAAGAAACTGCGAATACTCCAAGTGCTAAGTATGCAAAAATACTGAGCACTAAATCCCGCCGGTCAGTCTCCAAAAGTCTGTGCAAAATTTGACAAAGATCGGTTTCAACCTAGGTTGCAACGGTTAAAATTAGCATATATATCAAATAAACAAACAAACAGACACTGTTCACATTTAATATTTTCTTATGAATAAACTAAATACTTTTTTACTTACCGATAAGCATTAGAGAAACTATGGCGGTAATTTTCAACATATTGCAAATACGGTGCAGTAACAAAACGCAAGACAAGATGGCCGCTCCACAGCCGATGTTAAAGTGAGTGGTATTCGGAAGAACGCGCTTTTATATAAAACTGAAGTTTGCTTTCCGTGGGAGGCGAACGCGTTTAAAATATTTATTTAGCGGGTGTAACTTTACCCCTTTTAGCTTTCTTGAAGGAAAAGAGTGTAGCATAATAAACTAGTAGTCCACTTGACTGGAAATTTGAAATTGAATCTTTCCCAGTAATGGTACATTTACTGCGCAAATAGAGAACATTTTTTAAGCAATTTTTCTTTAAAAAGTAGTAGGTTACGATTGGGATGTTTTTTTTTGTATGTTCCCGAACATACAAAATAATCTCCTACTTTTTGAAGAAAAATTCTCTACTTCTGTAACACTACTTTTTAAAAACCATTCCATAACACGGATTCGCAAAATTCTTTTTTCATTAATTCTTAAAGATAAAGAGTAGAGCATAATAAACAAGTAGTCCATTTGACTAGAAATTTAATATAATATCTTTTCCTGTTTTTTTGAAATGTATATTCGGGTCTAACACCGTTATTTGTAAGCAATCTTCGCAAAATTCTTTTTTTGCTATAAAGGGGCCAATTCCGATACGACGCAATTCAAAGAGATTCAGCGGTTATAGACCAGTGGGTAGGAGCTCGACTTGACATTCGGGGGGCCCGAGTTCGAATCCCAGCCTCCGCCTTTTCTAAGTTACGTGCGTTTAAGTAATTAAAATATCACACTTCAACGGCGAAGGAAAACTTCGTGAGGAAACCTGAATGCCTGAGAGTTCTACATAATGTTCTCAAAGGTGTGTGGAGTCCACAAATCCGCACTGGGCCTTAATAGGGCTCCTCCCCCTTTCCTCCCCCTTCTCATTGTGCCATTTTGGATTGACGTGTGATTTAATACCTGTGTCCGCCATTTAATTTTTATTCTAATTGTTGGTAAACGTAGCGTTGACGCGTAGCTGGGCACCGTAGCAAGACGGCGTAGCGGGGATGCGTAGAACAATCCAATCTAGATTTCAAAATAGTGAGTGATGGACTGAGTACTCGTTTATTACTCGGTACTCGACATACTCGGTAATTTTTGATCACTCGTACTCGGTCGAACAACTCTAGCAGAGTTATTCAGAAAGGTACGAATCAAAGAGAATGGTACTGAATAGTATTCCTACTTACAAAACGTACTAACTATTGTGCCGCGATTTATAAAAGCTTGCGTCACTTAGGACTTTAGCCATTGAAATAATATGGTGTATTGAAATTATCGGAAGTATCGGAAAGGTAGCTGAAATATATCTGTAATAGATTATATCCGTATCTATTAGTAAATCTGTTTAGTTGTATAATCGCTGTAACTTAAGATGGCTTTGCTTAGATAGATTGTTTGATTAAAGATGAAAGTTTGTCAGGTAATTTACATACCAAATATAAGCTTAATTTTCTATTATCCGCGTTAACCCGAAAAATCTGTAGGTACCGTGTGATGTCAATAATATAATTAAAAAAAAAACAATACAAATTTCAATGAATAATTGTTGTAAAAGATGCACCGGTGTCTACTACTACAGGTATATGGTTGTAAAATATTAGGTACGAGCTCATTACTGTGGCATTTATCGTAAAACTGTTCAGGAATTTATTAAAGGTTGCCACCCACTGACCTTGAGTTATCTCCGATCCTCGGTACATCCCTGCGCCAAGAGGATACCGATGAAACAAACGATAGCCCGCGCCTCAGGGTTGTTGCGACATAGCCAAATGCCAAAATAAGGTTAAAGGTAATAAATGTGGGGCCAAAGATTCCCGAACCGTGGATATACAACCATAGTAAAGTATAGCTTCTTGTTATTTTATATTTAGGCTGCATAATTTAGCAGATTATTAGTTTTTTCATTTATACAACTTTCATTTTAAAGTTTGAGAGTAAATGCTTTATTTAACTTAACTTGCATAGATGACACTTGCGACCAGTATACGAGAGGTACTAAACTTGCATAAACGACACTTGCAACCTGTATACGAGAGGTACTAAACTTGCATAAACGACACTTGCAACCTGTATACGAGAGGTACTAAACTTGCATGAACGACACTTGCGACCAGTATACGAGACGCACTTAACTTGCATAAACGACACTTGCATCCTATTTACGAGACGCACTTAACTTGCATAAACGACACTTGCGACCTGTATACGAGACGAAATTAACTTGCATAATCGACACTTGCGACCAGTATACGAGAGGTACTAAACTTGCATAAACGACACTTGCAACCTGTATACGAGAGGTACTAAACTTGCATAAACGACACTTGCAACCTGTATACGAGAGGTACTAAACTTGCATGAACGACACTTGCGACCAGTATACGAGACGCACTTAACTTGCATAAACGACACTTGCATCCTGTTTACGAGACGCACTTAACTTGCATAAACGACACTTGCGACCTGTATACGAGACGAAATTAACTTGCATAAACGACACTTGCGACCAGTATACGAGAGGTACTAAACTTGCATGAACGACACTTGCGACCAGTATACGAGAGGTACTAAACTTGCATAAACGACACTTGCATCCTGTTTACGAGACGCACTTAACTTGCATAAACGACACTTGCGACCTGTATACGAGACGAAATTAACTTGCATAAACGACACTTGCGACCAGTATACGAGAGGTACTAAACTGGCATAACGACACTTGCTTCCCATATTTGAGAGGTACTAAACTTGCATAAACAACACTTGCAACTTGTATACGAGAGGTACTAAACTTGCATAAACGACACTTGCATCCTGTATACGAGACGCACTTAACTTGCATAAACGACACTTGCATCCTGTATACGAGACGAACTTAACTTGCATAAACGACACTTGCAACCTGTATACGAGAGGTACTAAACTGGCATAACGACACTTGCTTCCCATATTTGAGAGGTACTAAACTTGCATAAACAACACTTGCAACTTGTATACGAGACGTACTAAACTTGCATAAACGACACTTGCGACCAGTATACGAGACACTAAACTTGCATAAACGACACTTGCGACCTGTATACGAGACGCACTTAACTTGCATAAACGACACTTGCGACCAGTATATGAGACGTACTAAACTTGCATAAACGACACTTGCATCCTGTATACGAGAGGCACTAAACTTGGATAAACGACACTTGCTTCCTATATTCGAGACGTACTAAACTTGCTTCAACGACAATTGCGACCAGTACACAAAACGTACTTAACTTGCATAAACGACACTTACTTCCCATATACGAGACGCACTTGACTTGCATAAACGACACTTGCAACCTGTATACGAGAGGTACTAAACTTGCATAAACGACACTTGCTTCCTATATTCGAGACGTACTAAACTTGCATATACGACACTTGCGACCAGTACACAAAACGTACTTAACTTGCATAAGCGACACTTGCTTCCCATATTTGAGGGGTACTAAACTTGCATAAACAACACTTGCGACTTTTATACGAGACGCACTTAACTTGCATAAACGACACTTGCGACCTGTATACGAGACGCACTTAACTTGACATTGCGTATACAGGATACGAGACGAACTTAACTTGCATAAACGACACTTGCAACCTGTATACGAGAGGTACTAAACTGGCATAACGACACTTGCTTCCCATATTTGAGAGGTACTAAACTTGCATAAACAACACTTGCAACTTGTATACGAGACGTACTAAACTTGCATAAACGACACTTGCGACCAGTATACGAGACACTAAACTTGCATAAACGACACTTGCGACCTGTATACGAGACGCACTTAACTTGCATAAACGACACTTGCGACCAGTATATGAGACGTACTAAACTTGCATAAACGACACTTGCATCCTGTATACGAGAGGCACTAAACTTGGATAAACGACACTTGCTTCCTATATTCGAGACGTACTAAACTTGCTTCAACGACAATTGCGACCAGTACACAAAACGTACTTAACTTGCATAAACGACACTTACTTCCCATATACGAGACGCACTTGACTTGCATAAACGACACTTGCAACCTGTATACGAGAGGTACTAAACTTGCATAAACGACACTTGCTTCCTATATTCGAGACGTACTAAACTTGCATATACGACACTTGCGACCAGTACACAAAACGTACTTAACTTGCATAAGCGACACTTGTTTCCCATATTTGAGAAGTACTAAACTTGCATAAACAACACTTGCGACTTTTATACGAGACGTACTAAACTTGCATAAATCACACTTGCGACTTGTATACGAGACGTACTAAACTTGCATACACGACTCTTGCGACCAGTATACGAGACGTACTAAACTTGCATAAACGACACTTGCATCCTGTATACGAGACGCACTTAACTTGCATAAACGACACTTGCGACCTGTATACGAGACGCACTTAACTTGCATAAACGACACTTGCGACCAGTATATGAGACGTACTAAACTTGCATAAACGACACTTGCATCCTGTATACGAGACGAACTTAACTTGCATAAACGACACTTGCAACCTGTATACGAGAGGTACTAAACTGGCATAACGACACTTGCTTCCCATATTTGAGAGGTACTAAACTTGCATAAACAACACTTGCAACTTGTATACGAGACGTACTAAACTTGCATAAACGACACTTGCGACCAGTATACGAGACACTAAACTTGCATGAACGACACTTGCGACCAGTATACGAGAGGTACTAAACTTGCATAAACCACACTTGCATCCTGTTTACGAGACGCACTTAACTTGCATAAACGACACTTGCGACCTGTATACGAGACGCACTTAACTTGCATAAACGACACTTGCTTCCCATATTTGAGAGGTACTAAACTTGCATAAACAACACTTGTGACTTGTATACGAGACGTACTAAACTTGCATAAACGACACTTGCGACCAGTATACGAGACACTAAACTTGCATAAACGACACTTGCGACCTGTATACGAGACGCACTTAACTTGCATAAACGACACTTGCGACCAGTATATGAGACGTACTAAACTTGCATAAACGACACTTGCATCCTGTATACGAGACGAACTTAACTTGCATAAACGACACTTGCAACCTGTATACGAGAGGTACTAAACTGGCATAACGACACTTGCTTCCCATATTTGAGAGGTACTAAACTTGCATAAACAACACTTGCAACTTGTATACGAGACGTACTAAACTTGCATAAACGACACTTGCGACCAGTATACGAGACACTAAACTTGCATGAACGACACTTGCGACCAGTATACGAGAGGTACTAAACTTGCATAAACCACACTTGCATACTGTTTACGAGACGTACTAAACTTGCATAAACGACACTTGCGACCTGTATACGAGACGCACTTAACTTGCATAAACGACACTTGCTTCCCATATTTGAGAGGTACTAAACTTGCATAAACAACACTTGTGACTTGTATACGAGACGTACTAAACTTGCATAAACGACACTTGCGACCAGTATACGAGACACTTAACTTGCACAAACGACACTTGCAACCTGTATACGAGAGGTACTAAACTTCCATAAACGACACTTGCTTCCCATATTCGAGAGGTACTAAACTTGCATATACAACACTTGCGACTTGTATTAAAAATTAAGTGATAAAAAATATCACTAATAAGGTGAAGGAAAACATCATGAGGAAACCTGCATGCCTGAAAGTTCTACATAATGTTCTCAAAGGTGTGTGGAGTCCACCAATCCGCACTGAGCCAGCGTGGTGGACTACGGCCTTAACCCCTTCTCATTGTGGGAGGAGTCCCGTGCCTTGAAGTGGGCCGCTAATGGGTCGAAATGATGATGAATAAATAATAAATAAATAAATAAAAGAGTTTTTTTATGCTTAACAGTAAAACCGATCCAAAATGTTATATAGATTGCATTTTGGATACAGACAAAGACGCCGCAAGTGCTAGTTTTCAATACACAAGCCATCAAAGGTTGCTGGTAATTTCAAAGTTTTAATATATCCAATAAAAATGCTAAAATGTTTATCAAAGATGGCCGTGTACTGACTTTGCAAAAACCCCTTGCATAGAGTAATTTCTGATACAGAGGGTCCAAATTGATTCGCGCTATAATCCCTATCCCTACTAATATTATAAATGTCAATGTTTGTTACGTTTTTACGCAAAAACTACTTAACCGATCCTAATGAAACTTTGTACACATAGTCTTGGAAGTGTTAGAAGTAATATAGGATACTTTTTATTCCGACATTTCATTCGGTTCCTTTGGGAGAGGGGATGAGTGTTTGACGATTTTACACCATAACTCCGACAAATTATAACCGATTTAAATAATTATTTTTTACTATATGTGTTTAATTTTGCCCAAACTGTGGTTGGAGATAGAGGACAGAACTCCTCAGTGGGCGAAAGCAAACCCCTCATTTAAGCCTTAGAGATACTGAATACTTCAATTTTTTTAGATCTACAACTAAATTTAATGCCTCGTCAAAAAACGAAATCAAACGCAGACGATGAGTGGGTTAATATGTAATCCACAACAATGTCCACATAATATTCAAAAAGTCAAAGTAAAAAATACCTTATTCAAGTAGGCCCATAGGTGGCACTTTTGATGCGTACATAAGAATTACACGGTAGTTAGATGATGGCGATAACTACATTCGTAAACTTAAAACTAAAGCTACGAGGGTTCCAAACGCGTCCTGGTCTAAGAAGAAGCCCACAACAAACTTAGCCGGGTGTTTTTTTGTTATCACCATCTCACAATGTCATTTTAAATTATTAGAAGAGCAACCTGGTTAGAGCAATAATTTACACCGAAGCTTTTTTATCGATTACGTAGTCCTTTATACTATAATAGGACTTTTCTATAAGCTTACGTTTAATACAAACTTTGAACTTTTTCAGAGACATCTCCAAGATGTCAACTGGTAGTTTATTGTAGAATTGTATGCAATTTTTTTGTATGCAATTGTATTGTAAGCAGTAGGGCGATACGATGTAGAACTAACTTTGCCATGCACAGGTATATGCATGACTAGATATATATACGGTATATATATCTAGTAAAAGTAGTGTAGTGTAGTATATATATCAGTCGACTTACAAGAAATGGTCATAAATTAGTGACATCTGCATATCGTCTGCGAAAGGTGCAGGAGTCATTTGTGGGATTGAGTATACGCTTTTATAATATGATTCCTAAGGTAATTTTGGACCTACCAATGCATAAGTTTAAAGAATGTGTTAAAACACATTTATTACAGCGAGGTTATTATACAATTGATGAGTTTCTTAATGACAAGGTTGCTTGGAAGCATCCGGCTCCGCTTTCATCTCTCACAAGATAGAAAAATGAATGTTAAAATATAAAATGTAAATTTTTGAAGTTGGAAAAGAGCAACTGCTGAGTTTCTTGCCGGCTTCTTCTCGGTAGAATCTGCCTTCCGAACCGGTGGTAGAGTCACTACACACGGACAGACTTGACGTTTCAAAAGTGCTTGTATTAGGCCTACTTGAAATAAATGAATTTTGAATTTTGAATTTTTTGACAAAATAATAATAATATCATTTATATCATATATAATTATAATAACAAAATTTATATCAGGACCCTTATGACTGTTACGTAGGCATACCCACGGAATACCCATCTTGTAGTGAGGCTCGCTTCACCGGATGCACTTCGACCCTCCAGGATCTTGTGTGCTCACGGAATACCCATAGTACGACTGCTAACCAAGAAACCGCCGTATCGCATCATGTTCAAGTTACGTCGGTGCAGCGAATTCCGGAGTCTAGCTTTGAATCGTGATGCGATACCTTTTTTACCACGATACCTATGGCAATTAATTGTTAGACCTAGGCTGGGGAGCTCGTGCCACAAATCGGTCTAGCATAGTTAATAAGTTTAGTTTTTATATTACAATAATAAATAACTCTTAGACTAATAAATTTATATTAGTCTTAACACCTTTTTATTCTGCACCCCGCTGCGACCTTAACTATAAGTTGACAAAAAATTAAACAAAAATACTGTAAACATAAACAAATAAAGATTACGATATGAATCAAATTATCCGGGTCACTCAACATTCACCTTTAAGTACTGTCTCCGTTTCGAGCGCCTCTAAACCCCTCGCTACACTCAGGATTCCTTTTTTTTTTTTTTTTTTTTTGTCGCTGGGAAATGCGTTTAGGCATCCCTCCTGGAGGCTGCGCAGCCATAACTGTGCAGCCTCCAGCAGGGTATGTGGGACTCGCTGGCCGATGATGTATCAGCCAGAATACCCACTAAAACCCAGCGGAGCCGCCCGCGCCCAAGTTGGAGCGTCAAAGGATCGCGGTCGCATGCAACTTTGACGCCCCGGCGCACTCGTCGGAGGCACGCAATGGTGTCTACGGAGGTGGCATTAGGTGCGCATATCTGCGCCTCCTGCCACCTGTTCTCCTTCTTCGGAGGGGAAGAGCATCAGCCGCCTGCTCTCTCTCCCTCTCCGAGGCCTCCTTCAAGCCCATTACGGCTTCGCAGAAGGAGGCGACAGTAGACCATCCCTCCTCGCTGCCGAGCATCAGATTGATAACACTTGGCAGCGAGAGGTCACCGTCCAGGAGTGACACCATTGCGTGTCTTTGCGGGGCCCATGACGCGCATACTGCCAAGGTGTGGAGCGCCGTGTCTTCAGGCGCGTCACACTCATGGCAGATCGGCGAGGCCTCCCTCCTCGCGATCCCGTGCAGGTATTTACCGAAGCAGCCGTGTCCGGTAAGCACCTGCACGAGGCGATACGTCAGCGCGCCATGGCGCCGCTTCAGCCACCGCTCTAGGTGGGGCCGGATGCCCTCCACCGTCCAGATGCCCGCCACCGGGGACTCGAGGTCTTCTCTCCATCTCTGGACCAGGACCTCCCTTCCGAGGGTACGGAGTCTCCCAATCTCCTCGGGTCCTGGTCTTTCCCCTCGAGTCCTCACACTTGACCGGTAGCGGTGCACCTGTGCAAGCACCTCAGCCTGCAGGTCCCACGGCGGATCGCCAGCAAGAAGTGTGGATGCCGTCCAAGACACCGTACGGTAGCCCCGGATCGCACGCACCGCGATTACGCGTTGGGGTCTCCGCAGGAGTGTGATATTCTGCGGAGACAATGCGTGCACCCATATTGGAGCCCCGTACAGCGCCATACTCCTGACGATACCCGCATACAGGCGCCTGCAGGCTGAGTCCGGCCCCCCGATGTTGGGCAAAAGCCTCCCCAGAGCGGCTGCCGCTCCGACGAGTCTGGGCGCAAGCAGCTCGAAGTGCCCTTTAAAACTCCACCGTCCGTCCAGGGTGAGGCCCAGGTACTTCATCTGGGCCTTTATTTCCACCTGAACACCCTGGACGGTGATTTGGGCACCTCGTGGTGGACCTCTGCGAGGGCCATGAAAGAGGAGGGCCTCGGTCTTAGGGACCGAAACCCTCAGACCCAAGGCCTGGACCCTCCTTGCCACTAGGGACGCGCTGACCGTGGCCAGGCGGGACGCCTCCGCAAAGGTGCTCCCGCGTGCCGTGACTAGGGTGTCATCCGCATAACATAACACCCTTGTCCCCGGCAGCATGGGGGCCCGCAGGAGCCAATCGAAGCCGATGTTCCACAACACCGGCCCGAGAACCGATCCCTGCGGGACCCCATTGAGCACCTTCCGCCGCTCTCGTTGCCCGCCACTCCCCGTCCAGGATATCCACCTATCCTGGAGGTATGACTCCAACAGCCTCCTGAGATACGGAGGCACTTCATGGTACCGAAGTGCCTCTAGAAGAGTCTCAAAGGGGAGGCTGTTGAAGGCATTCGTGACGTCCAAGGAGACGGCGAGAATGACGTCCCCCCCGGCAACTGCCTCATCCGTCAGGGCCTTCAACGACTCTAGGGCGTCAATGGTCGAGCGACCCGCCCTAAAGCCGTACTGCTCCGCCGATAGCCCTGGACCGACAGTTTCCAGATGCCCAACTAGTCGGTCTGCAAGGATCTTCTCAAAGACCTTCCCGACCTCGTTGAGCAAGACTATCGGTCTGTACGCCGACGGAGCGTCCAACGGTCGCCCTGCTTTGCGGATAAGGCACAGCAGTCCCTCCTTCCAAGACTTGGGGAACTGTCCAGCCAGTATACACTGGTTGAACAGCTCCCGGAGTCTTGCCTCAAAGTACTCCCTGGTCGTGAATATGACCCGACCCGGGATACCGTCCGGTCCAGGTGCCGTCTTCTTGGACCGGAGGCGGCCAAGGGCTACGTCCATCTCCTCCCCGGTGATCAGCGGAACAGAACCGCTATCAGCCAGGGGGGTGGAGCCCCTTCCGGCCTGGGGTACCGGGGAGGACATCGATGGAGGGACATGTCCCTGGGAGTCCGGGAAGAGTCCCTCGACGACGCTCCGCAAGAGCTCCGGCTGGAGGGTCTGGGTTACTGGGGGTCCCTGGTTACGGAGCTTCCTTCTCGCCGCGCGATAAGGGCGTCCCCAGGGGTCCCTACTCAGACCCTCCAGCAGTTCCTCCCGGGCACGCTCCTTGGCGCAGCTTATGGCCAGCTGAAGGGCCCTCTTGGCCTGGCCGTAAGCCTCCCGCAGTTGCTCATCCAGAACTACGTCCAGTCCGTTCCGCCTACGGCACCGGACATAGTCCCTGCGGGCTCGGTGACTGGCGGTACGTAGGACCGCGATCTCGTCCGACCACCAGTACACCCGTTTACGGCGGCGCCATCCACGCGCCCTCAGCATTGCAGAGTCGCAGACCTCAGTGAGGTCCGCGCGCAGCTGTTCCGCCCGTTCTCCCACGCCGGTGTCCCTCTCATCTCCGGAAGAGGCCCACCTTATAATAATGGAGGCCTCTTTGACCAGCTCCCGGTCCATTTGGGTGAGGCACCAGCGTGGGAGGCGATTTGGACCCTGGGGAGGTGCCATCGCAACCACCGAGGATGTAGAGACCTCAAATCGGACATAGTTGTGGTCCGATAGAGTCTCCACCCCGTCCTCTACCCTCCAGTTGGCGACTCTGTCGGCAACCGAGGGGGAGGCAAACGACAGGTCCACGATGGAACCACCCTGCGCGCGGACGCAGGTGTGGACTGTCCCCCTGTTGAGTAGGGAGAGCCCGAGGTGCACAGCCCACACCAGCACAGCCCTGCCTCTGCCGTCCGAGATGGGACTCCCCCACGCCTGGCTCTTGGCATTGAAGTCTCCAAGAACCAGGGTACGCCCTCCGTTGTGCCGGCGGACGGCTTCGCTGACAGAGTCGAGGAAATCCTCAAATTCTGCCAGCGTGCGGTTAGGGGAGAAGTACAGGCCGACAATGGTGTACTGTCCCCATCCCGCAACCACAAACCCGGGACCCTTCTCGAGAGGTGAGAGGGGAGGGCCCGCGCCGCCCGCCGAAACAACGACTACCGAGTCACACATGTCCCCAACCCAGCGTTCCTGGGTGGGGACATAATATGGCTCGCAAGCCACAACTATGTCGATAGACCACTCTGCGGCGGACTGCAGTAGGAGGTCCTGAGCCCCCGCAGAGTGGTTTAAGTTCGCCTGGAGTACACTGATATGCCGTCTATTCATTTGACGGCATATCAGTGTCTTCGGTCTGCGCTGGGCCACTTCGGTCGCTCTGAGAGGGGACAACTCGGGCTTTCCCTTGAGGGGGGTGGCAGCTCTTCCCCCCCATGATGTGCCCTGACGGCTGAGATGCGTCCGCGCAGACGGCGCAGCGCAGGGGCCTCTCGCATCCTACGTGCCTGTGGCCCTCCTCTCCACACCGGTAGCACATCTTGCTCCGGTCGGTTTTGGAGGGGCACAAAGACGCCGTGTGTCCCATACCCATGCACCTGAAGCAGCGCAGAGGGCGGTGCTCCAGTGCCTGGACTCCTGCTGAGCTCCAGCCCACCAGCAGGCGTCCGGCATCACAAACCTTTTTGGCCGCGTCCACTGGGCAGTAAACAGTGGACCAGCCAGTTCCCAAGGGGCCCGTCTGCACCTGAGTTGCCTTAACCGCGGTGAGCGAGCAGCCCCCTGCCCGAGCCACCGCCTCCGCAACCTTTACTGCCGTGGCAGAATCGTCCAGCCCGGTAACACGGAGTGTCACCGTTTTCGTAGGGCGGACGACCTCCGCCACTCCCTCCAATGCTATTCGGAGACGTTCCGCGAGCACCTCAGCCTGGTCCTGAGTTTGTTCTTTAGGCAACTCCAGTAGCCTGCCCCCGGTGGCAGAGCGGCGAATCCGCATCCCCGCGCCAATGCCAAGCTCCTCCAGATTTACCCTGCTCTCCGCCTGCTCCAAGACCTGAGCGTAGGTCACGCCTTTCCTGGCCGCCTCTGGAGCCAGGGTAATTACTACGGCTGCAGTCTTGGGCGGGGCCAGGTTGGGCTTTGGCTTGGGCTTAGCGGCCGCCGCGGAAGGGTTCTTCGGTGTTGCCGTCGGGAGATTGCTGGTGGGAGTCTTTTTGGCCCTGTTTTTACGGGTCACCACCTCCGACCAGGTTTCTTCCTGCGGCGCTGCTCGGCTGGGGCCCGCCGTCGCCGGGGGTGCCCCAGGTGACGCTGAGGCCGGGCTCGCTCCGAGGCCGCCCGAGGGGCCCCGACCTGCCTGTGGAGCTCCAGCCGTACGGGGAGGAGCCGGGCCCCTTCTGTCTGAGGACAACGGTGGGCGGACGACCCTTTCAGGAAGAAGGCGCTCCTCAATCCCTGCAAAACGGGCGTCCAACATCCTCCCAACTGCGGCCACTATGGAGGCTTTTAACTCCTCCAGGACATCCGCCTGCAGGGCCGAAGCAGGTGGCGCACCCGTTGCCGCTTTCTTCGCCGAAGCTCCCTCAGCTGCCATCTTCGAGGCCTCCCTCGCTGCCTCCTTGGCCATCGCGGTCTTCATTTCAGTGAAGTCCCGCCGATACGCCTTCTGCTCCGCCCTGATTATCTCCAATTCAGAGCGGAGGCGGTTGTTATCCGCCTGCAGACGGCGGGTTTCCTCGGCCTCGTTCCGCGTGGTGAGGGCTTCTACTATGGCCTGGAGTTCCGAGGCCGCCTCCTTGAACTTCTTCACGTACGTCCCTTTCAGATGGCTGGACTTGGTAGCCAACTGTATGATGGACGCCGTGCTCCTTCCCGCCCAAGCCCGCAGCTCTTGTGTGCCGAGCTTGGTGGGGTCCTCTCGGCAAGACTCCTCACTCGCCATCCCCTCCTCTGGGTCTAAGACCGTAGTATGGGCCGCCCGCCCCACCACGCGGTCCCGGAGGAACCGACTCAATCCGCTCTCCCTCGTCTCCTCCTCTGCCGCCCTAAGCTCAGCCGTCGCGCTCCCTAACCCATAGTTCCCCCTAGGAATCGGGGTCGTACTCCTTGAGACAGATGAGTTGCGAGAGCTGGGCGAGGCCGAATCCTCACGGCGCGAGTACCTCGCCACAATAGGGGTACGGGCAGAAGCTCCTCCCCTCACTGCGACCGCCCTGCGACGCGGGCGCGTTTCAGGACCAGGGGCACCATCCATTCCGGATGAGCCCAAGTCATCCGTCATCTCCAATGGTCCACCCGTCTGGAAAGCCAGGCGGGCCGACGATCAGGGACCGCACACTAAAGTGCCAGCCGACAACCTCTGTTAACACTTAAAAATAGGTAACAATAACAAAGAAAAACAACGCAAAGAAAGGAAAAAACAACGAGAAACGAAAAACAAACAATTAGCAAGTGGCCCTTAAAAGGGCCCTTAAACGATCCCCCCCAAGGGGTGGAACCCAGCACGGCACCGGCAACGAACCAGAGCCGTTTGGATTCACGACCGTTTAAAAACAAGCAATAACAACCATAAATAACAATAACATCAACAATAACAACAATAACAACAACGAAATAACAACAACCACTACTACTACTACTAGCCCTGAGAAGGTCTTTTGGAAAAAACAACGAAAACAACAACAAATCACCAAATCAAACCTCCGAAATCCAAAAGTTCCAAAATTTGACCACAGGATTCGAAACCAGTGCCGTGCCGTCACCGTACTCATAGATCTGGCGTTCACACCAATGTTCCAACGGTATACAACCTCAAAAAGCCAATAGCCGTGGTAGGTCACACTCAGGATTCCTAATGCAACACTGGCTAAATAAATAAATATACTAAGACAATACACATCGCCATCTAAGCCCAAAGTAAGCGTAGCTTGTATTATAGGTACTAAGATGACTGATGAATATTTTCATGAATACGATACATAAATACTTATAATATACAGATAAATACAGAAAAAAAAAAAAAAAAAACCAAGACACAGAAAAACATTGATGTTCATCACACAAACATTTTCCAGTTGTGGGAATCGAACCCACGGCCATGGACTCAGAAAGCAGCGTCGCTACCCACTGCGCCAATCGGCCGTTGGCTAAGCTTGGGAGTTACTCTAAAATCCCTTGTTACACTTGGGATCTATCCAGGCGCCCGTAACATAAGACGTCGCATTACACCCGTGTTAAATAAAAACAAATACAAACCAAATTAAAACTGCCATTAAATAAAAAATTTAAAAAAAAAAACGATTAAAATCCTTATTAATATATACATATGTGAAAGTGTATTATTGTGCTGAATAAATTGAAATTGAAAGGACGGAGAGTAACATACTTTGGTCCTGGAAATTATTTTAAATTCCTAAGGATTTACAGGAACATTCGTATTTTCACACAAAATATCACCCTTCCTTCACGTCCTAACCAAGCAACCAAAACATTTATTTACTGCGGGTAAAACCGCGGGGCGCTGCTATTGAATAATTATTTATTTATTATGCACCCAGAAAAAAAACCTAGAAACTAATTGCAGCGCTACCTACCAGGTGGACCTGTTTTATTTCCAAACTATGTTATTCGCGGCCGTACGTGTTATTCTATACCCGTCGCAACTTCTAAGCGATAGGTTTAATTTGAATATTTTAAAA
The DNA here is from genome assembly GCF_905163445.1 of Pararge aegeria. Lineage (NCBI taxonomy): Eukaryota > Metazoa > Arthropoda > Insecta > Lepidoptera > Nymphalidae > Pararge > Pararge aegeria. The sequence goes on from NC_053205.1 coordinate 8,659,313, forward strand.
CTGAATTTGCAGGTATATAATCAAACTTAATATATTTCATATTACTTTATTTCTTTCGCATTATACGCATGCATTCGTTCGTTGTCCCATATGCCTCGCGACTGGCTGTTATCTGTGAAGAGTTATGTCCTTTATCTCCGATAATATTTATCAGATCTTCATTAAAATTAGACAGAACATGCTTGATAGTATACACTTTCAAATAAAAAAAGAATTATAAAAATTGGTCCAAATTTAACGGAGCTATGAAGTAAAATTGATAGAAAATTTCATCCCATTTCCCGGAGGAAACTTATTGTTTATCGGAATAAAAATTATCCTATATGTTGACCCGGTACATCAGCTACCACTATACCAAATTTTATTTAAATCAGTTCAGTAGTTTTCACGTGATGCCCGGACAGACAGACAGACAAAAATTAAATAAAAATCTGTTTTGGACTATATATTAAATGTACAGAAATCTTCCAGTTACAGTTTTATTTTAAGTATATATTTAGAAGCGGTGATAGCGCATTAGGTAGGTGCTTGACTTCATTTTCGGAAGGCGGTGTTCGAATCCACACCTCTAACTTTTCTAATTTATATGCGTTATAAGCAATTTTTTTATTTTTTTTAATATACTACGACAATACACACGCCGCCATCTAGTCCCAAAGTAAGCGTAGCTTGTTTTTTTATGGGTACTAAGATAACTGATGAATATTTTTATGAATAATATACATAAATACTTATAATATACATATAAACACCCAGACACTGAAAAACATTCATGTTCATCACACAAACATTTTTCCAGTTGTGGGAATCGAACCCACGGCCTTGGACTCAGAAAGCAGGGTCGCTACCCACTGCGCCAATCGGACGTCTAAATATCAATAATTAAAATATCACTCGCTTCAACGGTGAAGGGAAAACCTCGTGAGGAAACCTGCATGTCTGAGAGTTCTCCATCACGTTCTCAAAGGCATGTGGAGTCCACCAATCCGCACTGGGCCAGCGTGGTGGACTACGGCCTTAACCCCTTCTCATTGTGGGGGGAGACCCGTGCTTTGTAGTGGGCCGGTATTGGGTCCATGGTGATGAAATTATTAACATGATAATGTAAGGAAAGGTTATTTATTAAAGTAATCTTTTATTGTTTAAAAATATATATTTTATTTTTACTTACAATTCTTAAATATGTACATCAGAATAAAAAAGTTTGGGTGTAAATTTTATTTTTTACTAGCTGTTGCCCGCGACTTCGTCTGCGTTTGATTTTGTTTTTTGATGTGGTATTCAATTCAGTTGTAGTTCTACAAAATATTAAGTATTCAGTATAGCTAAGCCTTAAATGAGGGGTTTGCTGCTGTCCGCTGAGGAGTTCTGTCCTCTATCTCCAACCACATTCATCAGATCTACACAAAGTTTTGGCAAAATTAAACACATATTATAACCTCTATAGTACAAAAATAATTATTTAAATCGGTTATAATTTGTCGGAGTTATGGTGTATGATCGTCAAACACTTTCATTCCCTATTCCTATATTACTTCTAACACCTCCAAGAATATGTGTACAAAGTTTCATGAGGATCGGTTTAGTAGTTTTTGCGTGAAAGCGTAACAAACAAACTTACATTGACATTTATAATATTAGTAGGGATAGGGATTATAAATAAATACTATACTACGACAATACACACATCGCCATCTAGCTTCTGTTTGGGACAGCTGATGAATGTTTTAATGAATATAAAACACATAAATACTTATAATATACAGATATCCGGACACGGAAAAATATGCTTATCACACAAACATCTTCCAGTCGTGGCGATCGCACCCACGGCCTTGGGCTCAAAAAGCTTGCTTATACCCCTTTACTATTACTAAATAGTAATAATAAATCTTTATTTGGAACAGTTACAATGGCACTTAAAATACTAGCAAGGGTGGCACTGCAATAGTAAAAACTGTGCTGCATGTACCACCGCCCACCTCCGAGTTATAGTACAGTAATTATACAAATGTTCCACTAGATTTAGTGTGTGTGTGTGTGTGTGTGTGTGTGTGTGTGTGCGTTTATATTATAGATACTCGTACGTACTACAGGATGGCTAGGGATGTCATATATTTGATAGAATGAACTCTTCCGTTTGATCATAGCTCATTTGCAGTAGCCATGTAGTAATTTTCGTTTTAGATAGGTATTTAGTCATAGGAGTTACTTAAAGTGTTATAACGACTGCTCGATTAAGGGGTATAAGTCATTCAGCATTTGGATGTCCTGTTTCGCCCGCTCCCACTCTTCGGACCACACGGTCTGGACGATCCAGTCCAGGTAGTGGGACACCCGGGTGTACACACCCAGCGCCCCCTCCCCGCAGCGGGGACCGAACGACACCACCCCCTCCACGGCGTGAGAGCACGGAATGTTCTGTAGGTACGCCATCAGCGGCCCCCCACTGTCACCCTGAGGAAATAAGATTCATGAGGACATAAGATTTGGATATTGGATAGTAGGAGTTTGCGCTGCTTTGCGAAATTACATGATATATTATGAAAATTTAGCTTAACTTTCTTCAATACGTAAAAAGCAGGAGAATCTGTACGGATGACTTAACTTATTCATTGTTAAGTCAAAATCTCGTGGAGGTCTGTTCGGTGTGGAGTAAAAGGATTGGAGAAATTATAAATTACACCATACAGATTCTCTTGCTTTTCGCGGAGTATAGCAAATTAAGCTCAATTTTCATAATATGGAAATAATAATAATAATTATTATTATTATTATAAGTTTATTTCAATTAACAGTTACACAGTGAATTAAAAATAATACAAAATAAGACGAACATTAGCTAATGTGTATCATGAAACCCAAATTCGATAGTGCAAGACTGAGTCACTCCCCACTATTGCTCAATATTTCAAAAAACTCTCGAAAATCTACTTTGAGAAGTCTATCCGACATCCCAACCCTCTCGTAGTTGCGGCTTCTTTTTACTCACCCAACCTTAGCGCCACTATCAAGAGGAGGCCTAAACATATCCTTCACGACCCTGACGATCCGATTACTACTGACAATGCTCCCTATCAGAACACAGAATCAACCTATGCACAGCGTCTTCGCCGGCGAAGACGAGGTCCCCGACTTCTAACGTCAACCGGAAGTGGGCTCACCACGTTCTCGGAAGCGTGCGGATTAATCACCGTCCGTAACCCTTTCACTCCAATCGTCGCCTGAGCCGAGGTTCGGCCTCACATGAGGCGTCCTCAGGCCGACGATCCCTTCGCTTCTTCGAGCCCTAGGGTTCAAACTCTTCCTGGCAGAGCCCCATTCCGAGGCTCGCCAACAAGCCCGCGTTACGCTGTTAAAATCATTAGGGTTAATCAGCTACACACAGCTAATCCGAAAAAAAAAAAAGCAGTTATTATCGCCAATCTCTGGAGCGAGAACCATACACTTAAATCTAATGAGATGAATAAAAATAGAAACCTAAAAACCTTTTGAATTAAATTCAATTGAAAGCATTGATAAACTCAATTTTTTTTTCTACATTTACATAAATACATCCATAAGTTTTTTGTACTTAAAAAATTAAATATGAGTGTGAGCGTGCGCGTGTGTGTATGTGTATGTGTATGTGAGTGTGGGTGAGGGTGAGGGTGAGGGTGTGATTGTATGTATTATTGAATAAGGTTTTCAGTCTCATCTCACATAAGATTCTTGAGCATAAAAAAACGAGTACACACAAATCAAAGTCAAAGTGAAATATTTCTTTATTCAAATAGACACCTTGATGATTACATGTTAAATATGACATAGAAGTTATTCGATGGCGATAACCATATTCGTAAACTTAATACCAAAGCTAGGAGGGTTCAAAACGCGCCCTGGTCTAAGTAGCAGCCCGCAATAAATTTTGTAGTTTTTTTGTTATCACCATCTCACATTGTCCTTTAAAACTATATAAGAAGCAACCTGGATAGAGCAATAATTTACATCCGAGCTCTTTTATCGCTGACGTTTTCATAAGATTCGTGAGGGCATACAATTCTTTGAGGATATATAAGAATCTGAGTCCAAGGCCGTGGGTTCGATTCCCACAACTGGACAATATTTGTGTGATGAACATGAATGTTTTTCAGTGTCTGGGTGTTTATCTATATATTATAAGTATTTATGTATATTATTCATAAAAATTATTCATCAGTTATCTTAGTACCCATAACACAAGCTACGCTTACTTTGGGACTAGATGGCGATGTGTGTATTGTCGTAGTATATTTATTTATCTATTTTGAGTTATGTGCCATTAGAATATCACTTGCTTCTACGGCTAAGGGAAATAACGTGAGGAAACCTGCATGCCTGAGAGTTCACTATTAAGTTCTCAAAGGCGTGTGGAGTTCACCAATCCGCACTGAGTCAGAGTGGTGGACTGCGTCCTAGACCATCAGCCATTCTCATTCAGTGAGGAGACCCATGTCCTTGAGATGGGCAGGTAAAGGGTTTGTGTTGATGAGAATACTCTAGTAATAAAATGCTGTTAAGGCTCATTATCTCGCTCAGTAAAGACGACTATTATTATTTATTTTTCTACTCAAACTCATATTTAAGTATTTATGGTATATTAAGATATGTTATTAAGGCCCAAACAAAACAGTATACTTAATACTTAAAATTAGTACAAAGAAAATAACACATACACCAATTAAGTAGCCGCTAATAAATCTAACGAATACATTAAAATTGACAGCAAAGTTATAACTTAATTATGAAACTTTAGAATATGGGCTCGAGAGAAAAAAAAAAAATATTGACAGATAATATTAATAAGGGAAGACCCTTATTAACAATATCCATCAAAGTGGATATGTGAAAACATAAGTAGTACTTTTACGTAGAACAATTAGAAGTTAGAATTTAGAATAAAGATGTTTTTTTAACAGAGCAAGAGTAAGATTAAATAAATCTAAATCCGAGAAATTATTATTATAGTTTTGTGTAGCTCTATAAATATAACTGTATATTTATTTTTTATATTTATCAATAGTATTTTTTTATTTGTGTAGTCTGGTTTATGTATTAGTATGTAGGTATTCGTATGTATGTACTAAACAGTGTACCCCACCTATTTGTTTTCTTTTTAGTTTTCCTAATCCTAAGGTTGCCTGGCAGAGATCGCTACTTAGCGATAAGGCCGCCTTTTGTATCCTGCTTCATTCTTCATGTGTTTCTTCTTTTTTTGTCTCGTGTTTCTGAGTGGTGTACAAATAAAGAGTATAAAAAAAAAATACTCACGTGGCAAGTATCTGGGATCCCAGAATTCCTGATCTGTCCCATGGCACAGATCATAATAGAGGGGTCATAGTGCGCGGTGTCACACGCCTGAATTCTTACGTCGGTCTAAAAAAAAAGACGAAGAAGAAACACTTTATTGCACGTATAACATACAGGAAAAGAAACAGTAAGGAGTATACAGTACACAATGTAAACATGCAAAGGCGGCCTTATTGCTGCAAGCAATCTCTTACAGGCAACCTTTGTAGATAGGACTTACAGCAAGAGAACGGGATAGTGCCAAGAGTGTTGATAGATATACATAAATACCAAAAGTGTGTGCGTGTAACCTCTACACGCGATTGATGTAAAACTTCTATTATTATTTATTGATGAAAGAGTAAAATCTTCCTGGGACTCCGCCATTTCATTTATATTCACTATTTCATGTTATATTCTATTTAAAATTCATTAATATCGCTTTCACATTTTATAAATATTTTCATTTGTTAAATAGAATAATTGAAAGTAGAAAATTGAAGGTTAGATCAGCACATGTCAATATAACCTTGTCATTGAATATTATAGAATGTCGCAATCGTCAGAAAATATATTGACAATTTATTTATTACAAAACTAATCAATAAACAAATATATTTAGAGATTTTCAAAAAACTCTGCAATTTAAAATATTTTATTTAAAACTGTTGAATTTTTATTCACTTTGCTATTCACAATTGGTCCGTTTGAAAATATTAGAATTGATTATGACAATTGATTATGACATTTGCCACTAGCTGGCGTATAAGTCAAGAAGCGTGAAGTATATAACATATACTTACCACCACTTAACACCAAATTATTATTTTTTAATAGCGGAAACTACATAGACGTCTGACATAAGCGTTACTTCCGTCAGAAAAAAGTCTGAGTTACTCCCTTGTTTTACTTCAAGAAACAATTTAAATCAAATGTCTCCTTCACTGTGGATCTTCTTTATATTGTCCGCTCATCTCAGTCTTCTTCGTTTACTTCATTACTGAAGGTCGTGTCCGGATTCAAGTTACTTCGTAGCGATTTTTACTACAGCCTTCCATCCTATTCTATCCTCGGCCTTTTTGATAGCTTCTGTGATAAGGAGGCCTGTGAGCGACTTTACCTGGCCAGACCAGCGACGAGGTGTTCGGCCACGTGGCCTTTTACCCTCCACCTTACCTACAAGTATTAACTTCACCATTTTACTGGGCAAGCGTCTTGCAATGTGACCAAAGTAGCTAAGAATATTCTTATAGCACAATGTGGACAGCCTGGTGTTAAAACGTAGCTGCTCGAGGATCGATATATTAGTTCTCTTAGCGGTCCATGGTATACGTAGCATCCTTCTCCAACACCACCACTATTTTTTTCTTTGGGAAGTTCCAACTGTCCATGCCTTAGAACCATAGAGGAAGATTGAACCACAGAGCTCGTCCAGGCGAGTTCTACCGGCATGCTTATTTCTGCCGCTGAGCAGCATTGTTGCGATGCTGTGTTCCGGTGTGAAGGGCGTGGTTGCCGGTGTGATTACAGGCGCAAGTTCTCAAGTGCGAACAAGCATGGAGTACTATAGTCACCTGTGGGGCGGCTGTGCCAAGTACCAGCTTGGAGCTTTAGATTCGGTGGATCGTCGCGCCAGGAGAATTATAGGCGACAAATCGTTAACTACATTATCTCCAGCACCGACGCAATGTTGCCTGCTTATCGGTTTTGACGTGACAACGTCTTATAATTCGATGGAGCCGGCTGCACGCACGAAAAAACACGACGCATGCGGCGTTACCTCGCTCTGAGGCGTTCCATTCAAGGCTTGAAGTGCAAGCGAGAGCGCGGAACGAGCGACAAAGAGGCAGAGTCGGCCTCCGCGTTCGACATCTGTCTCTCTCCTACTTGAGTGAGCGATGCGTGTGCGTTGACAGCTTCTATACAATAATACATTTACATGTTTTCGGCGATTCCGACTCGCGCATCCGTCCCGTACGGATGTCTGTCTCGCAACCGATTGCTCGAGGTGAAAGTGTCAGTGGAAATCAGTGTCCGTTTCTGCGTTGTGGTAGTGCAGTGTACTTCTAGGGTCTAGGATTCCTGTAAGTACACGTGTTATTATTAGCGTAGTTTAACACCCTCGTCACCTAAAGGCGAGGCCCCATAGGGCCACACCCTTTTTTTAGGCACACACCTCCCTGCATGGCAGGGAGGTCAACCGCTACCCCGGGGGCCGCCATGGCCCTCGCCGACTCCGACCTTAATCTGGAGGCCCTCTTAAAGGACCTCCAGGAGAATAACGCGGGTTACCTAAACCGCTTTAGGACTGTTAGGCCTAGAGTGTTCACGGACAGCCCGCAATCCCCGGCTCCCGCAGAGCCGATAACCGAAGACCCGGTCGCTATCCCTGCGATAGCGATCGAAGAATCTACCTCCCCGGCATCATCCGAGACCGACGACGGCTTCACCGTCGTCGGTGCTAAAAAGCGGAAGCTTAAGGCTTCCAAATCCAAGGCGAACCCGCCAAAGAAAGTGGTAACGGACCGCCCAACTAAGACCCAGTCCCAAGCGCCCCGCGCAGCGCCTCGCGCAGCGTCCCAGGCTTCCCCTGCGGACGAAGACGAGCCCGAAGACTCCCCTATGGAGGAGCAACCCCAACCCAGGGATAGAATCCCACCTCTCTTCATCCGCGACAAGCTCGCATGGATGAAAATCATCCCGCTTCTTGAAGCGAACGGCATCGGCTTCACCGGTGCCCGATCCACCGCTATAGGCATTAGAGTACAGTGCCTATCCTCCGACGACCACCGTCGGCTAACTTCAATGCTCAGAGAGCATAATATAGGTTTTCATACCTACGCCCTAAGAGACGAACGCATTCTCCGCGTCGTCATTAAAGGATTACCGAAGGAGATTAGCTCCGAGGTAATAAAAGCCGACCTTTTGTCGCAAAATCTACCTGTCCTGGAGGTACATAGGATGTACAATACCAGGACGAAATATGTCTACGAGATGGTTCTCGTTTTATTAGAACTTTCCCCCGAAGGTAAAGAGATTTACAATCTCGAAAAAGTGTGCCACCTTTCAGGACTCACTATCGAGAAGCCCCATAACAGAGGCAAGGTCGGCCAGTGCCACCGATGCCAACTGTACGGCCATTCCGCAAGGAATTGTTTCGCCCGCCCTAGGTGCGTCAAGTGCCTGGGCGATCACGGCACCGCCGATTGCTCCCGACGGGACCCGACCGTCGACGAACCACCGAGCTGTGTACTCTGCTACACCCAAGGGCACCCCGCGAATTATCGCGGATGCCCTAAGGCGCCGCAGTTTACACGGCGCAGGGGTCCGCCGCCGGCTCGGAGACCCGCAGCACAGCCCGCCCAACGCTTCGTCCCAGCGCCGGTACCCGCTACCAGCGCATGGGCCAAGCCCCTTAACGGAGCGCCTAGCGCCTCCGCCCCCGCCCCCGCACCGGTGCCGGTAGCCCCTCAGGCCACCGCACCGGCAGCGGCCCACCCGGCCTCAGCGCCCTCGCCCATGCACCTATCTCCGGATATGGACCCCCTGGACTTCATCCAGTACCTCGTGTCTGCGGTTGACATGAACGAGGTAAAAGTATTCTTTGCAAAGGCAAAGGTCTCCCTCAACCAGGCTATGCGTGAGCACTCTAGCCTCCTAACAACCATCGGGACTATCCAAAAAGCAATCCGTTAATGGGTAGTACATATAAAGGTAGGGTAAAACCACACTCCCTGGCAGTCAGCTTCTTTAATGCAAACGGCATTATCGATCAAATGCATCAAATCCGTGAATTTATATGTGCACAACAAATCGATATCTTCCTAGTGCAAGAGACCTTCTTAAAACCTAGTAGAAGCGATCCCAAAGTTGGAAATTATAACTTAATTAGAAATGATCGGACCACCAACCGGTTGGGTGGTACCGCGATCTATTACAGAAGGGCTCTTCACTGCACTCCTCTCGATCCTCCACAGCTTACCAACATGGAAGCCTCCGTATGTCAGGTGGGTATGACCGGCCATCCGTCGATCATACTAGCATCCGTTTATCTCTCACCGAACAAAACCTTTTTAGAGAGTGACTTACTCGCTCTCCTCTCCTTAGGTGACTCTGTCATTTTGGCTGGCGACTTCAACGCTAAGCACACCGACTGGTCCCGCTCCACTAACGCGCACGGACGACAACTTAACATACTTGTCAGACGACCCGACCTCAACTTTATCGTAGTTGCCCCAGACTCGCCGACTCGCTTCCCGATGTCGGATAGTTCGATCGACCGACCGGACATACTCGACATAGCGCTCCTCAAGAATATCACCCTTCAGGTGAACTCTGTGGAAGTGCTATCCGAGCTATATTCGGATCACAGACCTGTCAAACTACAGCTAGGCCCCGTAGGCCCCGCGATCCTCCCGACCCGTAAAGTCATCGACTTCAAGAAGCTCTCCGGGCTACTCGAAGCGAAGGACTCTGTGCACCTCTCTAAAATTCCTGACGTCGTAGAGACATTAGAGCAAGCCCAGGCAGCCTCACTGCACCTGACCAACCACGTTTGTGACGCTACGAGCGAATGCTCCCGCGAGATGCCGTGCGGATTTTACCGCATGGTACTCACGGAGGACGCGCGAGAGCTAATCACAAACAAGAATAGGGCCCATAGGGAGCATGACAAATATCCGACACGACAGAATCGGTTAGAACTCTGGAGAGCCCAGAGGAAGGTAGTGTCTATCATTACCGCACTCCGACACGGACAATGGGACAGGTTCTTGGGGGAGCTCTCGCCATCGCGTAGTGCGTTCTACAAACTGGCGAAGGCTCTCAAAATGACCCGCGCTCCCGCCCTCCCACCGTTAGCACGCCCCGACCTTCCGCCCGCATTTGAAGATATCGATAAGGCTGAATGCATGGCTGACTGCCTCGAATCCCAATGCTCTCCGAGCACCGTATCCATTGATAGGCCCCACGTCTTGCGAGTCGAAAGCGAACTCGCAACAATCCTCTCGACCCCTCCCGATGGTGAACCTCTCGCCCCGACGACCTGCGATGAAGTTCATACTATTATCAAGGGTTTCCACTCTAAGAAAGCCCCAGGCCCCGACGGCATTACCAATAAAACCCTAAAGTTACTCCCAGGACAAATTATCAACCTACTTGTGGTAATTTTTAATGTATTCTTGGCAAACTGCTACTTCCCCAACCAGTGGAAGGAAGCAACAGTCATAGGTATCCACAAGTCGGGCAAACCCCGCGACCTTCCCTCCAGTTATCGCCCTATAAGCCTCCTCAACACCTTAGCAAAGGTGTATGAGAGGGTAATATTACATAGACTGAAGGCAGTCGTAGAGGAGAAAAACCTCCTTAACGACGAGCAATTCGGCATTCGAGCCAAGCACTCTTGCGTCCACCAAGCGCACCGCCTCACGGAGCACATACTGGCAGGATTCAATCGATACAGACACATGAGCCCCACTGGGGCCGTGTTCTTAGACATTGCCAAGGCCTTCGACAGGGTCTGGCACGCCGGCTTGTTGTACAAGCTGCACCATCTGGGCGTGCCAGCTAGTCTCGTTCGTTTGCTGCGAGCGTATCTCACCGATCGCACATTTCGCTATCGTCTAGACGGTACGCTCTCTTCCCCTAGACCCATACGAGCGGGAGTCCCTCAGGGCTCCGCGCTCTCCCCACTTCTATACGCGCTCTTCACGAGCGACATTCCCCGCGACCTACCGGCGACGGTCAAACTGGCCCAATTCGCCGACGATACCGCTCTCTTTGCGACCGATCCCAAAAAGAGCAACATTGCAAGTCGACTCCAAAAGGCGCTCCACCTGCTGGGCAAGTGGTTCCGCCTCTGGAGGATCGAGGTTAACCCCGAGAAGAGCGCAGCGGTGCTCTTCACGGGCAAACCGAGAGGCCGCTTCACGGTAAACCCCGCAGAGGTCACCCTCTACGGGCGTCCCATACCCTGGCAAGACAAGGCCAAATACCTGGGAGTAACGTTCGATCATAGAATGAGCTTCACCGCACACATTCGCAAGGCCCGCAACAAGGCTGCGTATGTGATGGGTCGTCTCTATCCGATGATTTGCCGCAAAAGCAAATTATCCCTCCGTCACAAGGTAACCTTGTATAAAACGTGCATACGTCCCATTATGACATACGCCAGCGTCGTATTCGCCCATCGCCCTCACAGCTCCTACAGGAGCTTTCAAGTCCTGCAGAACAAATTTATGCGTATGACCACGGACAGTCCGTGGTACATGCGCAACGTAGATCTCCACCGAGACCTCGATCTTCCCACCATAGCCCAGTACATGAAAACATTATCAAAGACCTACTTTGAAAATGCAGTCCGACACCCCAACCCCCTAGTGGTCGAGGCGTCCACTTATACCCCCGTCCCCGACGTCGAACCAAAGCGGCGACGTCCGAAGCATGTCCTTGACGACCCTGACGACAAAATAACTACCGACAACGTGTCCCAACAACACACACACACGCAACATTCACAGCGTCTTCGCCGGCGAAGACGAGGGCCCCGATTTCTGACGTCATCCGGACGTGGATCCTTACCACGGTCACGGGGGCGTTCGGACTAAACAATGATTAGTCCAAAAGTCCACCAACAGTCAGATTAACGTCGAACCGAGCCGAGGTCCGAGTCCTCGCAGGAGGCACCCTCGGGTCGACGTCTCCCATACTCCCCCCGATGTCGTCGAGCCCTGGGGCTCTTCTCATGGCGAGCTTTCGCGCTCGCCCCACTCCCCCGGTGACGCCGTAGCAACCCCTTAGGAGGTTATCGGCAAGTGTCCTTCCGAAAAAGCAAAAAGCACATGTTTTCGGCAAGGATGAAGTGCAGTGAAAAGTGAATGTGGTGTCAATTGTTTATAGCAACGATAATATCTATCAAACAAATAAAATTAATATTTTCTTTTGAAAACTGCAACTGACTTCTTACGACGTCGTCACGTTCAACTATCGTCAGTAAGCCGACTTTACAGACAACCAATTTTTTTATGACAGAGCTAGACCGGGAAAGTACCGCCATGCTTATTTCTGCCGCTGAGCAGCATTGTTGCGATGCTGTGTTCCGGTGTGAAGGGCGTGAATGCCGGTGTGATTACAGCTTCATGAGACTTAACACCAACGCCTCAAGTTGATGGACACAGGACCGCATGTTGCAGGTTGTGTTTCTTATATGCCATGCGAAGTAAAGCTCTGATGATAGGGTATGGTTTTCCACTCTTCAAATATTCATTGAACACTAAATTCTTTATTGCACACAATTAAGGGGTAAAGATAATATATATTGAAATAATAAATACAAAAAAAAAATTGCGCAAAGGTCGCTTTAAGCGATCTCCTCCAGACAGCCCATAATGAAAGAAGGAAATGATTATGGAAACGGGATAGTGCAATTTTTTAAAAATATGTCAACAAACTACTTCAACGATAAATTCAAAATTTCTTTATTCATCAGGCCTATCACAGGCACTTATGAAGCGTTCACACATATATGTTTACATAATTGTAAGGGGATAACTTCGTTCGCCAACTTACACCTAAAGCTACGAGGGTTCCAAACGAGCCCTAGTCGAAGAAGAGCCCACAACAAACTTAGCCGGGTATTTTTTTTTTGTTATATCCATCTGACAGTAAATATATTTAGCTACGAAGCTAGAGCAAAACACACCCAAGCTTTTTTTATCGTTTAAGTAATCCTTAATATTATAATAGGATTTTTCTGTAAGCTTACGTTTTATATAAACTTTGAACTTATTGAGAGACATCTCAAAGATTTCATTTGGTCATTTGTTATAAAATAATATACAATCGCCCTTGAATGCATTTGCAATTTTGTGTAGCCTAGTAAACTGCACAACGAATTTATTTTGCATCTAATATTTATATTGTTACAGTCCATTTTCTTTTTAAATTTTGTTATATTTTTATGGACATAAATTAAATTTTCATATATGTACTGACTATGCACCGTCATTATCTTAACTTCTTTAAATTTATCCCTTATATATAACAATAATACATAAATAGCTAATAGGTAGGTGCGGCTGCTTCCAGTGTCGAGCAGGCCAAGAGGCGTAAATATGAAAACCTGGATAGCAGCTTCATTTTTGTGCCTTTTGGAGTAGAGACTTTGGGACCGTGGGGTCCGGAGGCAAGAGCCCTTTTCAAAGAATTATCGAAAAGGGTTATCGAGTCTACCGGTGATCCTAGAGCGGGCAGTTACCTTGGCCAACGAATTAGTTTGGCCATCCAAAGGGGCAATGCTGCCAGCATCTTAGGAACTGTGCCTCGCTGCGGTGGTTTTAGATTTTATTTAGTTTTTAAATAGTTTATTTTAGGTTATAGTTATGTATTAATAAAAATAATAAACAAGTATAATAGCTAATACAAATACAAATAAATACATACAATATAAATATATACAAATACAAACAGAGCAAATATATAAGTTTATGACTCCGCAGATAAATAATATTCTTTTAAACGACTTTTGAAGATGCTTAATGATTTAGACTGTCTAATGTCTTGGCAATCCATCCCAGTGTATAACCAGCTTGACTGTAAAAGAATTTTACAAAAGAAAGACATCGATAAGCTGTCTAATTTTCCTGATCCCATTACTCACTGTAAGCAACACTTCTGAAGATTCGGAGTTCTCCTTGACCTCGCCCCAGCCCGCAATGTCCCGGATGCTGTCGTGTGTGTGGTAGCTGGACACCGGTAGGCAGATGGGACGGATGTGCACTGACAACTGAACTCTGAAAGGCACCGAGGTATTCCATTATCACCGCGCTATCCAGCATTTTGTTTCACCTATTTTTTATATTTCGCCTTATTCTACTTTTGTAGAAAAAGCGACATTAACAATAGAAAAAAGGTATTTAATACATTGAAAGTTTTTACGCATTATCTAGTTAAATAAATTTTATTTAAGTATCACAACAATATAATATATTTATATATATATTATAGTTATATTTATATATATATATATATATATATATATATTATTTATATTTATATATTTGTATAATTTTTAAATCTTATTTATTGCACCACCTACCTCTTTTCTACGTTTTTTCCTTTTACGCCATTGGTTGCCTGGAAGAAATCGCTATGTAGCGATAAGGCCACCAAATTGTACTCTCTTGATTGTATTTATATCTTTGTAACTACTTTTTGTTTCTTTGGTGTCCAATAAAAAGTGTATTCATTCATTCATTCATTCATTCATTCATTCACAAATATAAAGCTTGCAGCTCTTTATTCTTTACCTTCCAACGAAAAAAATATTTTTCTAGGGATATCCAGTTTTCCCTAGAAAAATATAATTTTCGTATTATAAATACATATAGTGAGTACAGTTCTCACACTTCAGGGTGTCGGTTTATTGTGACGCCAACCCTTTTCATTTTTCCCCAACGCGCCAAAAGAAGTATAACTTCAATAACCTCGTGGCTTTAGATTTAAGTTGGCGAACGAAGTTATCACCATCCCCTTACAATTATGTAAACAAATATGTAGGAACGCTTCATAAGGGCCTGTGATAGGTCTACATGAATAAAGAAATTTTGAATTGAATTTTGAATTTGAATAATAATTATAAAATGATTAAGAAGTTTGTGGAATACCACGTTTGTGATTTGATAATTTTTTAAAACGTTTTAGTTGAAATCATCATTTTCTAACGTATTTTTTTGATCATTCATCGATAAAGAATGTTGTGAAAACGACAAATAATACTCTTTCATGGAGAAATAAGGAAATTCCAATTCGAAGCTTGGATTAATTTTAACTACTTTCAATCTTAAGCGAAACAAACTCTTCATGCTTTCCGTAATTTAACCTCCTTAGTACTGACCTCGTGTGCAATTTGAGGAGTGCGATGTCGTGCTTCTGTGCCGAGTAGTCGTAAAGTGGGTGCTTGAAAGTGTGAACTATGGTATACAGCACCCCATCCCTCACGTCTGTCTTGTTCAGTCCACCCAGCTTTGCGTACCGCAGGGGCCGTCTGGAAGCAGACAAACCACTTTTTAAACAACCCCGTCGCAACACGACGGGTTGTTGTGAGTTTGACGCGTCTGTGGATGTGTCTGTCTGTGGCATCGTATTTTGATTTTGGATATTGGATATAAGCAGACGTTACTTTGCGGAAATCCATGATATATTATGGAAATTAAGCTTAATTTGCTATACTCCGCGAAAAGCAGGAGAATCTGTATGGTGCAATTTATAATTTCTTCATTACAAACAGATCTTCGGCAATGTACCCTCTACGCCGTTTTGCCCCGAAACCAGAGCATCCTCCGGAGATGTTGACTTTACATTGCTAAATAGCTTAATTTTCATAATAGATTTTGATTTTAGTTTTTTTGGTTGAAAGGTGAATTAGTCGGGAGTCTTTTAGTTATGTTTGTTGAAAATCGGTCCAAAATGTCCGCCGCCACATAATGTTTGTTTACTATTTATCACAACTCTCTCAGTATGGGTAATAAATCAAAGGGCTCGACTAGTAAAATACAATACGCTATGAAAAAAGTTAAATCAAGTTGAGCGATTTTTGACGGCACTTATGGTTTCTCGTCACCGATGACCTCGACATGCTCGTAACGTATCACGCCAGACCAGCGTGGCGCATTATAGCGGCCTGTGTACATGTGCACGCAGAGTATCGACTCTATAATGGAGAATGTTCTGAATAGTTGTTTGCGTTGATACCTCCTTCCCTGTTCTCTGACCGCACCTCACGCCGTAGAAATAAATTCCACCCTCATCATCTGGATGCCTGGTATTCTTCTACTGTTCGAAATACCAGACTGTACTACCGCGCACTTGCAAATTATGGAACAATCTCCCATCTGATGTGTTTCCTCAAAAATACAATCTAGGGTTATTCAAGGGGCGGATAAACAAATTCCTTAAAAGCCGGCAACGCATCGGTGGCTCCTCTGGTGCTGCAGATGTTTATGGGTGGCGGTGACCCACTTGCTTGTTTGCCCGCTATTAAAAAACAGTACAACTGTAGCCTATAACAGTCTACTGCTACTGGACTATAGACCTCCAAGGAGGATTTGCTTATAATCATCACGCTGGGCAAAAGGATTGGTGAGCACAGTAGATGGTATTCACAGCATAAAATACTGTACAATAAATTACCCACGGAAGTGAAAAATGCTAAAAAATCTACTATCTAGCTGCATCACACATCCAGGCCACCTCGTCAATGGCAGGTGCGGCTGCTACCAGTGCCGAGCAGGCCAAGAGGCGTAAATATGAAAACCTGGATAGCAGCTTCATTTTTGTGCCTTTTGGAGTAGAGACTTTGGGACCGTGGGGTCCGGAGGCAAGAGCCCTTTTCAAAGAATTATCGAAAAGGGTTATCGAGTCTACCGGTGATCCTAGAGCGGGCAGTTACCTTGGCCAACGAATCAGTTTGGCCATCCAAAGGGGCAATGCTGTCAGTATCTTAGGAACTGTGCCTCGCTGCGGGGGGGGGGGGGGGGGTTGACAACGACGGTGTTGTTTCCTGGTCACCAACAACTGTTTTGGCTGTAAAATCTTGAGATTGTGATTCTGTACTGTGTGATTGTCTACAACTGATTTAAATGTTTGCTATACCTGCACGGTAAGAATGGGCTGGAGACAATTATCTCCCCAGGGAAAGGTAAAAAATGTATCTACTCCCACCACAGCTTTATTAACTCTCAAACTCTCAGAGCATTGGCGCACAAGTGGAAATAATATCTGGATAATGATAAACGGGCGTTACTTCTCCTACTCCATGTTTCCGTGGTTCAGGAGGTGGACACATTAATTATATTCCTTGTCAGGGGATATAATCGGGGGATATTATTTTTGTCTCCTGAATGTGCTAGCCCTGCTGGACATCGTCGCTTACCCCTCCGTGTCTATGAGCACGTGCGCAGCTGTCAGGATGTACCGGTCACTGATGAGGGAACCCCCGCCTACCCAGCGGACATCATGGACAGAGCCCATCTCGATTGCTTCCGCCAATCCAAGAACAGCCTGTAACAGTGAACCCCCAACGGGGTGCTATAATTATCATGTGTCTGTGTGTGTGTGGCTGTGTGAGTGTGTGTATATAAGAAGCCGCTCTTATTTCTCGAACGGATGAACCGATTTTGATTTTGTTTTTTATTTGAAAGGTGTTCTATGTTTGATGAAAATCGGTGCAAAATGGCGGATCACATATTTTTTTACAACTCCCTCGATAGGTATTAGTATGAAAATAAACGGGCTTGACTAATAGAATTCTGTACACAATGTAAAAATATCCAATCCAAGATGGCCGTCACAAAAACATGGCGTACTACATTTTTTGGTGGCAACATGGGAATAAAATGTACACTATATTGAAAGTCGTGGTTTGTGTTAATTTTCAATTCATTTATTATTCACAGTAAAAATAAATATATACGGCACTACACAAATCGCCAAAGTAAACGTAGCTTGCGTTATGGGTGCTAAGATGACTGATGAATATTTTTATGAATTATATACATAAATACTTATAATATACAAATATAAACACCCAGGCCCTGAAAAACTTTCCTGTTCATCACACAAACATTTTTCAGTTGTGGGATTCAAACCCACGGCCTTGGGCTCAGAAAGCAGGGTCCCTGCCTATTATATATATATATACATATATATATATATATTATTGCGTTTGTGTGTTTGTGTATTTGACTTTTGCATGTTACTTCGATCCTAAGACTTCCAGCAGTTTTTTCAGTTGCGATGACTTTTTATTTAGACTTTAGAGGTTATATATTTATATCTTTATTGATTTTATTGTTAACTCTAGAGCTAATGAAGTAGTACTGCCTCCCATCAAGTCTAGTTTGTGCCTCTCTGTTTGAAAGATTATATCCCCTCTTCTCTTATGTTGGTTTTAACATTAGTAGTAAAATACTCTCACCATGAATGGAAACTCGTTTTCTTTCGCCGGTTCGCCGCCCGAGATTCTGTACTTCTCTTTGGGAATGAAACACACATTCTCCCTTTTGAGCCGGTCTTTATCCCCAGTTTCCGCTACACATACTTGGACGAATCTCTGGTTGTCCATACATTCTGTAAAGATACATCGTCATCATCCGCAGCAAGATGCAGCGCAATTATGGATATTACTTGTTCAATCTATCACAAATAGCGAGCTTTTAGGGTTATGCTAGAACGCTTAAACCCAATATCGGTTTCGACGCGACATCTTAATGAAAAGCTAACTCGCTTGGCGGCACGTCTAAGTAGGTAACTAGCCGCGGCCGATGCCTCTGTACGGTCTGATATCAAGATATAAACAAAATACTTATATTTAATAATAGTTAACCTAGATACTTTACATGCATATAAAACTTAACACCTTATTCTAATTTACTAATAACAATTTGCACATACAAACATTCACACAAACATACATATCAACATTCACAAACTTACATTTACGATCGTACCTACCGGTGGAATTCAACTATAGTTCATACCGATCTCGCAGTTGAACCGCACAAACTGCCGACTGGTTTTATGACGTCGTCGTTCGCTTGTAGGTAGTCCGTACACGCACCGCCTGCCGGCAGTTCGCTATTGGATTCGTGCATCAGTCGTGTCGCTCAATGTACAACGAATGTTAAGGTATTTCTCATCGGCTCTAAACAATATTGTAAATATCGTAGTAAAGTGATTCCGAACTACAAGTGTGTTTAACATTTAAAGCAAACCTAAATAAACATCATCGGAAGATCATAACTCGCCAACTCATTGCCCCCCTAAACTTCAAACTAGATAAGACAAAAATGCAGCAATTTTACGTTACTCCTACGAACCCGGGACCTTCTACTTAAACGACCACAGCGCGCTTGATGTATTTCATCATCAGCATCACCATATCAACCGATAGACGTCCACTGCTGGACCTAGTCTTTTGTAGGGAGTTCCAAATTCCACGGTTCTGTGCCGCTTGGATCCAGCGGCTACCTGCGACGCGCTTAATGTCGTCTGTCCACCTCGTTGGGGGTCGACCAACGCGGCGCTTACCAGTGCGGGGCTGCCATTCCAGCACCTTGGGACCCCAACGTCCATCCTTTCTCCGAACTATGTGTCCGGCCGATTGCTACTTTAGCTTAGCGACTTGTTGAGCTATGTCGGTAACTCTGGTTCTTCTACGAATCTCCACATTTCTGATTCGATCGCGTAGAGATACTCCGAGCATAGCTCTCTCCATTGCCCGCTGAGTGACTCTGAGCCTTGTTATGAGGCCCATAGTTAACGACCATTTTCGTCATCAGAACCATATTTCAGAACCATAGGTCATTACTGGCTTTCGTCTTCAGGCACTGAGGGATTTTAAATAAATATGTCACTGAGGGGAATCCCTATTATTATGGGTATTTATTTAAATATATATATATATATATATAGATAACATTTGACCCAGCACTCAGGGCTACTGGAGACAGGCTAGTGAAGTTAAAAAGCAATTCAAAAAAGGAATTGTATGGTTTTAATGGAACCATGGTACAAGTGAAACTTTTTTCACATTATAACAAATAATTGTTAAGTCAACATCTCACTACTACTTAACAATTATTCATTGTAAAGTCAACATCTCCTGAGGATGCTCCGGTTTCGGAGCGAAAAGTGCGTAGAGGGTACATTGCCGAGGATCTGTTTGGTGTGGAGTTTACGTATTGAAGTAATTATAAATTACACCATACAGATTCTCCTGCTGTTCGCGGAGTATAGCAAATTAAGCTTTATTTTCATTATTTTATACTTGAAAATTTACGATTATTTACTAACTTTGCCAAGCAATCTCTTCCGCAATGCTCAGATTGGGTGGCTGGTCTGGTATGTCCAGCGCTGGGCAGCCTTTCTCCTCCGGCAGTGGCCTGTCGGGCTTGTTTGGGCAGCATACTTGCAGGATCCCGTCGTAGTAGCAGGTCTACGAACATTAGAGTCTATGTTTTATTTCAACGCAACGTGCCGACCCGTGTCTATCAACAATTTTAATAAATTCACCGTTAACACGAAGAATATGTGTTATAGTGACATGATAACATTGAGTAGTAATTCACGAAAAGTTTAATAACGAAATCGGTGCTTTTTGGATAAACTTAAACACAATAATAGATTAAAAAAGTAACAGGAGACAATTTATTGTAATTTTGCATATGACGTTGGGGCTGTTTCTGATTTCTTTCAGTAAAAACAATGGCAGTGGTTTACTATATTTGTTGTTGTGTGTGTGTATGTGAGTGTGTGCGTGTGTGTGTGTGTGTGTGAGTGTGTTTACCTGAAATGCGTTTAAGTAATTACTCTGCTTTAACATACTGTGTGTATCATAATTACATTTAGTAGTAAATCACAACCAATAAAATAATAAAATCATTGATTTCTAGATAAGCTTCTTCACTTTACTTGTGTGTGTGTGTAGGTATTAGCCTTTATATCTAACAATATAATTAAGTCAATAGGTTTCAGTAAGTTCTCTGTTTCAACATAGTGTGCGTGTGTGAATGCTTGTGCGTGTATGTTTGTGTGTGCGTGTGAGTGTGTGTGTGTATTTGCCTTTATACGAATCCAACAACATAATTCAGTGAATTTCTATCCTATTCTACTTCTTTGAAGTGGATGGAGCGTCAGCCCGAGTGTGACCACTTGCAACTGCTCACCGTCAAGCGAATGCGTGACCTGGCTGCCCGAAAACGGTTGAAGACTGCAAAACAGCTTACATTGACGGAGATGTTTAAAAAACAATGATTTTTATTTCTAAACTTGTACATAAGTACATTTTATTTATATTTAAAACATGTGAAAATTTCATGTTTCTTTCATTTAATTCAATAAAAAAATAGTGCAATATCAAAACGTAGCTTTTATTCTCTCCAATGGCAATTTTTTTTTAAAAAATCCGATTATCCGAATATTTGATTATCCGAATGGATCCCGGTCCCCATTAATTCGGATAATTGGAGTTCTACTGTATGTTTCAAGTTTCATCATAGTTCAAAGGTCTTCTACTGTGAAAACTTTTGAAAAACTGACCTGGTTCAACCTTACCACTTAATGCATATGTTCCTTACCGCATCATTAGACAGTTTGATGCCATGCTGGCTCGGTTCGTACAGTTTGCCAAATGGGCCCGTTCTGTGCCCCATATCTATTGTGGGGCAGCATACAACTCTCAGGTCACCCTTCCACCAGCACATCTGAAAGCAAGGTTTTGTTCAATCACCCAATCAGTTTTTGAAGTTATACTTCTTTTGGCGCGTGCGTGACTATTTATTATATTTTCAAAAATACGACGACCATATGAGGAGGGTTGTTGACAACTGTATTTTGATCTGAACTCATAAAATTGTTAATATAAGAACTTTTATACTGTCGCATTATTTGCATGATGCTTAAATTTTGCACGCCATTTATGGCAATACAGTGTAACCTAAAACTTTTTTTAAATATGTAACAGCTTTAAAACGTGTATTTTGCAAATAAAGATGTTCCAAAGCACTATGAATGATGAATATAATATAAATGAGTATACAAACTATGGTCGGCTGATATGTTTACTATAAAAGTGCTGTTATTACCTAATTCCTAACACAACGCACACCGTCACAAAAAACCGACACTGAAGCTAGCTATAAGATTTGACAGTGTACACTTTCAATTGTCTAAGTCTGCGAGCAAAAATCTCAAATAATAATGTTGAGTGAAACTTGGTCATCCGATAATGATTTTATTAGTATTCCAAATTTAACTACGTTTATTATGTCAATTTCTTTAATCATGTAGAAATATTTTATTGTGATATTTATATAAACTTTATTTAACTTAATAATGCGTTATAATAAAACTTTAATGTACTAAATACTCTTTTCCTATTGTTAGTGTTATTTTTTCTTCAAACGCGCGCGAAAGATAAATATTTTGAAAGGACTCTCTTGTTACGTCAAAGAAGTATAGCTTCTAACGCGTGTACATAAGTACACAGACATATTTTTTTGTTGGAAACCTGTATTAGTCGGCAATCGGTACAGACTGGCAATTTAAATTGTGTACTGTCAAACCTTATAGCTAACTTCATGGTGTTGGTTTTTTGAGACCGTGTGCGCGCGCATCGTAAAAATTTAGTCTCATGTTTTTTTTCTAACGCGTAGAAGAAGTATAACTTCAAAAAACAAAATCTAAACCTGTTCATCAGTTCGGAAGATCTGATGCCATAGACATTCCCACACAACACAGACCCGTCAAATAGATAAAACCCCCCTTGCTACCGATTGGGGGTTAAGAATTAGAAAAATAGACAATAGTTAAAAACCAATACACAGGCATCGCTAAACGCCCTACGAGTTCAGAATAATGATGGTTTCAGAATGCTGTTGGGCTTACACCGTTATTGTAGGGCATCAGAAATGTTCGCGAGGGCTCATACTGATGGCTTTTTTGGCATCAGAAGAAAACGGATAGCATCCTTGATGAAAAGAACGTGGTTAAGCAGTAGCGGCATTCTGAAAGCACTAATAAATCGATACGACTCTCCAATTTACAAGTTGTATATTATACTCCGCGTAGGGCTGCCTGGACGCAGAAATTTTAATTTGTAACTTTTTTTAATATTGCATATTAATATTTAATGTAAGTTTTTTTTTTTTTGAATTAGTTTAGTTTTTAATTATTCTTTTTATGTTATAGTGTAGTGCGTAGTGATGGGTCATAGATACCAAATAAATAAATTGTTACCGGCGGTTTCTTCTCATCTTCGTAAAGTACTTTCCAAGCATAGGCACAGTTGTACAGCGACTGACATGTCCCCGGAACATGAGTTGCAGGCTTTGTGTCTTTTATGGTTATTGTGCACGGATCACCTGAAATCATATTTAACATCATCATCCGTGTTAAGCTTAATTTTCTATACTCCGCAGGAGAATCTGTGTGGTGTAATTTATAATTTCTTCAATCGTAATACTCCACACCAAACAGATCTTCGGCAATGTACCTTCTACGCACGTTTCGCTCCGAAACCGAAGCATCCTCAGGAGATAGGTAGATAGATAGATAAATTCTTTATTGCACACAATTAAGGGATAAAGATAATATAAATTAAAAACATAAATATAAGAAGAATAAAAATGCGCAAAGGCGGTCTTATCGCTCTAAGCGATCTCCTCCAGACAACCCTTAATGAAAGAAGAAAATGAGTATGGAAACGGGATAGTGCAGTTTAAAAATATGCTATTACATAAACCAAATCTACTATATATAACTAATACATAACCAGCTTAATTATAAGATGATTTAATGATCTTAATTATTTATTGTAAAGTCAACATCTCTATAAGGATATAATTTTTGTCTGCTGAGGACTTTTTTTTCACTTTCGTTTAACGGGCGTTAGAATGCGAAGCAAAACTTTAAAAAGTAAACGAACGTATATATTCACTGTGACGTGGTATGTTATTATTGAATGCGCTTATCTTGGGAAATACCGGTAGTCAGTTTTGGTAGAATTTTTTTGTTTATCTATTGTTATGAAAGATCGTAGCATTAAAAGTCAAAAACTGACTCTTTAAGCACGATAAGGAAATATAATGGATATAATAGAAATCTTATATCTTTAAACGAGCAATTCTTGTATATATATATAATTGTAATCTCGGAATAAGCTCCAACGATTTTCATGAAACTTAGTATACAGGGGGTTTCGGGGGCGATAAATAGATCAGGCTAGGATTCATTTATATTGGACATACAACTATTTTTTTAAGTCGACTCATTCGTGCATATTATATAATATACTAGCTGTTGCCCGCGACTTCGTCTGCGTTTGATTTTGTTTTTAAAGTATTCAGTATCACTAAGGCTTTAAATAACATGTGACTGTCAATTAATTATAGACAAATAATTTGCAATAAAATAAAATTGCGTCTACAATTAAAGATTTAAGCTATCCTATCTGTTAAGTTGGACCAGACTGCTCACGGTGTGTCAATTTTATTTAAAATCGGTTAAGTAGTTTAGGAGTCCATCGCGGACAAACATCGTGACAGGAGATTTATATATATACAGATAAACGACAAAATATGCGTGAAACACAAAATGGTAACATCTATCCCTATCCCTACTAATATTATAAATGTCAATGTAAGTTTGTTTGTTACGCTTTCACGCAAAAACTACTTAACCCATCCTCATGAAACTTTGTACACATATTTTGGTAGTGTTAGAAGTAATATAGGATACTTTTTGTCCCGACATTAAGCTCGGTTCCTTTGGGAGAGGGGATGAAAGTGTTTGGCGATTTATTTACATAGTTCCGACAAATTATAACCGATTTAAATAATTAATTTTGTACCATAGAGGTTATAATATGTGTTTAATTTTGCACAAACTTTGTGTGGATCTGATAAATGTGGTTGGAGAGAGAGGACAGAACTCCTCAGCGGACAGCAGCAAACCCCTCGTTTAAGGCTACTGCGATACTGAATACTTTAAATCTTTTTAGAACTACATATAACTAAATTGAATGCCACATCAAAAATCAATCGCATACGAAGTCGCGGGCAACAGCTAGTATTATATAAGACTTTGTATTTGAATTTACGCACTAGGCTATCACCACTTCCTATTTCCTTAAAAAAAATTTTTTTTTTTCTATTTTTTTAAGGGACTTTTATAGGTTACCTATATGTCAGCCCCATCGTTACACACAATATGAATCCTAAATAAACATAAATCTTAAACTACAACAATTTGAGAGAATCAATAAAGTTTCAGTGCCGAAGTGCTCAACGGTTCGCTTATAATAGAGTTAAAAATGCCAATGTTCATAAAATTAATATTCAGTTCGTAGGTTATTGTTTCTCGCAAGCTGTGATTCCGAACACACGCCATTAGTAGGTGCAAAACCTCATCTACCTCACCTCATAAATCACAATTGGGAGAATCAACTTTCCTCATTAGATGTACAAATTCTTACAATTATTAATTACATAAGTTATAAACATACCTTCTGCTCGACCCAAACAAAAAGGCAAGCACATTAAACACAAGAAAAAACAAGAAAAAGATATCATTTTCAAAAACGAATCGAACACTTAAGTTTTTAATAAGTATCTTTTTGTATTTAACTCTATTATGTAGTTAATATGACAACAGTTGCAGAAATAAAACACAACCTCTCCGTCATAATACGTGGTGACTTATGAACTTGCGATTATATTATCGCGTTTATTAAGTACTATTAGCTGACGCTCGGGCTTTTCCCCCGCGTTTATTACGGTTTGCCACAAATCCCGTGGGAATGGTTAGGTTGGAGACAAAAATTATATCCCCCGATTATATCCTCTGACAAGGGATATGACACGTGACATCCCGCTAAAGCACGGGAAAACGTAATAGGCGAAGTTTACCCCAGTTTAATATTACATATATATTGGATACTACTAGCTGTTGCCCGCGACTTCGTCTGCGTTTGTTTTTCGAAAGACATGTCGAATTCGATTTAGGTAGGTGTAATTCTACGCACTTTATGTATTTAGGATAGCTAAGCCTTAAACGACGGGTTGGCTGCCGTCCGCTGAGGAGTTGTGTCCTCTATCTCCAATCACATTCATCAGATCTACACGAAAAATGGGCAAAATTAAACAGACATTATAACCTCTAAAGTACTAAAGTAATTATTTAAATCGGTTATGATTTGACGGCGTTATGGTGTAAAATCTTCAAACACCTTCTACCCCTCTCTCAAAAGAACTGAGCTTAATTTCGGGATAAAAAACATCTTGTATGAATTCTAATAACTTCAGAAATATGTGTACAAAGTTTTATGATGATCGGTATAGTATTTTTTGCGTGAAAGCTTAACAAACAAACTTACATTCACATTTATAATATTAGTAGGATTATTTCCACTTGTGCGCCAGTGCTCTGACAGTTTTTAAAGCTGTGGGAGACGATAAACTTTTATCCTTTCCCCGGGGGTATAATTGTCCATGCTACGGCTAGCATAGGTACGGATAGCAGGATAAAAAAATAGCTTATGTTAGTCTCCTCTTTGGGACTACCTGGACAAGGCTGTCGAGATAAATGAGAGAGGATTCCTATGCCACAAAATGAGTACGTTCACAAAAGCACTGCCTACCCTAAAATTGATATATAACTTGTATAGCAGGAAGAGTTTTATTTATGGAAATTAAACTTAATTCGATATACTCCGCGTAAAGCAGGAGAATCTGTATGTTGTAATTTATAATTACTTCCAGCCTTATACTCCACACTTTCACCTTATACCCAGTACACTGGGTACTGATAAGGGATGATGCGATATAAAACAGTAACCCGTGTGAACGGCAAATCGCTTGGCGAACTAGCCACATCCGAAACACACCAGACAGAAATTAAGATTAAGGATTAAGGTACATTAAAACATTTCACATTAATAATAATCATAATCATTTATTTGCAGAAAACATGTCAAATTATAGATGTTACAAAAAATTATACAGACTAATGTTTAGCCCGTTTAAAGGCATGCAATAATATTCATCTTAACCTTAAAATAATTAATAATATTCAGAATTAGATTATTTATTTATTTCAAACAAACACATAAAAAGTAAGCCAAAGAATACAGATAAAGTCTGTGATATCCACACTAGGATTACCTGTTTTTTTTTTTTTTTTTGTCGTGGTGGAAAAGCTTTATGGCTACCTCTGTCCTTTTGGGCAGGACAGAGGTTATGTGGGACTCGTTTACCCGAACTAAAAACCACCACGGCATGTCCCTCTCGTTGGATTTATTGGACGTACGGGGAACCCGTTGTACTCTTCCCAGACGAAAAATTTCCCGTACCGGGAATCGAACCCGAGCCTCCTGGGTGAAAGCCAGGTATCCTAGCCACTAGACCATACGGGATGGCAGGATTACCTGTGTCGTGGAAATCACAATTAATTTCATTAAGGCTATATAATTACAATTAATATTTAATTAGTTATGTTTTAATTTATTTAGCTTAGTTTATTTTTTTTATGAACTGTAGCAAAATATGACATTTTTTCATATGATAACAAATTCATCATTAAATAAATTAATAATAAAAATTCAACACAAATCATAAACAAATATATAAAATGCATTTTTAATGTTATTTATTCGATATTAATATGACAGTAAAATTTTATGTTTTTAATTAAAAATATTTCAAATCAACTGGAATGAGACGGCAGTCTTCTTTTCTCTAGACTGAAGAGAAACAGATTGAATAAGTTGATTTAAGATAACCTTTAAAATGTGGTATATTTTGTTTCAATAAATAAATAATAGATTGAGAGTAGCCGAAGCCCTCATTGCGCCACCCAATGCTTTGCTACCTGCAGCCAAAGTGGTTCTGGAGATTGTGGAATCGGAGTTCCCAAATTTTTATATGACCAAAGATCTTAAATCTTCTAGAACGAAACCCTACTGACTAGTGTTACTTAGTGTTGTAATCGGCATCACATACTGATGGGGTTTTATACTTTTTCTACGTCTGTTTCTCTATTCCCGCATTGTCACAAAATAAACAATGTAATCTCGAAAAAAAAAAAAAAAAAAAACAGAGCTACTAGGGTAAATTCATCAATGGATGAAAGAAAAAGAAAACCAATAAGAAAAATAAAAAGTTACCTTAACCCACAAATGTCTCAAAACAGATTGCCGAGTTACAGCTATAAAACAAAGGAGAAAAAAAAAGAAAATAGTAAAAAAATATTAGATGTATTGATCCCAAGCAGCCCATGACTTATTTCTAAACAGGCCATTTATAAGTTTGTACTCAGCTATTATTGTAACAAATCGTACGTACGAATTTAACGTACGTCTACCGTTGCGGTTTTCCCGTTATTATATTTTATTCGTGTTAGTAGATTATGCATCAAGTATTGTTATAATGCATTTTACAGTCGAGGCGGTACTAGGCGCGTAAGCAAGAAGCGAACGCGCTAAGTAAGCCGAGGGTGTAATAAGTAGAGTACCATACGTGTTTTGAAAAAAAAGGATATACTTTTAAAAACGTTCTGAGAAAATAACTGATCCTTTTTTGCTGTTTTTCCACTGTATGAGAGTTTCGTTGGCCGCTCTCTTGATTTCGGCTTGGTTTGGTTGGATTTACTCGCGATTCGAGTGTCAAAATCTCATATTGCTGTAATTTCCAATTTAAACTCTACATTTTAATTAATTAATAATATACCAAAAAGCGAAAATATTAACAAAATGTTAATTACGGAAAATGGCGCGACGGTTTTGCTTCGCGCGCCAAAGTAAACATATAAGCCAACATCGTTGGTGCATACAGCCTATATTAATAATATAACATTTTAATAATTATTGTGGATAATAGGAATATTAAACGTTCATTTAGAAGTAAGTAGGTAAAAATATTTGTTCATTAAAGGAAATGCTTACTATTTTTAGCGGCATAAAACCTCTTTGTAAGTTAAAACAAAATCTGGATTACCCGGCTAAATTAAAAGGCTAAAATAAAAAAATCTTCATACACATAACTTGCAGTGTGGTACAACTAAAGTAAATCGGGCCATCATAAATAAAGGACAAGTACGGTAATTTTCAAATAAAACACGCGTGTCTTGGATAATGAGCCTTATATCGATGGAATAAGGTTCTCTTTACGCGCAAGTGTGATGAAAAAGTTATTTAAACTGTAGAATGCTCAGATCAATGAATAATAAAGTAGAATGTCATATATTATATCAACCATAGTTGAAGAATCTATATATTAATACGTGAAGCTGAAACTTTGTAGAGAAGTATGAAATTGTGTGCAGAATACTAATATTTATGAAGTTATACTTCTTTAGCGGCGTTAGGAAAACATCATGGGAGTGAAATTATGCGATGTAACGAGATTCGCGCGCACATGGTTGCACGATTTTAACAGGAAGATGCGAAACTGAGTGAGAGGGGAATACATCGTCCGCCAGCTCACTTTTTATGATGCGTCACAAAGAACCGACACCCTGAAGTTAGCTATAGTCAACATTTAAGTTTTTGAAAAAAAGGTTTGACAGTGTACACTTTCAATTGTCAAAGTCGACGGGCTCATACAGAGTGATTAAAATGATTCAAAAAGTATAGTGCTATAGTTATATAATGTTTACCTTTTGACAATCACCTTTGTGGATCTTCCTAGTATACGTGACATTGGCGAAGTACTACGTGCCGATTTGGCACACCTAAAAGACAAAAAAGCAAAAGAAGAAGAAGAAGTAAATGATTCAATTGTACAAAGTTCTCAAATTTTAATGTTCAGCTGAACTTAGTGGTCCTTTAATGAGATAACTAGATAATGCGTTATAATATCACTTTCGATGTATTAAATACCTTTTATCTATTCTTAGTGTCTTTTTCTCTAATAACGTAGAATAATGCGTAAGATAGAATTTTTGAAAATATTTTTATCTTATTACGCTAAAGAAGTAAAACTTCTAACACGTGTACATGCACACGTGTACACACACGTTTTTATTTCAAATTATGCATAATAAATACATTAAATCATTGATTCAATATGTTACTATCTGAATTCAATAAATATTAATTAAATAGTTCAAACAACTTAAAAAAACACGCTTGGTATAAAAAACTAAACTAATTTCTTTCTTTTAGTTTATTCATAATAGCGATTTTTTTTAGTTTTTCTTGATCTATTATTTTTATTAGAGCAAAATTAATCGGTAACCCATCCACCATTAAAGAGATGAAATATTTTTTTTTTAATCAGTGTGCCCGTCTCTCGAAATGCAAGTTCTAATTATTATTTAAAACAGGCCATTAAAAAGTAATAGCTAACGACCTCTACCATCTAGTAGCTTAATGTTTTCTGTGGAATTTGTTAGGTACGCGAACGCCATAGGTTTTTTACATTTGGGTCTAGATGGCGTTGTAGTAATTAGTAAAAAATCTTATTTTTTATTGTGAAAATTGGAATAATCTTTTCAGATTAGTGTATTGTCATCGGTCCTCGATATGTCTACAAAGTTTGAAAGAAATCTGACCGTTTAAAGTGGGTCAAAATCGCGCCCAAAGAAGTCGGTTACAAACAAACATACAAGTGAAGCTAATATAAAGCGTGTAAAAAAAGTATTTGACGCACACACGCATGTATACTCTTTTTAATATTTTTTTAATGTCATCAGTGTCATTGCCAGTGCTCCGGCAAAATCTGTGATTGTAGAACCATGACGAATTTTGACTACCTCTTGTTATAAATAAATAAACAAATAAATATACTACGACAATACATACATCGCCATCATTCCCCAAAGTAAGCGTAGCTTGTGTTATAGGTACTTAGATGACTGATGAATATTTATGAATAATATTCACAAACAAATATAATATACAGATAAACACCCAGACACTGAAAAACATTAATGTTGAACACACAAACATTTTTCAGTTGTGGGAATCGAACCCACGATCTTGGACTCAGAAAGCAGGGTCGCTGCCCACTGCGCCAGTCGGCCGTCTAAAATATATAGTTCTATTAAATTAAAAAAACAACATCAAATAAAAACATTTATTTTATTTCATAGTGCATTAAACTAAAACAGACATTTAAATTACATACTTATTCATCGATATTTTACTAGGCATTTATACAGATTACGTAATAGAAAGCTATATAAAAATATTACATCACAGATTATGCGTCGTACGTTTGCAGTCCATTTTCGATCGTATCTTCAACGTAGCTAGGTGTATTTGGCACACCCCAAAAGTCTAGATCTTCTAACAGGAAACCTGGTACTCTCTGTTGTATTTCTCGGTCTGGCCCAGAGCCTTGAAGATGATGTGCTGAGAACTGAAAAAGATAAGTAATGTATGTTCATTAAATTGTTTATTGCATATTCATCGACACATTTGTTTTGCATTATTTAACCACAGAATAAAGAACATACAGAATCCGTGTACACGACTAATATTGAAGCATGAAAATGGTCGCGATTCAGAATTATTATAGTAATACGCATATATAGAATAAAAAAACATTCGGGGAAGTCTTTGGAGACTTGAAAAATGCTAAATCTGTGTACATATACACACAGTAAACATATAACTCATGGGAAGCGTGCGGTAACGATGATGGTCACGCTTTTTGTTGACCCAAACCGTTCTTAACGTAACTAAGCAAGTGTTCATTTGAAAAATAAATGACAAAATAACAATGAAAAAGAAAAAAAAGGTGAAAAAATACTTTATACTAGCGGACCCCAGCGCTCTCTGTCGGGCTGATTTGTGAATCTAAACCATCTGGGGTGCCACCCAGACGCATACCAAAAATTCAGTCAAATCGGTCCAGCCGTTTTGGAAGAGTTCAGTGACATATACACGCACACAAGAAATATATATAAGACTAGCGGACCCCAGCGCCATCTATCGGGCTGATTTGTGAATCTAAACCATCCAGGATGCCATCCAAACGCATACTAAATAATTCATTTAATCGGTCCAGCCGTTTAGGAGGAGTTCAGTGACATACACACGCACACAAGAAATATATATATAAAGATGTGGTAAGAAGTATATACTAAAAGTAGGAGTTACATGTAGAGTCAAGGATGGGACAAAGATGCTACATAATAAATTTTAGCTGTATCACGGATAGAGGAAATAAATACACGTCTGCAGATAACATTTTTTTATAGTTACAATTCACAGACCAAGGAGATGTCCCACCTGAAAGTAATGCAAAAACCATCGCATATAAACGTGATTACCTTAACAGCTTCGGGCCCCCGCTTCCTCCTCAGATAGTTGAAGCAGCACGTCCTGAAGCGGCGAGTCCCGCAAGCGGTCACGCACTCGGTCCCGCAAGATTGACATGACATACTCGAAGCGAATGTGACACTCGCTGGAATCAAATGATTATTGAGAGTTTATTATTTAAATTAAAAATTTGAAAACCCCTGACACAAATATTTCTCATTCCTCATTCTCTTTCAAAATATATAGCGTTCCTTATTCTACTAGTCAAGAACTCAAATGGGCATTAAATGAAAGCGTCATTTGATACCAATATTGAGGGAGTTGAGATAAAAAAATGTATTCGCCATTTTGTGATGGCAGCCATTTTGGATTTGAAATTTGTCATATAGTATTCCACTAGTCAACCCCTTTAATATCTATATTTTAGGAGCTGTGGAAATATATGAAATCCGCGCAGCACATACACACACACACAATTTAAAAAAATCATTTCACTATAGGCATTTTTGAAACGGAAAGTCTGACAGTCTGTTTGTAGTGACTCTACCACCAGTTACGAAGCCAGACTCTACAGAGAAGAAACCGGCAAGGAACTCTGCGTAAAAGTTTCACCACCCTGTCGTTCTTGCGTCACAGGGCTAGCATGGGCAGGAGATAAAATATATATCCCCCGATTTTATCCCCTGACAGGGAATATAATTGACGTGTCCGCCTGCTAAAGCGCGGGAATATGTAATAGGAGAAGTTTACCCCCGTTTATTACAGCACATATATTATTTCGATTTGTGCGACAGTTCTCTGATAATAAAGCTGTGGCAGAAGATAGTTTTTTATCCTTTCCCAGGGTATATAATTGTCTCCTGCCGATGCTAGTAGTTCAGGGGTTTAATATAAGCAGTGAGCTATCACTGCTTATATTAAACCCCTGGGAAAGGATAAAAAAACTATCTTCTGCCACAGCTTTATTATCAGAGAACTGTCGCACAAATCTAGTATTCATGCTTGAAGATTTCCGAGCTATGAAACGCATTCGCTTACTATGGGTCTCATAAGAAGGCTTCGAATCACTTAGCAGGCGATGGAGAGAGTGATCAAATCAGGAATGAGGAGATCCGTGGAAGAATCCACCTCTTAGTCGTTCACTCTTGGCAGAATGGTCGCGCTTGACGATGATATATTTTCTTCAGCTACAGTAGCCCCCGCGATGCGCCTTCACTAAAAACGGTGTTCAGCGTTTCTGGGATATCGGACTCAGGAGGTTATGTCTGTCCAACGTGCGGGTGATCGACCGCGTGACCGTTTGGCTTCCACTTTCCCCTGGACAGCGAGTCGTTCCATGGAGTGTTTATTCCTAGCAATATGTCCAAAGAACTCGAAGATTCGTATCTGCACAGTCGATGATAATCTCTCTTTGACTTTTAGTTCCTCCAGGGTCGACACATTGGTCCGAAAAGCAAAAAAAGGAAGGGATGGAAAGCTGTCCAAGGGATCCGTAACAGTCACCGCCAGCACCACATTTCGAGTGCATCGATTTTGCGACAGTCTTTAAAACAGACTGTCCATGTTTCTGCGCCATTCAGAAATATTGGGAAGACCAAACTTCTCATTAGGCGGTCTAAGTAATATTGCGGTTGCACTACAGTTTTGTTTCAGTGGAAGAATCAGAGTTACCGAAATAGCTCAACAAGTCGTGAAGCTGAAGTGGCAATGCACAGGGCACATAGCTCGGAGAACTGATGGACGTTTGGGTCCCATGGTGCTGGAATAGCGACCCAGTCTTGGTAAACGCAGCGTTGGTACATCAACGAGTCGCAGGGAACCGCTGGACCCAAGCAGCACAAGACCGTGGTATTCCGAACTCCCAACAAAAGGCATTTGTCCAGCAGTGGACGTCCATTGCCAAGCATGATGACGATGATGATGATGCGAGCGTTTAAAACTTACCAATGATAACTAAAGTGAAGAAAATGGTTATTTTCAACATAGTAAACAGGGCGACTAGAACGTAGCTGAAAAAACAAGATGGCGGACTGGAAGCTGTCACGTAGTCGAAGATCGTATGACATCTCCCATTTTAACATCCCCTTTTATATCAAACCAAAGTGCCTGTGTGTGTGTCGACAGCGTAAAATGTTTGTTTTGTCACTTCACCCCTTTGCAGCTTTCACACAAATAAAATAGTATTTACTTATCCACATTTTATGTAGACTTGATAAAAAAGTCCACAGAATTAGTAACATACAAAAACCGGGTGCACGACTAATATAAAAACCTCAAAAACCACTCTACACCAATCAATTCTCGACAAATAACTTTTTATATCGTGCGTGCAATATTTTTAACAGCAAATAGCGTGAGACGGACATTTTTACGTCAAAATTGGCACTTTTGGGAGGATAATTATGGCAAAATATGTATTAAAGTTTTTGTTTTTTTTTATTCTTTTGTATAATTTTCGCTTGTTACTTAATTCCTAAGCAATTGTGGTTAATGTTATCGTATATGTATCACTAAGTTGTGGAAACTGCATTGGTTTATGTGATATAAAAATACGACATTACTTTATGTGTAATAGTACTGTTTGTTTCCCTTGTAAAGCTAATAAATAAAAAAATTAAAAAAAGGTGGTAAGTCTTAAGTCTTAAGACTTCAATCCATTTATCACTTGACAGTGATTAATTTACCTCTAATGTTCTAAACGTTTACCATAAAATGGGGATAGTGGGAAAAGTTTGCTAGCTAGCATCATTCCGCGGGTGTGAAGTTAGATGTGCGCGGGACGTTTTCGCTGTTATTGGACACAATAATGGCTGAATGAGGGTTCTGTATGTTCTTAACTCTGTGTAAAAGGTTTTATTTTGCTCGACATTTTTTCGATCCACATTCACTGCAATGGCATTTTGTAGGGATTTCCATAAGACCTGATGGGTTCTAAGTGGGCTTATAATTGGGAGGTCCCGGGTTTGATCCCCGACAAAGGCAGTTAGGGGATTTATAACTCCCATAAAAAATAGGAATTATAAATTCCCTATCCTGGTCTAGTCTAGTGGGCGGCTTCGGCAGTGGCTAGTTGCCATCCTAACCACAAAGACGTGCTGCCAAGTGACTTAACGTTCCGGTACGATGCGGCGCGGTATAAACCGATTAGGAGTCTTTTTCTTCTTCTCATACGCGGCTTTTCTCCGTACTTATTTTGCCAGAAACTTCCATGGTACGTAGTACCACTCGTCACTACAGCCAGCCCAGCTCACTCCAGAAACTTAAAAGCCAGCTTAGGTCGCCAAGTGTCCGATTAGGGGTAAAGGTTTAACGATAAATAGGAATAAATAAATAAATACACTGCGACTTTGCCATCTAGCCCCAAAGTAAGCGTAGCTTGTGTTATGGGCACTAAGACGACTGATGAATATTTTTATGAATAATACACATAAATACTTATAATATACAGATAAATACCCAGACACTGAAAAACATTTATGTTCATCACACAAACATTTTCCAGTTGTGGGAATCGAGCCCACGGCTCTGAAAGTAGGGTCGCTGCCCACTGCGCCAGTCGACCGTCAATGAATAAAGAAAATTTGAATTTTTTAAATTTGAAATTAAAGCATACTTGAAATAAATGAATTTTGAATTTATTGAATTTATAGGGAAAAATCGGCAATGAGGTAACCGGGATGCCTGAAAGTTCTCCAATACTTTCTCATGAGTGCGTGAAGTCTAAACCCTTCTCAATGTAAAGGAAACTAGTATTGGATCGATGATGATGACGTACGGGAAATAAACCCTTTTTGTTAACATCATCCTTAAGTTTTTTTTTTTTTTTTTTTTTTTAATTTATTGTTCAAAATAAACGTAACAAATATTTTCAAACATAATTATCCATCCCCTTAGAAACTATGCGTAAGTATTAGAATCCTTCGTTTTTTTTATAATTTTTTTTTGATGGACCAAGATAGCCCACCTGATGATAGCAACATCATCCAGGTCATGCATGGAACATATCCTGTAGCCCTGTGTCTATCAACCTGCTTAAAAAAAAGTTTATCGCTTACCTATCGGTGAGCCCTCCCTTAAGATAGATATATATTTTTTATATATTACGACAATACACAGATCGCCACCTAGCCCCAAAGTAAGCGTAGCTTGTGTTATGGGTACCAAGTGCGACTGATGAATATTTTTATGAATAACATACATCAATGACAAGGTTGCTTGGAAGCAGCCAGCCTCGCTCTCATCTCCCGCAAGATAGAAAAATGAAAGTTAAAATGTAAATTGTTGATGTTGGAAAAAAGCAACTGCTGAGTTCTTCTCGGAAAAGTGCTTATATTAGGCCTACTTGAAATAAATGAATTTTGAAATGGGAGACCTATTATATATATATATCTTAAAGCCTATTTTTCAGTTAGTCTGAAGGAAGCATTAATAAGACACGGAGGTCCCGGTTATTTACGTTCTAATAGTTATTTTCTTTGTTTAACTCCTTTTTGATTTCATTTTATTAGTAGCAACTATAAATCTTTTT
This sequence comes from Pararge aegeria, assembly GCF_905163445.1. Lineage (NCBI taxonomy): Eukaryota > Metazoa > Arthropoda > Insecta > Lepidoptera > Nymphalidae > Pararge > Pararge aegeria. The sequence goes on from NC_053205.1 coordinate 8,695,966, forward strand.
TTAAAAAGACCTCAGCTACGCATCCTATAACAGCTCGTTAACAATTTTTAATCCTACCACGGGAACTATTTCACAGATCTTCCATAGCAAAGTTGACATGCATACCAAATTTCTAAGCGGGCTGCCTGCGGCTTAGCTCATGAACAATTTTAATTTTCCCTTGGGAACTACTTAAGGAATCGGGATAAAAGGTAGCCTATGTTATTTTCCATGTCGGAGGACATGCAAGCAAAATTTCATCCTAATCAATTCAGTTGTTTTTGCGTGACTGAGTAACATACTTTTACATTTATAATATTAGTGGGATATATAATATATATATAGTAGGATGGTGTTCTCATAGTATTTTTATGGTGTACAATCAAGTGTATTTTAATATAATTTAATGATTTTAATCCTCTCAAATTAATAAGCATTTACGATGTCAAACTTGGCCTCGGCTCGGTGAAGGTCAAAACTTAGCAACCGTGAATATTAACTTACTCGAGTGGACATGTTCTCTGAGTGCACACTTCTTGACGGTCTATTCCATAAAAATTATAGCGCCAACAAACAAATATAACTATTAAATTCAAACGCATACATAACTTCAATTATTTCATAAGAATAATTCCAAAAAATTCATCATTTTCTGATCAATAAATTTAATGAGATTAATAATTGTGTGGAAATTCTAAAAGTTTTCATAAAAAAAATTATAATTTATTTTATTGAATTGCATTTCTTTTTTTTAATTGAATATTAATGTGTAGAGTGTGATTTGTGTTGAAGAATGGATTTGAGATGTGTTTTTGTGTTGTTTTCTCTAGTATGCTGCGCGAGCTGCCTGGAAAGAGGTACGCAATAACTGGTTATACTTGTCGGATATGTTATATGTTTTCCTTAAACGCATACGGTGTCATTGATGCTAAGATAATAATATTATTACATGTACATCTCTATAGTAGTACAGAAATCCTTTGTGGGGATGGGTATATTATAACATGATACCAAAGGTAATGTTAGATCTACATTTACCTAAGTTTAAACAATTTATATTAAAACACATTTAACCAATCGTGATTACTACACGATAGATGAATTCTTTAACGACAAGGCTGCTTAGAAGCAGGCCACTCCGCTCTCATCTAACACAAAACAGAAAAAATTTAAAGATTCTTAAACTATAAAATGATGTTGGAAAAGAGCCGTTTTTCCATTCGTGGAATCTGCTTTCCGAACCGGTGGTAGAGTCACTACAAACAGACTGACTTAACATTTCAAAAGTGCTTATAAACTACGCCTACTTGAAATAAATGAATTTTGAGTTGAACTTGTATATGTATCTTGTATATATATCTGGTAAAAAACCTATTATAATATTAACGATAAGTATGATAAAAAAACTTGGGTATGAATTGCTCTAGCTTCTTAACTCAACATTAACTCGACTGTGAGATGGTGATAACAAAAAAAACCTAGCTAAGTTTGTTGTGGGCTCTTCTTAGACCAGGGCGCGTTTGGAACCCTCCTAGCTTTCGTTTTAAGTTAACGAATGCAGTCATCACCATCACTAACATTACTGCAACATGTTAAATGATGAACGTTTCATAAGTGCCTGTGATAAGGTGATGAATAAAACATTTTTGAATTATCAATTTATACTCGTATCTTAATAAATAAAAGAGAAACCCACTCACTCACTGACTAATCCTAACCTTCTAGGACTTTAGCTAAGGATTTTAGCTAAGAAACGGTTTTGAGTGTTTATCGTAAAGCAGAATGAGGGATACAAAGATTCTTTGTAACTTCCATTTAAAGTACCGTATAGTTATCTAACGTATAATCTATTGAAGTGATCTTAAGGAAATCGATATATGTCGGTAGCTAAAAGTGTGTATCAATGCATTCAATTGAATTGAATTTAATTTAATTCAATTTAATTATCGAAAAGGGTTACAGAGTCTACCGGTGATCCTAGAGCGGGCAGTTACCTTGGCCAACGAATTAGTTTGGCCATCCAAAGTGGCAATGCTGCCAGCATCTTAGGAACTGTGCCTCGCTGCGGTGGTTTCGGAAGACGTTTTAGATTTTATTAGGTTTTAAACAGTTTATTTTAGGTTATATGTATAAAAAAATTATATATTATAAACAATATTTGTGTGAGTTTATATATAAAAAAAAAAATCAAAAAGGTTTTAGGTTTTTAATATTATATTATTTATTTTAAACACATGCAAGTAGTAGTACAAGGTAGGTTTTTGGTTTTTGTTTTTATTCATCTCACGAGATTTAATTTAAATGTATGGTTCACGCTCCAGCACGGCTAGCATGGGCAGGGTACAATTATATCCCCGGGGAAAGTATAAAAATTTATCTTCTCCCACAGCTTTTATCAACTCTCAGAGCACTGGCGCACAAGTGGAAATAATATCCAAATAATATATCTAAAATAATAAACAGGGGTAAACTTCTCTTATTCCGTATTTCCGTGATTTAGCAGGGTAACACGTTAATTATATCCTCAGTCCGGGGATATAATCGGGGGATATAATTTTTGTCTCCGAGGCGATGACAACTGCGACTCAGTCAGACTTGCATTATAGCAGTATTATCGAATTTGGGTTTCATTATACACATTACCTTATTTTGCCTTATTTTGTACTATTTTTAATTTACTGTATAACTGTTAAATGAAATAAACTTATTATAATTAAAAAATATATCTAAAACCCAAAAAAAAGTTCTAAAATCTTATACTTACAATAAAACTGTAACCGTACCCGTCTGTACCGTCTGTACCGGGGGATGCTTTATAATCGATACTGTGTCCAAAAGAGATTTTTATTTAAATTTTGTCTGTCTGACTGTCTGTCCGGGCATCACGTGAAAACTGAACGGATTTAAATAAAATTTGGCATAGTGGTAGCTGATATTTCGGGTCAATATATAGCCTACTTTTTATCCCGATAAACAGTAAGCTTCTCCCGGGAAATGAGATGAAATTTTTCATCAATTTACTTCATAGCTCCGTTAAATTTGAACCGATTTAATTAATTATTTTTTTATTTTAAAGTGTATTCTATAAAACATGTTGTGTCTAATTTTAATGAAGATCTGATAAATATTGTCGGACATAACTCTTCACAAATAACAGCAAGTAGCAAGGCATATGGGACAACGATCGAATACATTCGTACCATACTACTTAATATTATAAATGCGAAAGTTTGTTTAGGTGGATGTGTGGATATATGTACTAATGACAACTTACTAACTCAGTATACCACGTAAAATAATAGTTGGTATATAGCTAGCCACGAGTTTCTTGTTTGACTCATTCATACGCGGACGAAGTTGCGAGGGTCCGCGAGTACAAATATATAAGTGTCTTTGTGTAGTATGTATGCCAAAACAGTCGTGGACAATCTGGCCTGAAAAGAGCATTTGTACCCCGTAGGTCAGAAGCTGGGTACGCCCATGCCCGCGTAGTTACAAAAATCTCTCTAAAGTATGGAGGGTAGAGGTAAGGAGGATCATCTGTGTATATGAAAAAGTGTCGTCAAAATGTATTAAATTAGGATGGCGCCACATTTGCATCAAGGTAACTCTTAAAAGAAGCGCCAAATATAAATATTGTTAGAGTAGGCTTGAAAAATAAACAAGGAAGTAAGGTTATATTTACCACAATATTTTGTACAACGTAAGTTGTTGAAATTCTCAATAATTAACTACTTTAGTCGATAATGACATTAAATTTTTTAACTCGGCATACTTCAATTCATCTACGATTGCTACATTCATACCATACCCTGTGCATCCACCAGCGCCATTGTGGAGGATTTTTGAACTGTTATTTAGCGCATACAACTGGACACTTTTTCAACTTTTCTCCCATATAAGATGACTCTCCTTACCTCTACCCTCCATACTCTAAAGATAGACCACAGACGTCGAATCGGTTATGGTAACTGAACTTGTTACAGGGAATCCGTGCCAGTTCAACCAAACAGCTGGTGTGTGCAAGTCCATCGACGAATGCCCGTTCGCGATGACACTTCTCTACGTTGACGAGAAAAAACCTCCAGTAAGTACCACCACTTTCACGATCTCTCGGATTCTGTTCTTTGGTTACCTGGAAAGAGGTGGAATTAATATCATCTAATAATCAAATTTCATGGAAAAGAAAAAATAAACCATTTTTAACTGATATACATGATAAGTGTTCACAAATACACCGAAGTGTTCATTTAAAGGCAGCTGTTAAAGTATATATCAGTAGTATTCGACGGCCGATTGGCGCAGTGAGCAGCGACCCTGCTTTCTGAGTCCTAGGCCGTGTGTTCGTTTCCCACAACTGGAAAATATTTGTGTGATGAGCATGAATGTTTTTCAGTGTCTGGGTATTTATATGTATATTCTAAGTATTTATATTCTAAGTATATATGTATGTTATTCATAAAATTATTCATCAGTTATCTTAGTACCCATAACACAAGCTACGCTTAGTTTGGGGCTAGATGGCGGTGTGTATATTGTCGTAATATATTTATTTATTTATTAATAAAGACAAAAAAAAAATTACGGACGGTGCTAAAAAGGAGAAGCTACGCTTACTTTGGGATTAAAAGGCGGTGTGTGTATTGTCGTAGTCTATTTATTTATGTATTATTTATCTATTTGTACTCCACACCAAAATGATCTTCGGCAGTGTACGCACGTTTCGCTCCGACACCGGAGCATCCTCAGGATATAATATATTTAAGAGGGTACATTGCCGAAAATCTGTTTTGTGTGGAGTACAACGATTGAAGGAATTATAAATTACACCATACAGATTCTCCTGCTTTTCGCGGAGTATAGCAAATTAAGCTTCATTTTTTATGAGAAAATATATTGTTTTTTATTTTCCCAGATGTGCAAATGGGAGGGAGACCTGAGGATAGTTTGCTGCCCCACCACGGAAGTTTTCCAACGAACGGGTCTCTTCAAGGATCTCTTCTCTTACACCGACCTTGGCATCAAACAGTCTAAGGATATGGTAATTATTCTATACTAGCTTTGCCTCTTGTAGTATACATTTTTTTACCTGGAGGTGATAAGATTTTAGGGCTTTGGCACCCTACCGACAAAGACGCTAAGCGATTTAGCGTTCCGGTGCGATGTCCCGTAGAAACCGATTTGTGATATGACTACCATACTTCCTAACAGGTTAGCTAACTGCCATATTATACTGCATCATCACTAACCACCAGGCGAGATTGCAGTCAAGAAGCCTGTTGTGGAAAACAAAAGAAAAAACGTTGTAAGATATGAATATGGGGTTTCTTTTACTTTTTAGTAGAAGTCGATTTTTTTGTCTCTGACATGTGTTAGCCCTCCTGGCTGATACCTACGCTACGCCATAAACATGTTGTGACGTCACTACAAGATTCATTGATATAAAATTGCTTAAATAGTACTACAGTGCAACCTTAATATAACGTACCTCAATATAACGACTTCCTCGATTTAACAAATTCTTCGTAATCCCCTTGCATTGTCCATAAGAGTCAATATAAAATAAACCTTTACATTGCGAACATTCTTTGCGTACAACCTCTTTATATCGAATTTCCAACTACCAAGAAAAAGTATTCATACCTCTAATTAACGAATTTTGCCAACCCAAAACCTGTATATAAAGTTTCCACCAATAATATATCTCTTAATCTTAAAATGTGATTCATGTCTCGACATGTTTCGACACGCTTTTGTTTGTACAGTAATCATTGTTGTTTTGATGGAAAGTAATGTAAACACCTCTGCTCGTCACTATTGTTAAAGATTTAAGTTAAAATGGCTCAGAATTATTCTTTTTATTAATTTTTATTCTTTTACCTCTTTGTAACGAATTTTAGACCAATCTAACCTCAACATAACAAACCTCAGTTCAACGAATTACTTGATATTACGAATATTTTCTTGTTCCCCTCCGATTTGTTATATCGAGGTTGCACTGTATTTTGCTTTATATAATTTATAATAATACTTATCTTAATATTTAATGTTTTTCCAAATAGAATAATAACATTATATTGTGTGAAAATATCGTAAAATATTATTATTCGTTCGTTTTGTTGTCAACATTGTAAACGGTACCTGAGCCGTATAAAAGTACAAGCATTACCTTCTCAACCATTCATTCTGTATTAAGTTATTGTAGGGGGAAACTCTGCTCGATTATATTTCAATGTAATAAGTGAAAACTAGTATTATTCAAAGTCCTATCCCAACGCTGATGAAGTCTTATTTTGAAAAACTCTTTTGTCACAGACGTGTCGCTACAGCGGCACCCAACCTCTGCTCTGTTGTCCGAAACTTATAGAACGGGAAACACCGCCAGAGCCGAGCTCCTGTCCTAAGCTTAGCAGACCCCGCCTGAAGGTGGATGTACAGCATTTCGCTTGGAATAGTAAGTGTTCAAAATCTCTGTAAGCTTCATATTATACTAGCATCTGCCCGCGACTTCGTCCGCGTGGACTTCAGAATTGGGTCTAAAGCTTCGCGCGTTAACAACTTTTAATCCTACCACGGAATCTATTTGAGAGATCGGTATAGAAAGTGCATGCCTTTTTCCATAGCATAGGTGTCATGAATGAACTTCAAAGCTGTCTGCCCGTGGCTCGTAAATAATTTCAGTATTTCCTCGGGAACTCAAATTCAAATTCAAATTCAAAATTTCTTTATTCATGTAGGCCTATCACAGGCACTTATGAAGCGTTCATACATATTTGTTTTCATAATTGTAACGGGATGGTGATAACTTCGTTCGCCAACTTAAATCTAAAGCTACGAGGGTTCCAAACGCGCCCTGGTCTAAGAAGAGCCCACAACAAACTTAGCCGGGTAAATTTATTTTTTTGTTATCACCATCTTCCAGTAAATTTAAATTAAGCTATGAAGCTAGAGCAATTCACACCCAAGCTTTTTTATCGTTTAAATAATCCTTAATGTTATAATAGGATTTTTCTGTAAGCTTACGTTTTATATAAACTTTGAACTTATTGAGAGACAACTCAAATATTGACTACTTAAGTAATCCGGATAAAAGGTAGCCTATGTTCTTTCCCATGTCAAAGACTACATGTCATAGTGGCATAGTGTTTTTAGCTAAACAAGAAGAGATGTCCCTTTCCCCGGATTTGAACCTAGGGTACTGGCAATCGCGGCCATGCTTTACCACCAAGCTGCGACGCTCATTCCACCAAAGCCGAAATGAATACAAGATGTAAATGAAAACCGAAATAATATTTCACAGGCTTTAGAGGTGCATTATTTACTGTTTTTGAGACTTATCTGTGAAACTGACAAGCTAATCGTTTTTGAGTAAACCACTGCCATAGTTTTTACTGAAATAAATCAGCTACAGCCCTAATTGTAAAATTAAAATTAAGTAACCACTGTTACTTATATAATCCATACTAGTATTATAATAAATAATAGTAATAATAAATATACTACGACAATACACACATCGCCACCTAGCCCCAAAGTAAGCGTAGCTTGTGTTATGGGTACTAAGATGACTGATGAATATTTTTATAAATAATATACATAAAATACTTATCACACAACAAACATTTTCCAGTCGTGGGAATCGAAACCACGGCCTTTGACTCAGAAAGCAGGGTCGCTGCAAACTGCGCCAATGGGCCGTCAAATGAGAAAGTGCGTTTGTTTGTGTTTTTTTTTATTTTTTTATTCCTCTACTTGTTAGCCCTTGATTGCATTTTCAACTGGTGGTAAGTGATGATGCAGTCTAAGATGGTAGCGGGCTAACCTGTTAGGGAGGATGGTAGTCATACCTCTAATCAGTTTCAACGAGACATCGCACCGGAACACTAAATCGCTTAGCGGGACGTCTTTGTCGGTAGGGTAATAACTAGCCACGGCCAAAGACAACCAGATGAAAAATCTAATTCTAAAAGTTCGCGTCGCTGATATTAAGACAACACATACTATATAAACGAAAAGTGGACATAAACAGTCGACTTACAAGAAATGGTCATAAATTAGTGTCATCTGCATATCGTGTGCGAAAGGTACAGAAGTCATTTGTGGGATTGAGTATACGCTTTTATAATATGATTCCTAATTCGATTTTGGACCTACCAATGCATAAGTTTAAAGAATATGTTAAAACACATTTATTACAGCGAAGTTACTATACATTTGATGAATTTCTTAATGACAAGGTTGCTTGGAAGCATTCGGCTCCGCTTTCATCTCTCACAAGATAGAAAAATGAATGTTAAAATGTAAAATGTGTCGTAATGTTGGAAAAGAGCAACTGCTGAGTTTCTTGCCGGCTTCTTCTCGGTAGAATCTGCCTTCCGAACCGGCGGTAGAGTCACTACAAACAGACAGACTTGACGTTTCAAAAGTGCTTATATTAGGCCTACTTGAAATAAATTAATTTTGAATTTTGATTTTGAATTATTTCAGAATGTCTTGACTACCAGAGGTATTTCTATAAATGCGTGTCGAAGGCATCCAATCCAAATGAACATATACGTGTGGATACCTGTGGCAGCAGCACTTTGAGGGTGTCCGGAGGATCGGAGGCCAACCCAAAGGAATTCCCGCACATGGTAAGCCTTCATTAAGTAAACCTCTGTTTTTAAATTAATGTCCAAGTCAAATATTACCTTATTCAAATAGATGGCACTTTTGATGCGTTGATTACATATAAAATGTGTACAAAGCAGTGAGTGATGGCGATAACTACATTCTTAAACTCAAAACTAAAGCTACGGGGGTTCCAAACGCGCCCTGGTCTAAGAAGAAGCCCGCAACAAAGTTAGCCGGGTGTTCTTTTTGTTATTACCATCTCACGCTGTCCTTGAAAATATTTAAGAAGCAACCTGGTTACAGCAATTGTTCACACCCAAGCTTTTTTATCGTTGTATAAGCTATAAGTGAGATTTTATTCACCCCAGCTCCCATTCCCCAATCTCAGGTGTTTTTTTTTTAAATGTGGGTTTCTTACGTAAACGCGTTGGATTTTTATTGTAAAAAGACCAATGGACCTAAATAGTATAATTTTTTTTCAAGCAGAAAAAAAAAGCGTGATATTTGTCGAGACCCCCTGTGTCTAAAGTGAGATTAGATGAGATTTGACTCGAACCCCTCCCCCCTTTAAACATCTCACGTTTTATGAACGCCATCATCTCACTACCGTGTACTGCTCATTTTTTTTTATTTATTTTTTATTTTTTTTTATATTAACGATAGGCCAGCGTTTGACGACAATCATGCCCGTTAGAAAGCAATGATGAGGTCTAGGTTGGAGCACGCTTGCCTAGAAAAAGTGAATAGTCACTCTAGCCTGGAAGGTACTTAAATTATACGTGGCAGGAAACACAGTTACCGGGAGGGCGTTCCACATCTTAGCGGCACGTATCAGAAACGTGGATAAAAAACGTTTCGTGCGTGTTGATGGGATATCAACCACATAAGGGTGCCACCGCTCTCGGTGTCTCGCTGTTCTGTGGTAGAACGGGGAAGGGGGAACAAGATTGTTAAGTTCCTGAGCACACTCACCGAAGTATATCCGGTAAAAAACCGATAAACAGGCAACATTGCGTCGGTGCTGGAGACTATGTAGTTTCGCCTGCGTTAACGAATTGTCGCCTATAATTCTCCTGGCGCGACGATCCACCGAATCCAAAGCTTCAAGTTGGTACTTGGCAGAGTCATGTAATGTAGGCATCGAAAGTGCCACCTATGGGCCTACTTGAATAAAGATATTTTTGACTTTGACTTTGACTTTAAAGCTTATTAATTAACAGGCCGCACTTGGTTGCCGGAACGCAGTCCCAAATACGGAGGACGTGGTTTGGATCGGAGGAGGTTCTCTTATCAGCGAGAAATATATACTGACTGCGGGTCACGTGCTGATGTCTCCTACACAGTAAGTACGCTTCGCCTCTTGGTGCAGGGGTAAGCACTGTGGGAGGTTCCGGATTCGATCTCCGGCAGTCGCAATTTGATAATTTAGGTAGAATTTTGAAATTTTCTTTTGAAGCCTATTACTTTTTACGGTATAATTAGAAAATTTACAGAGATACAAATACAACAGCACAATAAGGTAGAACGTACAATTTGGCGGCCTTATCGCTAAATAGCGATCTCTTCCAGGCAACCAAAAGCATACAAGAAAATGCTATAAGAAATTAGTAGGTGGTACAACAAACATTAGTGAAATATTAGGATATTAAACTAAATAAAAGAACCCTCAAAAATACGTAGAATACGAAATAAACAAAATATAATACAGTGATCATTCCCATCAATGCCCGGCCGATACAGACAAGTAGTGCTCCTTCACTTGTTTCTTAAAGATGCCGATCGTTTGCGCCTCACGAAGCTCTAACGGCAGGGCGTTCCAAAGTGTAATGGCCTGAACCGTAAAGTATTTGTGAAAAAAAGAGAGACTTATGACCAGGCACCTTCAGGATAAAACTCCTCGTAGAGCGAGCATCCTCGTAGATTGCTCTTTTGCAACATCATTTCATAGTATAACATAAACTAAATATATATATATATATACACATATAAATATATTTAGTTTTTTTTCTGTTTTGTGAGAGATAAGAGCGGAGTGGTCTGCTTTCAAGCAGCCTTGTCGTTAACATAGTACCTATAAAACAAGCTACGTTTACTTTGGGGCTAGATGGCGATGTTTGTATTGTCATAGTATATTTATATTTATATTAAGGATTGGATAGAAGTATTGGATAGAAGCAGGCGTTACTTTGCGGAAATCCATGATATATTATCAAAATTAAGCTTAATTTGCTATACTCCGCGAAAAGCAGGAGAATCTGTGTGGTGTAATTTATAATTTCTTCAATCCTTATACTCCACACCAAACAGATCTTCGGCAATATACCCTCTACGCACGTTTCGCTCCGAAACCGGAGCATCATCAGGAGATGTTGACTTTACGATGAATAATTGTTAAGTCAATTTTGATAATTTATATTAAGGCTTTCATTTCAGTGGACCGATTAGGTTCGCGTTGCTGGGAACTGTAAACAGGACCGACCACCTCTCTGGAGTTCTTTATAACATCGTGAGAAGGATCCCGTACCCCACCTACCAGGCTAGCTCTTTGAACTACGATATCGCATTGGTTGAATTGGAGAGACGGTGAGTTATTGAGTCATACAGTAAACGGTCGACGGCCGATTGGCGTAGTAGCGACCCAGCTTTCCGAGTCCGAGGCCGTGGGTTCGATTCCCACAACTGTAAAATGCTTGTGTGATAAGCAGTAATGTTTTTCAGTGTCTGGGTGTTTTATGTATATTCTAAGTATTTATGTATATTTTTCATAAAATTATTCATCAGTCATCCTAGTACCCATAACACAAGCTACGCTTACTTTGGGACTAGATGGCAATGTATATTGTCGTATATTGTAGTATATATATTTATTTAAAAACTAAACATAAGTCAAATTCAAAGTCAAAAATATCTTTATTGAATAATGCTCATAGGTGGCACTTTTGATGCGCACATTAAATGAGTATTACACGGTGGATGATGGCGATAACTATATTCGTAAACTCAAAACTAAGGCTACGAGGGCTCCAAACGCGTCCTGGTCTAAGAAGAAGCCCACAACAAACTTAGGCGGATGTTTTTTTTTCGAAGTTTATGATGAAGTTCTATAACTATGTGTGTACCTCTAAGTTTTCAGTGTTAAGGTCACGAGGATTTACCTATTTCAGGGTGTTTTTCTCTGAATTTATCCGCCCAGCGTGCCTGCCAGTTCCGGGGAGGGAAATAGAATACGACCTGATCATAGCTGGCTGGGGTGAGACGGGCTCCCGTGCACGAACTGATGTATTATTAACTGTAAGTCTTTAGAACTGAATAGTAGTTTTTTTTTATTTCACTACAAGTTAGTCTAAGTCAGTGACGGTACTACCATACAAGCCGAACAGCCGGGCTTGCGTTAAAATAAATATCTCTTTTAAATTTTTCTCGACTATTTCGAAATGAAATTAACAAAATAATTAAAACTTGATAGCAATGAGGATATAAATACATTGTTTTAACTTTTGCTTAATAATGCATATACTCTTTGTCTTCTTTACTGCAAGCACTACGTTACTCTGGCAGGTAGACTCTGTGGTAGCAACCAGCCGAACGGCGCGGCGCCGCGCCGAACTATCACTAACGCGCTCTTCGCGCGTCTTCGTACGCGATCAGAGGCCCCGCTTTGTCTCGCTCACACTCATTTGCTTATATGAGGCTTTTATTTTACTGCTCTCTCTCATAGAAATTTCAATGTATTTAGCAGAGACAATCTAGATTATTTAATAATTTAGTATGGAGATCAAATGCCAGATTGCGAGTTTAAGTTAGTGAAGATGACCTGCGAGCGAATTAAAACAACTTCACGCGTGTGTCAACTAGTTTTAACGCAAATATTATTTGCGTTAAAACTAGTTGACACTTGGCAGATTCATTATTATTGATTAGTAACTAGTTAGGAGTTTATTATTGTTTTTTTTACTGGTTTGTTTTCTTACAAATTATATTAAATATTGTTAAATATGAAAAAAATAATTGGCGAACAACAGGTAAATTTTTTTAATTTAAAAATTGTTTGTTGGCGTTGCATATTTTTTTCTAATGAAAAGAATGGTTGGAACGCGGCTGGTTACGACATAAATTACCAGGCATCATAAGAATTAAAGAGAGCAGAACTTAAAGAAACACTTTGGATTACTATGATTACTTTTTAATTTTGGCAAACATTGCATAGAAACTTGTTTATCATAATTCGCGTGCTGACCTTAATCGTAGCGTTTTTGAAAGATTTGTTGATATTGTTTGTCATTTAGCACAACAAGGATGGTGACTTAGAGATCATGACGAGTTAAATTTGTCCTTTAGGTAACTGGGCTTGCTCAAATTCAAAACCCTAGGCACGCCACTGGTCTAAGTCACCTGCAAGATGATGCAGTCTAAGATGGTAGCGGGCTTACCTGTTAAGGAGTATCTTTTTTTTTTTTATTTGCATAAAACATGTGAAATTATAGATGTTACAAAAATTATACAGAACAATGTTTAGCCTATTTAAAGGCATGCAAATCTTAACTTAAAAATAAGTGGCTTTGGCCGTGGCTAGTTACCAACCTACCGACAAAGACGCCCGCTAAGTGATTTAGTGTTCCGGTGCGATGTCGCGTAGAAACCAATTAGCGGTATGACTACCATACTCCCTAACAGGTTAGCCCGCTACCATCTTACACTGCATCATCTCTTACCACCAGGTGAGATTGCAGTCAAGTCAAAGTTAACTTGGAATTTAAAAAAAAGACTCGCATTTATAGTATGGTGGGAAGGGTTCGAGGAATAAGTTGACGTTTGTATTGGATAGAAGCAGGCGTTACCAAAGTAACGCCTGCTTCTATCCATTACCGCAAACGGTAATCCATAATATATTATGAAAATTAAGCTTATTAACCAAACAGACCGATACTGACTTTACAATGAATAATTTTTAAGTTAACAATTATTCATTGTAAAGTCAACATCTCCTGAGGATGCTCCGGTTTCCGAGCGAAACGTGGGTAGACAGACAGACAGATCGAGGATCTGTTTGGTGTAGAGTATACGGATTGAAGTAATTATAAATTACACCATACAGATTCTTCTGCTTTTCGGGGACTATAGCAAATTAAGCTTAATTTTCATAATATTGACGTTCGTAGAAATTCGCACACTTGGCACTTAAGGCTATAAGTACTACATGCGCATGAGCTTAACACGAAGTAATTAACAAGACATCATAGACAAACATAGTGCACCTCATACATTCACAAAAGCACTGCCTACCCAAAAACCTGCGCATGCCATTGAAAATACATATTACTACATCTCTTTCACATCTATCAGCGCCATCTTGTATCGAAAAGTATCACAGTTTTTTTTAAATACCATCACCGTCACCATTATCCGATGTCATGTGGAAAGTCTCACACTTGGCGCTCAGGGAATAGTCCACCACGCCGGCCAAGTGCGGAATGGTGGTCTAAGAAACACACTAAGTTTGTTAACGTTTCAGGCAGAATTGTTGGAAAATAAGACAATGTGCAGTGGAAAGTTTGAAGGGAAAAACTTCGTGTGGATGGACAAAGCCATGATCTGTGCGGTTGGCAAGAAAGCTCATAATAAAAAGCACCACGCCGACTCTTGTAAGGTAAAGCTTTTTTTTTTGTTAAAGCTAAGGAGCTTGGTATTTCTAATATAAGTATATTTATTATTTTTGCATTAAAACATGGGTTATATTTGTTGGATAGAAGCAGGCGTTACTTTGCGGAATTCGTATGGTGTAATTTATAATTTCTTCAATCCTTATACTCCACACCAAACAGATCTTCCGCAGTGTCACATGAACATGTCATTGTAAAGTCAAGATCACCTGAGGATGCTCCGGTTTCGGAGCGAAACGTACGTAGAGGTGATAGCGCATTGGGTAGGAGCTCGACTTCACTTTCGGGGGGGGGCGAGTTCGAATCCCAGTACGCACCTCTAACTTTTCTGAGTTATGTGCGTTTTAAGTAATTAAAATATCGCTTGCTTGAATGGTGAAGAAAAACATCGCGAGGAAACCTGCACGCCTGAGAGCTCTACATAATGTTCTCAATTGTGTGTAGAGTCCACCAATACGCACTGGGCTGGCGTGGTGGACTACGGCCTTAACCCCTTCTAATAGTGGGGGGACACCTGTGCTCTGTAGTACAGCAAATTAAGATTAATGTACGGGAGCTATGGTGATACGCTCGACCGTAACAATAGGAAGATCTTCCTTCGAGCGGGTGATCGTGCTCGGGGACCGAGGTCCGAACATTCGATTCGATTTTCGGATGGACACTTGCCGCTAACCACCTGAGGGGTTGCTACGGCGTCAGCGGGGGAGTGGGGAGAGCGCGCAAGCTCGCCACGAGAAGAGCCCCAGGGCTCGACGACATCGGGGGGAGCGGTCCGAACATTCATTTTTAGAAGTTGTATACTTGATTCCTCGTGAACACTTGCAGGATTTTTGTAGCGCCATCTAGTTCTGTAATGTGGAGTCCGCTACAATTAATTTTCATAATATGTTATATATTATAATACGGAATAGCCCCAGCGCTGGACAGACCTATAACAGGGCGTCCACTACCTCGAGAGCTCCTCCAATCACCCCCGCCAGCGCGACAACGCGGAGGCACAAATGGTTACATCGATGACTCAAGGCCCATCGGAATTAATAACATCCCCGCGCGCGCCGACGACGACTACGCTGACAGTGACGCCGACATTTCACGGACAAGACAAACCAACAGACCCAAAGTCAATGATGGCGGGCCCTAGCCCCTAGACAGGGGCTAAAACAACAATTACCAGGGCAGCTTAGCTGCCCTGCGAATATGACCCGGGTAAGGAGGCGTTGCCTCGAGGCCCGTACCCCCGACCGGCCTATTGGCCGCTTGGAGATGACCCACACGCATAATATGTTATTAGGTTACATTATTTATTATTATTATATCAACGCATTACTGGCCAACTACAGGGTATGAGTCTCCTCCCAGAAAGAGAAGGGATTAAACTTAAGAGTTTGGAACATCGTCGCAAGGTTGCCTGCCTTTCGATAGGATATATTTCGGAGAGTGTGCGCAAGAACTATTCGATCTAGTTCCCCCCTCGCCTTTTTACCATCGAACCGCGAGGCACCGTAAGGATCTGCATCCCTACGCGGTCGATATACCGCGGACGCGTCCGAAGCCCTTCGCATCTTCTGGAATGCTGTTCCAGCTTCCATTTTCCCCAGTTCTTACAACATGAGTACCTTCAAATCAAGCGTGAATAGGCATCTTCTAGCGCGCTCCACCTTAGGCTGCATCACTGCTTACCATCAGGTGTGATTGCAGTCAAGCGCTCGTCTATAAACATATAAAAAAAAGGATCATCAGGGCCGAGTTTATATCCCAGCACACACCTCTAGCTTTTCTCGTTACATGCGTTTTAAGCTACACCAGAATATCTCTTGCTTTTTCTATTTTTTCTTTAGTTTTCCTAATCACTAAGGTTGCCTGGCAGAGATCGTTAGCGATGAGGCCGCCTTTTGTATCCTGCTTCATACTTCATTTGTTAGTTTTTTTTTTGGTCTCGTTTTTCTGAGTGGTGTACAAAGAAAGAGTATAAATAAATAAATAAGTTACGTGCGTTTAAAGCTACTAGACAGTAGACACCAGAATATCACTCGCTTCAACGGTGAAGGGAAATATCGTGAGGAAACCGGCATGGCTGAGAGTTCTTCATAATGTTCTCAAAGGTGCGTGGAGTCCAACAAACCTTTCTAGGCCATTGTGGTGGATTACCGCCTTAACCCCTTCTCATTGTGGGATGTGATGATGTGATAAATTATATTTGATTTACAACCAATGTTTATGATTTGAGTTGGTGGGTATTTCGATATAAATTCGGGAGCATTTACTATACACTTCAGTCTTGTTGGGACTCTAACGATGCTTAGATACCTCACGGCGTCTTAGTCAGTTCATTTTATCAGTTGTTTCTGTTTTCTTTTCTTTAAGCGTCTCGAATTATTTTTGAAGTTATACTTCTTTTGGCGCGTTAGGGAAAAATGATGAGAGCAAATTTTTATGATGCGCACCGTCAGAAAAAACCGACACCCTGAAGTTAGCTATAGACATTTTAGAGTTTCAAAAAAAGGTTTGACAGTTTCAATTGTCAAAGCCTGCGGGCTCATTCCGGTGATTTATTTGCTCCAATTGTACAAAAATCTCAAATTTTAATGAGTGAAACTGAGTCCGAGTAATGAGATAATTGGATAATCCGTTTATAATCAAACTTTCGAAGTATTAAACACCTTTTTTCCGTTGTCGTATTTTCTACAAGTACATAGAATAAGGCGAAAGATACAATATTTGTAAACATTTTTATCTTGTTACGCCAAAGAAGTATAACTTCTTACGTAAGTAAACACACTTTTTTTTTAAATTTCAGGGCGACAGCGGAGGGCCTTTAATGGCTCTGATGAGTAAAATAAAATGCAGCTATTCAATCGAAGGTATCGTGTCCAGGGGGCCGAGTAATTGCGGTCAGGGTCATCCCGGTATATACACCCGGGTGACACATTACCTACCCTGGATCTTGGAAAACGTCTGGCCGGACACAAAACAACAAGATCCTGCTGATATATTCTTCTGAATTGGGAAATAGTTTTTCTGAACTTTTCCAACTTAGATATAAAACTGAATTTACGGAAATATATCTTTTTTATGAATTTGGTTATTCGTGTGCTTGTTTACTCTTTGGTTATACACCACAAAAAGTTACAAATAAAAACAGTACCATAAAGAAGAAGAACACAAAAAGCGCCTCAAAGGCGTCGAAGGGCGTTTGAAGCCAGATGATCGCATACAGTGGCGCGTATAGAGGGTATGCAAGAAAATCTCCAGTACGAGCTATAAATACTTAAGGGTAGTTTTTAGTCATTCGTATTGGGGATTTTCTTCATTTTATATCATCTGCATAGCCTGTGCGTCCCTCTTTGCACGCCACTGATCACATAGGTTGTCTGACTGAATTGTCAAAATCCCTATAAAAGCTTTGCCTGAGCGAACACTGCTTGCCTGCTAGAGCCTGCTAGAAAACCTTTAGGATTAGGGAAAGTTTAGATTGTGTATGATTATTACAAACGTACAGAAATACCCAAAGGGCCTCCTCTCACAATGGAGTTTGGCCGTAGTCCACCAACCTGGCCAAGTGTAGTGGACGAATATAATAGGATATTTTTAAAGTATGTTTCTGTGTTTTCTAAATTTAAAATGCATATAAAAATTTTCGGAACCGACAGGAGTTGAACCTGTGACTCTCTGGCAATCGCGGCCTGAGCGCTTTAACCAACTAAGCTACGGTTCTCCAACCGTCGATGCCAAAATTAGTATATGCTTTTAACCAGTCATTTTTTTATCAGTCTTATAGCGACAGTAGTTATAAAATTCTGTTTCTGTGTTTGGAAAAATATGGAAAATATTTTTTCTGAATTTGGAAATTATCAGAACTCGATTATCTGGATTGGGAAATAATAAACAAATACATTTGAAGTCCTCTTTTAATATCTTCCCATGAATTGCACATCGATATATCTTACTGACTAAAATAGCTCCCGAACTAAGGGAGTGTAATATAACTTAAAATCTATCTAAAACTCACTAACATATATTACGTATTCATTTTACAAGGTGAATGGGTCTTTTCTGGTTCTACGTACGTACTTCCATTATAAGTTACACTAATAACTAACACGTAAATAGAGTTTTGTGACGTCAAAATTGATACCACTTCAATTTTAATGTCATAAATCACAGTTAGAAGTGATGTCATTTTAAGTAAAGTCTCCAGAAATGCAGGCTAATAATGTCGTTTGCATAATATATTCAACGAATTTAATATTCGTATTTAGAAATAAAAAAAATAATTTTAAAAAGTACTACTTAATTGCAGCTTGAAAATACAGGTAGCTAAATATCGAGAAAAGTATTTTTAATCTATATATATCTAAAAAAATAAAATAAGATTCGACACTCGAAATAACATTGAGCTGCTTTTTAGATAATATTATTTAATTTATCTTTATAATTTTCTTCTGCTTTCCGAAATCATTTTTTTTTAAAACAATAAAAGTACTAAAAAACTAACTTACTATTAAAATATGTATATTTATATACATTTTCAAAAACATAAATATGTCACCTCCTAGGTAATCATTTTTCATTAAATATATATATTTTGTATGTTAAAATAATAGCGTATAATTTCCATAATTTTTAATAATCTTTTAACTTATTTCATCAAATATAACCAATATTTGATTTGATTTCTCATATTTAAATAGACCGCTTGCTTTGGTTTTGCAACGACGAAAAATAATCAAGCTAAACTTAAATATTTTAAATGTTTGTTTGTTTATTATATGTTTATTCGGGTTACCTATTTTCTACGAGTGTAGCGTTCTTACATGCTGAATTTTATAATCAGTTAATTAATACTAAGCGTCTTGATCAGTTTTATTCATTTCTATAATGAATATTTTCTTTAGATTTATATAATTCCGTTACGTTATTAACGCTACGCGGTTCGATCAGTTGCATCTATTTCTATAATAAATATTATTTTAATATTTTCTCAAAGTGTAGTTTTAATTAATAATGAATACAAACTATTTATTAACGCTACTATGTTCGATCGGTTTCATTCAATTCTATAATAAATATTATTTTGATATTTTCTCAAAGTGTAGTTTTAATTCATAATGAATACAAACTGTTTATTAACGCTACTATGTTCGATCGGTTTCATTCAATTCTATAATAAATATTATTTTGATATTTTCTCAAAGTGTACGCTTAATAAATAATGGATATACACAGTTTATTAACGCTATGCGGTTCGATTAATTTAATTCATTTCTATAATAAATATATGATATTTTTCCTTCAAGTTTAGGTTTATAAAATGAATATACACAGGTAAGTTATTAAGGATACGCGATTCGATCAGTTTCCCCGATACATTTACTTTTGGTACACTTCCTTTTGTTTTCGCCTGGCGATCTCAGCGCTCGCCTCTTGGATTGCCTCCCACAGCTTCGCTTCAGAGAGGATCTGGCGGGAGAGTTCTTCGATTGCATTGTCTGACTCCATGAGCGGAGCGAAGGCATCTTCATCAACGTACTGAGGAATAAAATTGTCTATGGTGTAAATCTAGTTTGTTACTTTTGAAGTAGAACTTCTTTAGGCGCGACTAGGGAGTAACTCAGATTTTTTTGACGTCTGAATAGTTTCCGCTATTTAAAAATAATAATTTGGATCGGTCGTAAGTATATGACATATACTCCACGCTTCTTGACTTATACCGCATTCGTTAACTTAAAACGAAAGCTAGGAGGGTTCCAAACGCGCCCTGGTCTAAGAAGAGCCCACAAAAAACTTAGTCAGGTTTTTTTGTTATCACCATCTCACAGTCTAGTTAATGTTGAGCTAGGAAGTTAGAGCAATTCGTACCCAAGATTTATTATCATACATGTTATCCTTAATATTATAATAGGATTTCTCTATACCTTACGTTTTATATAAACTTTGAACTTATTGAGAGACATCTCAAGGATTTCATCTGGTAACTTGTTATAAAAAGATATACTATTACCCTTAAATGAATTACTAATTTTATACAGCGTAGTAAACTGCACTACAAGTTTATTTTTACTTCTAATATTAATACTGTTAAAGTCCAGTTTCTCTTTAAAATTTGTTATATTTTTATGTAGGTACTTCCACAGTTGGGTAAGAGTGCTTGCATATACGGCAGCATTTAGCAGATTGCTGATTATCTGGCCGATTGGAATTCTAAACGTTTGTACAAGCGATTTTTTGTATAACTTTTGCGTTTACCGTATGAAATTATTTACGACAAGGTCAATAGTCGGGTACCGAGTGTCTGACGTGGATTGTCTTAGTAAGAAAAGTCGTAGTTTCACGTTTTTATAACATCAAAGAAATTCAACACATCACATCTTGATAAGTTTCACTCGAAAAATTAAGCTCAGCAGGGCGAGAGATAAAAATTATATCCCCCGATTATGTCCCCTGACAGAGGATATAATTAACCCACCTGCTAAATCACTGGAACATGGAATAGGAGAAGTTCACCCCCGTTTATTAAAACAGATTTGGATATTGGATAGAAGCAGGCGTTACTTTGCGGAAATCCATGCTATATTATCAAAATTAAGCTTAATTTGCTATACTCCGCGAAAAGCAGGAGAATCTGTGTGGTGTAATTTATAATTTCTTCAATCCTTATACTCCACACCAAACAGATCTTCTCCTAAGGATGCTCCGGTTTCGGAGCGAAACGTGCGTAGAGGGTATATTGCCGAAGATCTGTTTGGTGTGGAGTATAAGGATTGAAGAAATTATAAATTACACCACACAGATTCTCCTGCTTTTGATAATAATACAGATTTATTATTTGTATATCATTTCCACTTTCACGCCAGTGCTCTGAGAGTTGATAAAGCTGTGAGAAGATAAATTTATATGCTTTCCCCGGAGAAATAATTGTCTCCTGCCCATGCTAGCTGTGCAGGCAGAGATGAGTGGCTTTAAATATGCGGGGCCCACTGTCGCGCGGAGCTCGTAGCAATGGCTACTCTTGCTACGTGATTTAGCCGGCACTGATTGATCATCAATGTGTCATTCAAAGCCACAGAAGACAGTCCTAAAGAGCATTTTTCTCTGTATAGCAAAGTTGGGGAGTTACATTAAATGCAATAATTGCTGAATGAGGGTTCTGTATGTTCTCAGTTCTATGCCTGTAATAGGGTTTTAATAAAAGCAGTATATTTTGAATTTGGATTTGATGTAAACAACGCCCACCTGTCTTTGGCGTACCAGTTCTGGCATCTGCCGATTCGGCGATGATCGCTTCCGACCGCATCCTGAAACATAAGTGGTACTAAGTCACTTAAAAAAGTTAGATCTGAAAGCGGCATCTCGTCAATTGTTTTTTTTTAATTAATTAATGATCGCTATTTAGCGATAAGGCCGCCAAATTGTTCGTTCTACCTTATTGTGCTGTTGTATTTGTATCTCTGTAAATTCTCTCTGTGATTTACAATAAAAGTGTATTCATTCATTCATTCATTAATACATTCATACATTCATACTTTCATTCATTCATTCATTCGACTGGCCACAGCCGACTGGCGCAGTGGGCAGCGACCCTGCTTTCTGAGCCCCAGGCCGTGGGTTCGATTCTCACAACTGGAAAATCTTTGTGTGATGAACATGATTGTTTTTCAGTGTCTGGGTGTTTATCTGTATATTCTAAGTTTTTATGTATATTATTTATATAAAATATTCATCAGTCATCTTAGTACCAATAACAGAAGCGACGCTTACTTTGGGGCTAGATGGCGATGTGTGTATTGTCGTAGTGTATTTATTTATTCATTACACCGAGAGGAGACCTGAGCCCATTTTCCTTGCATGCCCTACGAAGTGTTGGCGACTCCAAAAGTTCATTTTATAGACGACTGTTTTCAATTAAAAAAAATATAGATAACTAGATGTGCCCTGCGGCTTCGCCCGCATAATTTTTGGAGGCAGCGTACTTCTACAAAGTCTACACCTAATTCCGTCTACCCGCAATTTTTTTTTTTAGTGAAAAGTATACTATATTATTTCTAATACTCTCTAAGAATGTTTATAAAAAGTTTCATGATGATCGGTTTAGTAGATTTCGCGTGAAAGCGTAACAAACAAACTTACATTCTCATTTATAATATTAGTAGGGATTATAGGGATTAAAAAACAATAAAACATACAGAAACCGTGAAACCGACTAATATTGAAGCATCAAAAGTCAGAACCACTCCAATTCAGTATAGTTTCTCGAACAAACAGTTAGTCAGTTGATAACATTTAGCAGTTGACAGTAATTATTTTACCTCTAACGTTCTAAACATTCACAGTAAAATGGGAAAATGGGAAAATGGGAATAAGTTTGTGAGCTAGCAACATTCCGCCGTTGTAAAATGAGACGTACGCGTTTTCACTGTTTTTGGAGTGCATTGTGCACTGCATACAATAATGGCTGACTGAGGATTCTGTATGTTCTTAGTTCTATGTATAAAACTTATTGGATATGTATATTTTTTTTTTATATACTTAACAATTATTCATTGTAAAGTTAACATCTCCTGAGGATGCTCCGGTTTCGGAGCGAAATGTGCGTAGAGGGTACATTGCCGAGGATCTGTTTGGTGTGGAGTATACGGATTGAAGTAATTATAAATTACACCATACAGATTCTCCTGCTGTACTCCGCGAGTATAGAAAATTAAGCTTAATTTTAATAATATATGGAAGCCTTGGAAGGTCATTGTAGAAGTAGCTGAATTTGAAAGAGTTTCTCGAAAAGCCTTACCTGTGAAAGCATTGCAAAATGGTCTTTTCTTTGGAGTCATTATAACATCGTCGCTCAGCCTTTGATCATAACCTCGTAACTGGAAATAAAACTAAATAAGACTCCAGGCTCTCGACAACGTATGCAAAGCCCGACTAGGAAAAGGAGATGTTTCAAATCTGGCTAAGTCCTCTACGGTACCTTAAAAAATTGAGAAAAAATCTGTTGTTCTCGGGAAAAATAAAAATATTGAGTTAAAAGAAATACTTTAGGAGAACAAAAATATTTTTTATTCATTAGTATTATGGATTTTCAATATCGCGTATCTGGCGTCGTATGGTTTGACGTAAACTTCAATTCAATTCAATTCTTGGATTCCTGATTCGCGTGATACATTCACGTTTTAAACGAAACACGTTTTAAAGCTTTTTTCAACTCTAACGAGATAAATACATCATTAGAGAAGAGAGTGTTCTGTGTAATAATTAAAAGTAATAAATAAAAATAAGCAGGTTTTGTACAAACTACACCCACTTCTTCAATAGTATGGAGGGTAGAGGTAAGGAGAGTCATCTTATATGGGAAAAAAGTTGAAAAAGTGTCCAGTGTATGCGCTTAATAACAGTTCAAAAATCCTCTACAATGGCGCTAGTGGATGCACAATGTATGGTATGAATGTAGCAATCGTAGATGAATTGAAGTATGCCGAGTTAAAAAATTTAATGTCATTATCGACTAAAGTAGTTAATTATTGAGAATTTCAACAACTTACGTTGTACAAAATATTGTGGTAAATATAACCTTACTTCCTTGTATCTCCATACTTCCTTGTTTATTTTTCAAGCCTACTCTAACAATATTTATATTTGGCGCTTTTTTTAAGAGTTACCCTGATGCAAATGTGGCGCCATCCTAATTTAATACATTTTAACGACACTTTTTCATATACACAGATGACTCTCCTTACCTCTACCCTCCATATTCAATAGTTTACATTTCTGTCAAAGTCAAATCGGAATGGAAGACATTTTACCGCCATGATGAATTTTTGTTAAGTGTTGCAATTCTAAGCTGAAATACTTGTTTTGCACTATTAAACAAAGCCATTTTACAGGAAATATATAGTTAAAAACGGTTCAGTGTTTTCTGGACTATATCCAAGTATACCGTACAAAGACCTATACTGTGATTAAACATCTCGTTGAAATCCTTATCCGGGATGCCACTTTTGCATGGCATAACATTCGTTAGAGTCATTGTATAGAAAAAATAATTCCATTATTATCCGCAATTAAATGATTAAATTAAAAAAAAACTAACCGAAGCAGAGTAACAAAAGTCCACAGTTAAAACAGCGAAGAGTAGCAGCAACGAAACACGGCGTGCGGCTGACATGGCGGGAACTTTGACAGGCGAAAGTAAGATGGCGGACCTGAAATTTAACGTTTAAAAACTTAAAATAAAGGTTATACTTAATTTATTACCAGATATTGTATAAATATATTCATTATCACCCTTTTAATTTTACTATCGGCATTATATTAAAGCGGCAACGCTGTATATACATATACTAGCCGTTTCCCACCCGCTTCGCTAGGCGAATTGAAAAAGGAAATAAATTACATTTTATTTTTTATTTTTATTTATTTTTTTCATATTTTTATTATTTTTATTTTTGTATGAACATAAATAGGCCCCGCGGATAGAACTGTAAGCATCGATATTGTTTAGACTTACTCAAATTCCAAATTCCATCGATTTAGCCTGTATTTTTCATCCAGGTGATTTTTCTCACTAATATTCATTGTAACTTTCAATGTGCAATCATTATAACATTTCCGTGCCTTTCTTCCAAAAATTAATAATAATTGACATGAAGAAAAAAATTTGAAATGAGCATTGAAAGTTTAAGTTAAAGTCATTGCAAGTCTCATATGTGAAGTTGAAATCTGTCTAGGTTCAAGTGCGCCGAATTTTCTGTTAACTAAAATTTTCTCCGTGACATCAATTTTTTATAGAAAATTAATTGTGCATGTTTTTTATGAATTCTATTGGAATAAGTAACTAAATTTCTTTTCCACATCTCATGTGCTTGGAAAATGCATTCATTTTAATCTGTTACATTTCCGCGATCCCGCAATAAAAGGATTCTTCGGTTATGTAGTCTGCAAAAGTAAAATGAATGTAAAATTCGTAGTCCGTTGATTGGATAGCTACATGTAAAGTTAAGTTTTTGAAACCTCTTAATGACTTTTTCTCCGCTGCCAAAAAGACGATTGTTGTAAGGAAATACACGAATATCCCTACATACACGAAGATCCCCACCAAATTTGGAGTCTGTAGAAGTTACAGGTTAGAAATAAAAATTTTAGATTTTAACACCCACCCCCGCAATTCCTGTCGGAAGTAGACTTTATTGAAATCCATTTTGAGATGTTCTTTATGTGAATAATAAAAGATTCCTACCATATTTAGAATTTTTAGAAGCTATATTTCGAAATTGAAATTTTTTATTGTTAACACCCACCCCCGCGAACCTTATTGGAGGTGATTCATTGTAAAATCCGCTCGAAGATAATTTTTAAATTACATATAGAACACTCTCACTAAATTTGGAGTCTATAGGAGCTATCGCTTGGAAATTGAAAATTTTCATTGTTAACGCTCCGCAATCTTCTTTGGGGTGGGATATCGTAAAATTTGTTCATAGATCATTTTTTACATCATTTATAGAAAATTCCTACAAAATTTGGAGCTTGTAGGAGCTTTAGCTGGAAAATTAAAAATATTAATTGTTAATACCCACCCCCGCAACCCCCTGTGGGCTGAGCTATCTTAAAATTCGTTCATAGCCTATTTCTACACCTCTTACAGAAGATTCCTACCAAATTTGAAGTCTATAGAAGCTATAGTTTAAAAACGGGAATTGTTCATTGTTAACGCCCCCGCAATCCCCTTTGGGGAATGAATTTCTTAAAATCTATTCATAGCTGACCTCTACATAGCAAAAGTAATATTCCTACCAAGGTTCACGTTTCTAAGTCTTATGGTTCCCGAGATTTCGTGGTGAGTGACTATATAGATGGGAATTCTTCGATTATCATCGAAATTTTTAACTTTTTAACGGGCTTTTTTAAAATTTTCTTACATACAAAACTTTCTCCTGACAATTCTGAAGATAAAAAAAGCCCAATTGGTCCAGCCGTTCTCCACTACCGTGAGAAGATTCTTAGCTGAATGTAAAAAACCATAATCCGTTTAATACACTCTGTTGAAATCCATGAAAACAAAAGAATCAAGAGAAAATGCTTATCTTTTATTTTTATTAGCGGGATAAATGTTCATAAAAGTAAAACAGCAATAAAAAAATGAAGGAATGTTGGAATTCAAAAAATAGATAGCCATAAACCATCTAGGAAAAATTTCGCATCGAATGGTAGTAGTTTCATGTCGATACGATCAGTGGTTTAGGCGTGATTGAGCCTCAAACGAAGACCATTTTCATTATATATATATAAGAAGATAAGATATATATTTATGCATCGGTATTATACATTTATTATTTGATTAGAAGCGGTGATAGCGCATTGGGTATTGGGTGCGGGGGGAGGGGGGGGGGGAGTTCGAATCCTTGCAAGCACCTATAACTTTCCTAAGTTACCTAATGAACCTTTGAGCAAGTAATGGAGAACAGGTTTCCTCGCGATGTTTTCCTTCACAGTTAAAGCAACCTATATTTAAATTAAAGGTAATTTGAAACGCACATAACTCCGCAAATTTAGTGGTGCAAGTTTAGTCGAACTCTTCAAACTGAGGCACATCTTGTCACTCTACGTCTATGTAATATCCACTTCATGACGTAGCGATAGAGGGATTTTGTTACAATGGTACCATACTACCCTCATATTTTTGTATACTTTTAACGGATAGCTGCATGTGAATTAATTATTTTGGCATATTTAATTAAGTCTTTTCTTTTGTGTAGCACGCTCTGACTTGCAATGTCAGCAAACCTAATAATGTAATAGCTTAAGTTTTCATGTAAGCGAATACTGTTCATATGAAAACAATACATTTCTTAAACGGCAACTCGGTGGTCCCGAAAGAAAAGCCGAAGCCTTAATCACTAGACTATTAACACTTCAAAAATATACAGCGCCAAAAACACTTTAACCTACCAAAAGGGTTTATTTACATAAACTCTATATTTGTGCACAGTAAGGAAAATAAAGGAAGGTTAAAGCAAAAGGCGGCCTTATCGCTTAGAAGCGATGTCTACAAGACAACTGTAGGATTAGGACAACATAACTTGTGGCGCAGTGGGCATCGACTATGCTTTCTGAGTTCAAGGCCGTGGGTTCGATTCCCACAACTGGAAAGTGGTTGTGTGATGGACATAAGTGTTTTCAGTGTCTGGGTGTTTATCTGTATTATAAGTATTTATGTATATTATTCATAAAAAACATTCATCAGTCATCTTAGTACCCATAACACAAGCTACGCTTACTTTGGGGCTAGATGGCGATGTGTGTATTGTCGTAGTACATTTATTTTATTTATTTATAGTTATCAAAAGTTTAAATATTAACCCACTATAAAATTACTGTAACATAAGTTAATTTATGCCTAATTTATATTATTAATTCCTTTATTTCTTTCAAGTTATAGCGATTTACGGTATAAAAGCAAAAATGGATATCCTACCACGCAAAGTACTTGTATCAATTAGTGACAAAGACAAACTGAATTGGCATCAAAATTTGTAGTCCAAATATTATTTGTACTGAGCCCTTCTGAAGCAGGGACTCTTAACTTGCCCACTAACTAAGTCGACTTGTTGATTCTTGCTCGATAGTTTTTACAATTAAACCCCGAGTTTTGCAATCGTTGTTTATGTTGAGACGTCCTCATTATTATTTTAAAAGGTTATATATACTTGGAAAGTTAAGTTCGCAGTAATTAGAGGCTATGGCAACGTGTATTTTTAATTATTTTTTTCACTACAAGTTAGCCGTTTACTGCAATATCAGCTACTGTACTGTTTGAGGATACAGGTTAAGATGGGCTATGGCAGTTCAAACTTCAAAATTCGTTTATTTCAAGTAGGCCTAATATAAGCACTTTTGAAACGTCAAGTCTGTCTGTATGTAGTGACTCTACCACTGGTTCGGAAGGCAGATTCTACTGAGAAGAAGCCGGCAAGAAACTCAGCAGTTGCTCTTTTCCAATATCAACAATTTACATTTTACATTTTAAAATTCATTTTTCTGTTGCAGTTAAATGAAACCTATACCCGAAGCGCGTCTTTGTCGGTAGGGTGATAACTAGCTCTGACCGAAGCATCCCACCAGACCAGACCAGACAGGAAAAAATTATAAATTCCCTAACTGCCTGCGCCGGGATCAAACCCGTGACCTCTCACTTAAATCCACAATGCTCACCGCTGGAGGGTCGTCAAAAATCCAAATCCAAATTTCCAAATTTCATTTATTCAGAATATTGGTAAGGGTACAGAATTGACACAATAAACATGGTGCCACGATAACTGTTGCAGTAGTATAAACTGTGTTGCAACAATTAACGCCCACCTCCAACAATAAATGTATAGCACCAATAAGACAAAAGTAGAACACAGTAAATGCCAATAAAAAAAAAAAAAAAAAAAAAATGGTGTATATTTTGGCAAGCATAGCTAGGCAAAAATCTATGTATGCAAAAAGTTTTGCTTACTCTATATTTACGAGTACGTGATTCTATATCAACACATACGTCATGGGATGTAATATAAAACATTGTACTATACAACGTGTAACCGAATTGCGAAATAATGTTGCAGGATGCATAACTATATTTCATAAGGTATCACCCTGTAAAAAATTAAATTAAAAGAAGCATATTTTTTTCCATACAATCGAATTCAAATGACTATAAGTGTTTACTTGTGACAAGTGACAACCCTATTGAAGATAAAACACCGACACGCGCATAGTACCTACGCTACGCGACGCGTACCTAATAAAGTGTCACATGATTTTAATTTTGGCTGTATCTGATTACTTTCAGTAAAAACTATCGCAGTGGTTTACTGAAAAACTATTAGGTTTTCAGTTTCACAGATAAGTCCCAGAGACAGTACCTTAAAGACCTATATACCTGTGAAGTATTATTTAGGTTTTCATTCACACGTTGTTGTAAGGCTAACTTAAATCTCTGTTATTATATCTTAAATAAATAAATATACTACGACAATACACACATCGCCATCTAGCCCCGAAGTAAGCGTACCTGGTGTTATGGGTACTAAGATGACTGATCAATATTTTTTAAGAATAATATACATAAATACTTATAGTATACTTCAAACCCCCCAGACACTAAAAAAAACAGGTTTATCACACAAACGCATGTGGAATCGAACGCACGGCCTTGGACTCAGAAAGCAGGGTCGCTGCCCACTGCGCCAATCGGCCGTCGATATTATTATATTGTGAAACCTTCATGGCTGAGAGTACTCCAAAATGTTCTCGAAGGCCTGTGAAGTCTACCAATGTACAAGTGGCCAGAGTTGTGGACTGCAGTGCAGTCGAATAAAAAAAAAGTATCTTTCTGGCGGTAGCAGAAGGTTAAATGAAACTACGCAATTCATACAATTTCATCAAACGAGCAAGCCTCTCCCAAAATTATATTGCCATAACATATTGTATCTTTATGACAGTTATGCTGTTTGGAAGTATTCTATGATGGTTATATGATGCTGACGCCGAATCATATTGTTTTTATTATAACTTCTTGGTATTATTACGTATAGGCGTGTATGCAAACGGACATTATGACTATAAACCATCCGTGGCAGTTCTTTATAAAGTCCTCAAAGAAGTGTGAAGTCAAGCGGCAACGTCTAAACCGTTCTTATTCTAGGCGAAGACCCGAGTGCTGTAGTGGATCAGTAATGGTTTGATATTAATGATTTGCTAATAAGAAAGATATAGAGCTTTTGCCCGCCATTCTACTTAAATATGGGTGGGCGGGCTTTGTGGTAATAGTTTATACGCCAACATACGTGTAAACATAAAATTGACAATAAAATATAATGACTCTGCGCCCATGGTCTTCGGACACGAAAAGTTTTATTAACATCGTGTCCCGTAAAATTGGTCTTGACGTCTAGTGACCCAAGAACTCGCGCTTATTTAGCCCAACGGTCAAGTCTAGCAATTCTGGGGCAATAGTGCGAGCATTTTGGGTACCATGCCCCACAGTTCACGCAGTAACGTAGCAAGATCAGTCTGTTAAATAGCTTAATTCATATTTATATTATTATTTTTAATAATCTATAGTTATAAATTATTTAAGTTTTCAATTTTTTTTTTTAATTTTGACCGGAGATTACAACGATATTGCTTTATACACCTATAATAGATTATTGTAATGGTACTAGACAGAATTTGTAATTCTAACACTGTAGTTAACACAATGTAGTTACAATTAATTGCAGGTGTGTCTTATGAATAAATCAAATAAAATAAGATACCGATGTAAATTTTTTCACAGTGATAGTTAAAAATAGGTTAAATGAAGTCGTTGAGAAAAAAGCTGAATGAGTGCCAATCAGAAAAATGCTTAGGTATTAGATGCAGGGAGAAAACTTGAAGTGTTCGTAAGTGTGTGACGTCACAAAATGGCACCTTCCTATAACTCTCGATTCCGTTTGAAGTGCAAGACTCAATTGGCTCTCTGTACCGATTACCATTTTTGAATTTTCATTCATTTCATTTTCCTGCCGCAGTGGTAATCGCAGCGGTCTTACACTTGCACTTAGCAAGGTCCCGGGTTTGAATCCCAACATGGGGAAATTGGTAATTTACAACCTTTCCTCGCATTTATTGGATGGACCGTCCAACCCGTCGTCGTTTATCGAAAGATAAATGACTTAGACCCAGCACGCGGCTCCAGGCGGGATGGTGGGCTTCCCTCCCATAAATAGAATGAATACTTCAACCTTTTTTTTTTAAACACGACAATACACAAATCGCCATCTAGCCCCAAAGTAGGCATAGCTTGTGTTATGGGTACTAAGTGAAACAGTGTGGGTGACAGTGACAGTCAAGCTGTACTAAAAACCTTAACCAAACACACAACAACATCAAAACTCATACTGGACTGTCACAAGGCCCTACAAGCCCTATCAAGATCCAACAGAGTAACCCTAAAATGGATACGAGGTCACTACGGAAACAGAGGAAACGACGCAGCCGACGAATTAGCGCGTCAGGCAGCATCACTAAGGGTAGCTGGACCGGAACCCATCATACCCATACCCTTCACTGAATACAAAACATGGCTCCACAACCAGACGCAAACATCACACTCGGTGCTATGGTCTAAAACAAAAGAGTGCAAACACACGAAGGAGGCCATACCAGTTCTCAACCCACGACTAACAACAAAATTACTGCAACTGAATCGACCTAAACTAAGGACAGTTGTAGGTATGATAACAGGGCACTGCCCACTAAACAAACACCTTTCCATTTTAGGTATAACTGACAGCCCTCTCTGCAGAGCATGCATGGAGGCGGAGGAAACACCGATACACGTAATGCTCCAATGCAACGGAGTAGCAGAACAACGCGCAGCACACCTTGGCTCCTCAGCAACACTCCATGAAGCACTCGGCGACCTGGGCGGCCTGCTAAGCTTCTGGAGTGAGCTCGGCTGGCTGGAGTGGTCCGGCGGGGAGCCGCATCAGTGGCCATACGTACAACGGACGGTCCCAGAACAACCAAGTGCGGAAAAGGCCCAGGAACAGAAGAAGAAGAAGAAGAAGATGGGTACTAAGATAGCTGATGGATATCTTTATACACGTTAATACTTATAATATACTGATAAACACCCAGACACTGGAAAACATTAATGTTCATCACACAAATATTTTCCAGTTGTGGGAATCGAACCCACGGCCTTGGACTCAGAAAGCAAGGTCGCTGCCCACTGCGCCACTCGGCCGTCATGCATACCTTTAAGCATGTCATAAAAATATGACATTTGTACACGCCCGAGGCACTTGGCACATTATTCTAAAACAATGTTTCATACGCAATTAAGGGCCTACCTTAATGAGTTAGGTTTTGACGGCCGAGTGGCGCAGTGGGCAGCGACCCTGCTTTCTGAGTCCAAGTCCGTGGGTTCGATTCCCACAACTGGAAAATGTTTGTGTGATGAACATGAATGCTTTTCAGTGTTTGGGTGTATATCTGTATATTATTAGTATTTATGTGTATTATATTCATAAAAAATATTCAGCAGCTATCTTAGTACCCATAACACAAGCTACGCTTAGTTTGGGGCTAGATGGCGATGTGTGTATTGTCGTAGTATATTTATTTATTATTTATATTTATTTATCTATTTTTGAACCGTTTTATAAAAACTATGTTGTTCGTGTTATTTTAGCATTTTTACCAATAAATAGACGATAGATGTAGATAAAGACGAATAAATAGCAATTTGAGTTTATAAGAAGTAAAGCTTCTTATGACAAGATGGTCCAAAGAACTTCTACACCATGTTTATTTCTGACACCAGGCAGCATTGTTGTGTTCCGGTCTGGACAGCTTGGTTGCCCTTGTAGTTGCCGTCTGTTTTATCCGTCAATTACTATAAATTTAAACTTAAAATTTCTTTATTCATGTAGGCCTATCACGGGCACTTATGAAGCGTTCATACATATTTGTTTACATAAGTGTAAGTGGATGGTGATAACTTCGTACGCCAACTTAAACTTAAAGCTACGAGGGTCCCAAACGCGCCCGGTTCTAAGAAGAGTCCACAACAAACTTAGCCGGGTAATTTTATTTTGTTATCACCATCTCACAGTTTATTTATATTAAGTTATGAAGCTAGAGAAATTCACAACCAAGCTTTTTTATCGTTCCAGTAATCCTTAATATTATAATAGGATTGTTCTATTATAATATTAAGGATTACTTATATGTTGCCGGCGGCTTCGTCCGCATTTTTTTGCTTAGTCATAAATCTCTCGTGAACTTTCAGGAATAAAAAGCAGCCTATTTGTTTCATGGTAAAATCCATCACCATTTTGAAACTTAAATTCAGTAATTTTTGCAGTAATATTAATAATAATATTCTTTATAGTAGCAAAAATACATCCATCCTTACAACCTTTCGTATCTGGAATATTAGTAGCGTTTAAAAATAAAAAAGGCTGGCCCTTAATAGCACAAACAAAGATAAATTATAAAGCTATGTCAGAATGTCCCATACATTCAGCTCAGCACAAAACTTAAAAGTTAAAACTGTTTGAACCCTAATCAACTTGTCAGAACTGTTTTGTTTACTCCATCCACAAACTTACGCATTTATAATATTAGTAGGTTGATATACATGCATTCGTTCGTTGTACCATATGCCTTGCGACTTGCTTATATTTATGAAGAGTTATGTCCTATATCTCGGACAGTATTTATCAGGTCCTTATTAAAATAAGACTATACATGCTTTTATAGTACATGCTTTAAAATACATGCTTTAAAATTAAAAAAAAATAATTATTAAAATCGGTTAAAATTTAACGGAGCTGTGAAGTAAAATTGATAAAAATTTCTATCCCATTTCCCGGAGGAAACTTATTGTTTATCGGGATAAAAAGTATCCTATATGTTGACCTGGAATATCAGCTACCACTATATCAAATTTTATTTAAATCCGTTCAGTAGTTTTCACGTGATGCCAGGACAGACAGACAGACAAACAAAACATAAATAAAAATCTGTTTTGGACTCAGTATCGATTATAAAGCATCCCCCGATCAAAATTTTCAAAATATATTAAATGTACAGAAATCTTTAAGTTACAGTTTTATTATAAGTATAGATTTTATTTTTGGAGGCTTTGGAAGGAGGCTTTGGCCGTGGCTGGTTACCACCCTACCGACAAAGACGTGCCGCTAAGCGATTTAATGTTTCGGTGCGAGATATGACTACCATACTACACAGGTTAGCCCGCTACCATCTTAGACTGCATCATCTCGTACCACCAGGTGAGATTGCAGACAAGGGCTAACTTGTAGTGGAATAATAAAAAAAATATATATATAGTAATACAATCCTACAGTTAGTTATACCTAACGATGCATTTTCAGGCCGTTTTAGATACTTGTATTAGAAGATACCTACGTTTTCTTACTAATGAATCGCATTTAAATTGATATAACCTTAAGACATAATAAGTCGAATTGAAATTCTAAAAAGATGACAATGGTTGGAGATTAAAAAATGATTAGAGATGTCAAAGCGAGAAACTGTAATTAGGGATGGGTTTAAAGCATATTCTTTATGTAAATTATATTATGGTTTTAGTAATTAAATTGTACTTTGAATAATAATGAACTGGTTTGCACGATTCGAATAATGACACTGTGAATATATAAAGTGTACAACATAATGTACGTTATTTCTATCATTTATTATTTTTCTTTTTTTTTTAAATTATTAACAATGCTTAAGAATAAATTAAAAAACACTATTAAAAATTTATAAAAAAAAAACTTCCACTCTCCGCTTGCGGGGCTTTTGAATGCCCAAGCAACCGGTGGTCAGGGCTCCAGAGTGAGAAACCTCCTCACAATACGCGCCGTTTCAAGGACTACTGCCTTCTGTATCCGACCCTTGATCCGACAACCAAGCGAAAGCTTCTTGAGATGTTGGTCGAAGCTTTTCGCAAGAAGACCATTGACTGAAACGACTATCGGAACAACAACGGTCGACTCAACATTCCACATGGCGGTAATCTCGTGAGCAAGGTCCAAGTATTTATGTACGTTTATTAATACATTTCTTAATTAAAGAAAACAATGTGACCGCAATAATTTGAGCATTCGAAGTAAGAATAACCTTACAGTGCAATATACTAGGTTACATAAAATTCATTATTCGTTTAAAGGAAATTGCATACAATTCTACAATAAACTACCCATTGACATCGTACGTACTACTACGTAATCGATAAAAAAGCTTAGGTGTGAATTATTTCTCTAACCAGGTTGCTCTTCTAGTAATTTTAAATGATAATATGAGATGGTGATAACAAAATAAAAACACGCGGCTAAGTTTGTTGTGGGCTTCTGCTTAGACCAGGACGCGTTTGGAACCCTCGTAGCTTTAGTTTTATGTTTACGAATATCGCCATCATCTCACTACCGTGTATTTCTCATGTAATGTACGCATCAAAAGTGCCACCTATACTTGTATAAACATATTTTTGACTTTGACTTTGACATTTTTGTTAAATACTGGCGATTTTGGATTAATGATATACTTTTAATGCACTCCACAAAAAGTCAATAAAAAAGAAAAGTATAACAAAACAACGTACACAATTTTGCGGCCCTATAATCGCGTCATAGCGATTTCTTCCAGGCAACCAATAGCGAAGAAAACAAATACTGAAGAATAGTTAGGTGGTGCATATAAACATGGGACATCAGGGTCGCGAACGGTCTGACGGAGACTAGTAGTCACGTCATCTACTTACGACCCTGGGAAGACAATAAGAGACAAGGTGTTGCCTTACCTCAAAGTGACGTACCTACAGGAAATCGGAAATCATAAATCTTACCGGGACGAGCTATAAGCGTTGTGCAAGGGAGGCACCCGTGCGTTCCGAGGAGATCCCGGAGCCTCCCATTACGTACTGAGGCTGGCAACAGAGTGGGTTTTAGTGGGTAGAAATCCCACATAACACAAATTCTCCCACAGAGAATTGGGTATCTTTTAAGAAGATTTCCTAGCAAGAAAACCGAAATAATACTTAACAGGCTTCAGAGGTACATTATGTACTGTCTCTGAGACTTATCTGTGAAACTGAATACCCAATAATTTATGAGTAAACCACTGCCATAGTTTTTACTGTAAGAAATCAGATACAGCCCTAACATCACATGCAAAATTACTACGTAATATTATAGGGAATATATAATATTATACTATGTAGTATATTGCTTAAATATGTATATACTTATATATATTATGTATAATATGTATGTAGTATTAGAATTTATGAGTAAGTAGTTTATTAAAATTATTTTGTATATATCACACACACACACACATCAACCGATAGACGTCCACTGCTGGACATAGGTCTTTTGTAGGGAGTTCCAAGTTCCACGATTCTGAACCGCTTGGTTCCAGCGGCTACCTGCGACGCGCTTAATGTCGTCTGTCCACCTCGTTGGGGGTCGACCAACGCTGCGCTTACCGGTACGGGGCTGCCATTCCAGCACCTTGGGACCCCAACGTCCATCCTTTCTCCAAACTATGTGCCCGGCCCATTGCCACTTAAGCTTCGCGACTCGTTGAGCTATGTCGGTAACTTTGGTTCTTCTACGAATCTCCACATTTCTGATTCGATCGCGTAGAGATACTCCGAGCATAGCTCTCTCCATCGCCCGCTGAGTGACTCTAAGCCTTCTTATGAGGCCCATAGTTAACGACCATGTTTCAGAGCCATAGGTCATCACTGGCAACACGCACTGTTCAAAGACTTTCGTCTTCTTCTTTATTTTGTATATATATAAATATATATTTTTTTATACTTAAATTGCTGCACCAACCCATTCCTTCGTTTTTTTTTCCTAACGTCAAAGGTTATCGCTTTAGTGATAAGACCGCCTTTGCACGCTCTATTTTATTTTTATTATTTTAAGTTTCTTCTGTATTTGTGTTTGAGTTATATAAAATGTGTGTTTGCAATAAAGACTTAAAACAAACAAACAAAATTACAATCATGTTACTCCTGTCAATTTATAAGGTACTATGCGCGTGTCTGTATTTTATGTTCAATAGGGTTGTCATAATTAAACATTTTGAATTAGTTTGTATGGAAAAATTAATATGATTCTTTTGATTTAATATTTTCACAGGGTGATTCCTTATCTAGCTACCCGTCCCTATACGAGTCTCCCTGCTGTCTGAGGGGGGGTCAAGCTCTCCTGATCACCTCCTCCTTAGCTTAGTAGCCCTGGCAATCAGTTGGGGTTGTTGGTAGACGTCTGGGAAGTGTACAACGGGTTCCCCGGACGTCCAATAAATCCAACGAGAGGGACATGCCGTGGTGGTTTTTAGTTCGGGTAAACGAGTCCCACATAACCTCTGTCCTGCCCAAAAGGACAGAGGTAGCCATAAAGCTTTTCCACCACGACAAGAAAAATAAAAAAAAAGGGTGATTCCTTATGAAATATACTTATGCACCCTTCAATATTATTTCGTTATTCTGTTACACGTTGTATATACCCGGTGAAAAATATCTTTAGTAAATATATGTTTAATATATATTGTACTTGTAACTAAATACAAATAATAAATATGTAACTACCAAAATAAATAACATATATACCCATTTTTAACCTTTGTCATTGTTTGATTATAAATTTATCTAAAAATTAATATAATAAATCAAATTAAAGTATAAATTTAGCTTTAAGTCCCCGACACCAGTCTCTCTCGGCTTAGGCCGGAGGCCACCTAGCTGGCCAAGTGTGGATTGGTGGACTTCACACTCATTATCTGATATCTGATGAAGGCACCAGCAACCAAATCTTATGTTTTAAGAAGTATTGTTTCTTTATAAATCATAAACGCAATGTTTTTTTTTTTTATATACTTAATCTAGAACTCTGCGTACAAACTATTTTTGGCCTAAATAAAGTTTATTATTATTATTATTATGGAGAACTCACAGGCATGCAGGTTGCATAACGATGTTTTCGTTCACCGTTAAAGCAAGCGATTTTTAATTGCTTAAAACACACATAACTTCGAAAAGTTAGAGGTGCGTACCGGGGTGTCGATCTTTGTTAACCGACAAGTCCTAACCACTGATCCATCACGGTTAGGGCCTGGAATGCACTCTCATCTTCAGTCTTCCCCGATACCTATAATTTGGTTACCTTCAAATCAAGAGTGAATAGGCATCTTCTAGGCAAGCGCGCTTCATCTTAGGCTACATCATCACTTACAATCAGGTGTGATTGCAGTCAAGCACTTGTCTATATACTTAAAAAAAAAAGGAAAAAAAAAATATTTTTGGCGTCTCTATAAACTTTGTAAGTTTAACATACCCACGTGTTTAGACAGTTTTCTTAAACCACGTTATTCAAATAAATTAATCTGAAGCTTGGTATTTGATATACACTTCAAAAAGAATACTTATTAAAAGTTCAAATGGAAAATGGATATAATTAAAAATCTTTTTGCAACTTTCTGATGCCTGCATTCTTAAAAGACTTGTGGCTGTGTTTTCAACGAAGGTAAACTCATGTGACTATATCTTATATACTAATATATAAAGTTGAAGTGTTTGTTTGTTCACTTGAACGCGATGATCGCAGGAACTACTGGTCCGATTTTAAAAATTCTTTCATTGTTGGATAGCCCATTTATTGAGGCTATACAACACTGAAATACTAATACAATAGCAATTTAGGAACTGTTTGGTTATATCTTATGAAGAAGATCGTTGGGATTTTCGCTTCATTTTTGAAGTAAAACTTCTTTAGACGCGACTAGGGAGTAACTCAGACTTTTTTCTGACGGAAGTAACGCTTACGGCAGAGTTTTGTGTAGTTTTCGTTATTTAAAAATTATAATATGGTTTGTCGTACGTATGTGACATATACTCCACGCTTCTTGACTTATACGCCATCTAGTGGCAAATATAATAATCAATTAAGATTATTCATTTCCAATATTTTCAAACGGATCAATTGTAAATAGCAAAGTGAATATAAATACTACATTAAAAAAAAAAAATTATATCGCAAAGTTTTTTTTTTTTTTTTTTTCTATACTTGTTTATTTAATACTTCTGCAATAAATAAATTATTAATAAATTTTCTGACGATAGCGACATTCTATAATATTCAATGACAAGGTTATGTTGACATGTGCTGATCTAACCTTCAATTTTCTACTCTCAATTTTACTATTTAACAAATGAAAATATTAATAAAATGTAAATAAATATACTGGTAAAAACATAAACATCTAAAACGGAAACTGTAAGCTATATTATAACTTACCGGGATTCGAACTCGGAATGCACTTGTGAAGATCGAGACACGTGTATGAGAAGTTGTTACAAAGCAGCCAGAGAACAGGTTTGGATCACGGGTGAAAATTGTTGCTAGAAACAAAGTTCCCATTAAAAATCCCTTAGTATAAGTAACATTAATACGAACAGAATTAAAAAAAAAAAATTAATATACAACGACAATACACATATTGCTACCTAGCCCCAAAGTAAGCGTAGCTTGTGTTGTGGGAACTAAGATGACTGGAGAATATTTTTATGAATAATATACACAAATACTTAAAATATACAGATAAACACCAAGGCACTGATAAACATTAATATTCATCACACAAACATTTTCCAGTTGTGGGAATCAACAATTTTGTTTTTCAATAAAAGGTTTGACACTGTACACTTTGAATTGACAAAGTCTTGGCCTCATTCCGGTGATCTACCTAATTGATTCAATTCTACAAACAAAAATCTCAGATTTTAATGATGAAAATTGGTTTTCCGATAATGTGTTATAATAAATCTTTCAATGTATTAAATACCTTTTTCTATTGTTAGTGTAGTTTTTTCTACAAACGCAGAATAAGGCGAAAGATAAAATTTATTAAAACATTTTTATCCTGTTACGCCAAAGAAGTATAACGTCTATCGCGTGACGGTACATAAGTACACACACCTTTTTTTTATTATTATTATTATTTATTTAAATATTATTTGTTTATAATGAAATTAATCATTGTTCAACAAAGAAATTAATAAAAAAAACATTTACTTTATAAATTAGTTTAAACGATTCTTTATTTAGATTGACGTTCGATTTTTAATGCCTAATAATGCCTTATCACAAATTAATTTGCCGTTAGTACTCTGATAAGTTTACAAGGATTCGGGGTGCGAAGAAACTTTAAAATTCGTTATATTTTGTTTCAATAAATAAAGAAATAATTAACAAAATAAAATAAGATTTATTTTTTATGTTTTAATAGAATAAGAACATATGGGATAACTCGTTGTTGAGTAGAACAAATATTTAACATTTCACTGCACTGCTTAGAATACAGCGCCTTACACACTTTTAAAATTTATTCACAATACACAAATTGCTATTCTTTTTTTTCAGGCGTTATTCTTTCGCTACATTGCAATGTAATATAGCAATATGATTAAAACAACTGCATTATTGTAATATTGTTTTCCAATAAAAGAGGTGAAATAAAAGAGGTGAATTTTCACTCCATACTTTAAAACCTCCTCGGTCTTTAAAGCAAAAAGGGAGAATAATTTTTAAAACCCAAAGTAACACTTTGTGAAGAAACATCCCGTTACAAATTAACTAGAAAAAATATAATGAAAATTTTCTTATGGAAAGTGGAACACTTACCTCGGCTGGGAGTCAAACACGGAATGCACTGGTGGTGGTCGGGACTCCCTTATATATAGAGGTTACGGAGCAGCCGAACAATAAGCCAGGGGCATGCGTGGAGAGGATTATCGCTTCAAAGTTTTAATAATATACGCCCACACTCAACTGCTTCTTTGCTTAAGGATAAGTAAATAGATTTAGTTATAATTTTATTAAATGTTGTAATGAAGTAGATTTATGGCCTTACAAATAACCGTAGCATTACGTTGGAATAGATTGGAATGGTAGAGTTATCAACTTGACGTTTCATTAAAGTGTGTACAGTGGCTATAAAGGAGGCCCACTTCAAATAAATGAATTTGAATTTTGAGATTCAAGATTGATAGACATTTGAAATAAATGTCACATTGATTGGATAGTAATTATTAAATCCGCAAACCTATATTTTTGCAGTGTTGGCGTGATGTGGTGGGTATAAGATATTACTGGGAGGCTTGTGCCGAGTTGTATATTAATGCTGTGAATCTAATCATACGGACAAATGTAAACAAATGCACACGTTCTCTTAAACCTTAAATGGATATATATTCGCCTTTCTACGCACAAACGTTTTTTTAGGTAATTTTTGTTTATCAAGTTTGTTTTTGTAGATGTACAGCTTGGGAGCGCGCGGGAAAGCACTACTGCGATCCTTATTATTATTACGGTTATTAATATACTTGCTTATAAATTGCTACGGTAAATAATTACTATAAAAATATGCATTATTAAGTTTTAATATATCTTATGAGGAACGCCTCAGGTTAGTAGACACAGGGCGGAGGGTTGCAGGACGAGTTATTTGCGTACGCTGTGAAATTAAATAAAAATGAAATGTTTTTCTGCTAAATGCGACGATTTTCCACTTATCAGGTGGACAATCTGCTCGGTCCGTCAATTGTTTGACCAAAGATGCATTATAAGGTTGCATTTGTAGACAATATGAAGAGAACTATTCATATTAAAAATATTTAGAGTTTTGCGACCACTCCACCTCACCTCTGTTCCTAAGCCCACGCCCCGCTGTTCGAAGTACCCAGTTCTCTGGCGGGCCTATACTACGCCTACGTATATGTATGTTCGTTTTATACCTTATTAACTGCAATAACCCATAAACAATAATAGTTCCCAAAAATATTCCAAGGAAAATCGCCATATCATTAAACACTAGCCTTATCCCGCCATTTCGCTTATATAAAAGGCTTCCCTGACTGACTAAATGACTAGTTCACCACGCTGGCCCAGTGCGGATTGGTGGACTTGACACGCCTTTGAGAACATTATCTACGACTTGGAGAACTCTGGGGCATAGCAAGTGATATTTTAATTACTTTATTCTATTAACTCTTAACTCGATAGAAAAGACTTAGACCAGGGCGCGGTTGGAGCCCTCGTAGCTTTAGTTTTAAGCTGGCCAACGAAGATATCACCATCCCCTTACAATTATGTAACATATATGTTAAAACGCTTCATAAGTGCCTTTGATAGGCCTACATATATAAAGAAATTATGAATTTCTTTAAATGATTGAGATGAAAAGACGAAAAGACTTTCCATCAATCATCAAGATAAAAATATTTACACAAACAATAAAATAATCCCACTCATTTATTATTAATCTGTAATTACACACTCGTACCGAATTCTTCAAAGTTTAAAAAGTATATATTTGTGGGATTTCTTCATCGTATTACTTTTGTATTATATTTCCTTTTTTTTAAATTATAAAATATGGAATTACGTTTCTGTTTTGATGACGTAGTTTGATGACATGTGTTTCTTCTCCGAAAGGGTCCGGAATTGCTTGGACAGACTCCCCCGGGGCCGGGGCTCACCCTGCCCCAGATCCGCGGCTGGTGAGATTTGGACGAAAACGTCAATCCTCCTCCGTCCTCAACATCTCCTGAGGATGCTCCGGTTTCGGAACGAAACGTGTGTAGAGGGTACATTGCCGAAAATCTGTATGGTGTGGAGTAGGTATAAGGATTAAAAAATTATAAATGACACCATACAGATTCTCCTGCTTTTAGCGGAGTTTAGCAAATTAAGCTTAACTAAAATGCAACAAGTACTATGTTCAGATCATACACTCAATTCTGTTTTTTTTTTAAATCTTTGTAAGCTCAGAGCTCTGTCATTTATAAAACGATTTGAAAAATAATTGTCTGTGGTCTCACCAGGTCGAGATCTGTTGTCCTGGAGTAGCACATAGTAAAGGTATGCGGTCTCTAAAGCAAATTATCTATAACTGGACTCTAGTAACCACTTATCAACGATTATTTATTTGTTATTGCGAGTAATAACTATTTTGTTACTTTTTCTCCTGACATAGGTCCCTGGGGAACGATACAGATCACTTTCGCCATCTCTACTGTAGTTAAAACTTATCAATCAAATCCACTATTTTGGTATGTTATTATGTATCTTGAATGTACCAATAAGTATACTTGATTTTTCTAAGATGCAACGATGTTGAAAAAGAGCAATCTGCTGAGTTTCTTGTTGGCTCTTCTCAGAAGAATCTGCCTTCGGAACCGGTGGTAGAGTCACTTACACGACATACTTGACGTTTCAAAAGTGCTTATATTATCTTTATATATATATATAAAAGAGAAAGTGTGTGGGTATGTTCCGGCTGGACCGATTTCAATGAAACTTTCAGGGAATCTCCGGATTGACCTGGCGAGTAATCCTGTAAAGTTTGGTGACAATCGGAGCACTCCTATTTTTGAACTGTCAAATACAGCTTTTATTTACTATGATGATATTCTATTGTTGGGTGTACATGGGTGTAGATAATGATTTTCACCCGCTCGAGAAGAGAATGAATACGGAGAGAAAAAAAATATTTAATATATTGTGAGACTTAAATTAAAAATTTAATGATTTAAGTTTATTGTTTAAATAAAATGAAGCAAAATCTAGCCCGGCGAAGCGGGCTGGGTACGCTAGTTATTCATAAATATGTTCATCAGTCTTCTTAGTACCCATAACACAAGCTACGCTTACTACGGGGCTAGATGGCGATGTGTATTGTCGTAGTATATTTATTTATATATTTAATCATAGCAACCCATTAACAGCCCACTATAGGTCACGGATGAACTTAATAAAATGAGAATTAGTTGAGGCCGTTGTTCACTGCGCTGACCCAGAGCGGATTGTTCGACTCGGGACTCCACACACCTTTATTTTTATTATGGAGAACTCTAAGGCTTGCAGGTTTGCTCACGTACGTAACTTTTAAAAAGTTAGTGGTGTGCTGGGATTCAAAATTTTCAAAATTCATTTATTTCACGTTTCCCAGTTTATAAGCACTTTTGAAACGTCAAGTCAGTCTGTTTGTAGTGACTTTACCACCGGTTCGGTAGGCAGATTCTACCGAGAAGAGCAGGCAAGAAACTCAGCAGATTGCTCTTCTGATGACAAGGGTTAAGGCTGTAGTCCAACACGCTGACCCAGTGCGGATTGGTGGACTCTACATACCTTTGACAACATTATGTAGAACTCTCAGGCATGCAGGATTCCTCACGATGT
The DNA here is from genome assembly GCF_905163445.1 of Pararge aegeria. Lineage (NCBI taxonomy): Eukaryota > Metazoa > Arthropoda > Insecta > Lepidoptera > Nymphalidae > Pararge > Pararge aegeria. Next base: position 8,740,025 of record NC_053205.1, read on the forward strand.
GTTACTTCACCGTTGTAGCAAGTGATGTTTTTATTAATTAAAACGCACATAACTCAGAAAAGTTAGAGGTGCGTGCTGGGATTCAAACTCTGTCCCCGAAAGTCAAAAGTCAAAAGTCAAAAATTTATCCAAGTAGGCCCATAGGTAGCACTTTTGATGCGTACATAAGAAATACACGGTAGTAAGGATGATGGCGATAACCACATTCTTAAACTTAAAACTAAAGCTACGAGGGTTCCAAACGCGTCCTGGTCTAAGAAGAAGCCCACAGCAAACTTAGCCAGGTGTTTTTTTTGTTATCACCATCTCACAATGTCATTTAAAATTATTAGAAGAGCAACCTGGTTAGAGCAGTGATTCACACCCTAGCTTTTTTATCGATTACGTAGTCCTTTATACTATAATAGGACTTTTCTATAAGCTTACGTTTAATACAAACTTTGAACTTTTAAGTGAAGTCGAAGTCCTACCCACTGGGGTTTTATATATTTAAAAAAACACTAGGTTAATAAAGCCTATTTTCTCGCCAATTACTACAAATACTTAATATAAACACTATATATACTTGAAATAATTGAATTTTGATTTTGAAGTTATACTACTGAAACGATTTTCATAATCTTCACCAATGAGCGAAATCATCTCAAATCTAAAGGTAACCGTGCTTGCGGAACGGTAGTAGAGTCACTACAAACATCATCTAGTTATGTAATGTGGAGACCGCCACAACATTATTTAATTAAGTACAATTTTTATTTTATATTAAGTATATTATGTACTTAAGTGCATTATATACTTAAGTACATTATATACTAAAGTACTTTATATACTTAAGTGCATTATATACTTAGATACATTATATACTTAAGTACATTATTTACTTCTTAGTTAATCTATTCTTAGTTTTAGTTAAGGGTACGTGCAGAATCTTTTTATGCCTAGGTAATCGCGAGGGTACAAATAAATCTAACTTAGTAAGTAATTCCGGACTATCTATTGACCCTCTAACAATGTTAAGTAGGAGACAAACGTCGGCAATGTTTCTACGTGTATGAAGGGGTACAAGGTGTAAATCCGAACATGATATTTCGTAGGAAGTTTTAGGAAGGTGAAATTTGTGCTTAAGGAATCTAATAAATTTCTTTTGAATACTTTCTAATTTATTGATATAAATGTGATACGCAGGATTCCATATTTGGCAAGCATACTCTAGTTGACTACGGACCAGTGAACAGTAGAGGATTTTGATGGTTTTCATTTATTTTTAATTTGATATACTTAAGTGCATTATATACTTAAGTACATTATTTACTTAAGTACATTATATACTTTAGTACATTATTTACTTAAGTACATTATATACTTAAGTACATTATATACTTTAAGTACATTATATACTTAAGTGCATTATATACTTAAGTACATTATAATAAAGTACATTATATACTTTAGTACATTATTTACTTAAGTACATTATAATTAAGTACATTATATACTGAAGTACATTATATACTTAGATATATTATATACTAAAGTACATTATATACTTAAGTGCATTATATACTTAAGTGCTTAATATACTTAAGTGCATTATATACTTAAGTACTTTATTTACTTAAGTATGTTATATACTTAAGTACATTATATACTTAAGTACAAAATATACTTAAGTGCATTAAATACTCAAGTACATTATATACTTAAGAACATTATATACTTAAGTACATTATTTATTTAAGTATATTATAAACTTATGTGCATTATATACTTAGATACATTATATACTAAAGTACATTATATACTTAAGTGCATTATATACTTAAGTACATTATTTACTTAAGTACTTTATAATTAAGTCCTTATATACTTAGATATATTATACTCTAAAGTACATTATATACTTAAGTGCATTATATACTTAAGTACATTATTTTTTTAAGTATGTTATATACTTAAGTAAATTACATACTTAAGTACATAATATACTTAAGTGCATTAAATATTTAAGTACATTATATACTTAAGTACATAATATACTTAAGACCATTATATACTTAAGTACATTATATACTTAAGTACATTATTTACTTGAGTTCTTTATATACTTAAGTACATAATATACTTAAGTACATTATTTACTTGAGTACATTATATACTTAAGTACATTATATACTAAAGTACATAATTTACTTAAGTATATTATATACTTTAGTACATTATTTACTTAAGTACATTGTATACTTAAGTACATTATATACTTAGATACATTATATACTTAAGTACATTATATACTTAAGTACATAAAATACTTAAGTGCATTAAATACTTAAGTACATTATATACTTAAGTACATAATATACTTAAGAACATTATATACTTAAGAACATTATATACTTAAGTACATTATTTATTTAAGTATATTATAAACTTATGTGCATTATATACTTAAGTGCATTATATACTTAAGTGCATTATATACTTAAGTGCATTATATACTTAAGTGCATTATATACTTTAGTACATTATTTACTTAAGTACATTATATACTTAAGTACATTATATACTTAAGTACATTATATACTTAAGTACATTAATTACTTACATTATATATTTAAGTACATTATATACTTAAGTAAATTATATACTTAAGTACATTATTTACTTGAGTACATTATATACTTAAGTACGTAATATACTTTATTACAGTATATACTTAAGTACATTATATACTTAAGTACATTATATACTTAAGTAAATTATATACTTAAGTACATTATTTACTTGAGTACATTATATACTTAAGTACATTATATACTTAGATACATTATATACTAAGTAAATTATATACTTAAGTACATTATTAACTTAAGTACATTATATACTTAAGTGCATTATTTACTTAAGTACATTATATACTTAAGTGCATTATTTACTTAAGTACATTATTTACGGAAGTATATTATATACTTTAGTACATTATTTACTTAAGTACATTATATACTTAAGTGCATTATTTACTTAAGTACATTATATACTTAAGTACATTATATACTTAGATACATTATATACTAAAGTACATTATATACTTAAGTACATTATTTACTTAAGTTTATTATATACTTTAGTACATTATTTACTTAAGTACATTATATACTGAGTACATTATTTACTTGAGTACATTTTATACTTTAGTACATTATTTACTTAAGTACATTATAATTAAGTACATTATATACTTAGATATATTATATACTAAAGTACATTATATACTTAAGTGCATTATATACTTAAGTACATTATTTACTTAAGTATATTATATACTTAAGTACATTATATACTTAAGTACATAATAAACTTAAGTGCAATAAATACTTAAGTACATTATATACTTAAGTACATAATATACTTAAGAACATAATATACTTAAGTACATTATTTATTTAAGTATATTATAAACTTATGTGCATTATATACTTAGATACATTTTATACTAAAGTACATTATATACTTAAGTGCATTATATACTTAAGTACATTATTTACTTAAGTACATTATAATTAAGTACATTATATACTTTAGTACATTATTTACTTAAGTACATTATATACTTAAGTACATTATATACTTAAGTACATTATATACTTTAAGTACATTATATACTTAAGTGCATTATATACTTAAGTGCATTATATACTTAAGTGCATTATATACTTAAGTACATTATTTACTTAAGTACATTATATACTTAAGTGCATTATTTACTTAAGTACATTATTTACTTAAGTACATTATATACTTAAGTGCATTATTTACTTAAGTACATTATATACTTAAGTACATTATATACTTAGATACATTATATACTAAAGTACATTATATACTTAAGTACATTATTTACTTAAGTACATTATATACTGAGTACATTATTTACTTGAGTACATTTTATACTTTAGTACATTATTTACTTAAGTACATTATAATTAAGTACATTATATACTTAGATATATTATATACTAAAGTACATTATATACTTAAGTGCATTATATACTTAAGTACATTATTTACTTAAGTATATTATATACTTAAGTACATTATATACTTAAGTACATAATAAACTTAAGTGCAATAAATACTTAAGTACATAATATACTTAAGAACATAATATACTTAAGTACATTATTTATTTAAGTATATTATAAACTTATGTGCATTATATACTTAGATACATTTTATACTAAAGTACATTATATACTTAAGTGCATTATATACTTAAGTACATTATTTACTTAAGTACATTATAATTAAGTACATTATATACTTAAGTACATTATTTACTTAAGTACATTATATACTTAAGTACATTATATACTTAAGTACATTATATCCTTTAAGTACATTATATACTTAAGTGCATTATGTACTTAAGTGCATTATATACTTAAGTGCATTATATACTTAAGTACATTATTTACTTTAGTACATTATATACTTAAGTACATTATATACTTTAGTACATTATTTACTTAAGTACATTATTTACTTAAGTACATTATATACTTAAGTACATTATTTACTTAAGTACATTATATACTTAAGTACATTATATACTTAAGTACATTATATACTTAATTGCATTATATACTTAAGTACATTATATACTTAGATACATTATATACTAAAGTACATTATATACCTAAGTACATTATATACTTAAGTATATTATATACTTTAGTACATTATTTACTTAAGTACATTATATACTTAAGTACATTATTTACTTGAGTACATTATATACTTAAGTACATAATATACTTTAGTACATAATATACTTAAGTACATTATTTACTTAAGTAGATTATATACTTTAGTACATTATTTACTTGAGTACATTATATACTTGAGTACATTATATACTTAAGTACATTATATACTTAAGTACATTATTTACTTGAGAACATTATATACTTAAGTACATAATATACTTAAGTACATTATAATTAAGTTCATTATTTACTTTAGTACATTGTTTACTTAAGTACATTATATACTTAAGTGCATTATATACTTAAGTGCATTATATACTTAAGTGCATTATATACTTAAGTACATAATATACTTTAGTACATAATACACTTAAGTACATTATATACTTAAGTACATTATATACTTCAGTACATTATTTACTTAAGTATATTATATACTTTAGTACATTATTTACTTAAGTTTATTATATACTTAAGTACATAATATACTTAAGAACATAATATACTTAAGTACATTATTTATTTAAGTATATTATAAACTTATGTGCATTATATACTTAGATACATTATATACTAAAGTACATTATATACTTAAGTGCATTATATACTTAAGTACATTATTTACTTAAGTACATTATAATTAAGTACATTATATACTTTAGTACATTATTTACTTAAGTACATAATATACTTAAGTACATTATATACTTAAGTACATTATATACTTTGAGTACATTATATACTTAAGTGCATTATATACTTAATTGCATTATATACTTAAGTACATTATTTACTTGAGTACATTATATACTTAAGTACGTAATATACTTTTTTACAGTATATACTTAAGTACATTATATACTTTAGTACATTATATACTTAAGTACATTATTTACTTATGTGCATTATTTACTTAAGTACATTATATACTTAAGTACATTATATACTTAGATACATTATATACTAAGTACATTATATACTTAAGTACATTATTTACTTAAGTACCTTATATACTTAAGTGCATTATTTACTTAAGTACATTATATACTTAAGTGCATTATTTGCTTAAGTACATTATTTACTTAAGTATATTATATACTTTAGTACATTATTTACTTAAGTGCATTATATACTTAAGTGCATTATATACTTAAGTACATTATTTACTTAAGTACATTATATACTTAAGTACATTATATACTTTAGTACATTATTTACTTAAGTACATTATATACTTAATTGCATTATATACTTAAGTACATTATATACTTAGATACATTATATACTTAATTGCATTATATACTTAAGTACATTATATACTTAGATACATTATATACTAAAGTACATTATATACCTAAGTACATTATATACTTAAGTATATTATATACTTTTTATATACTTTGGGGGGTAAGGGGAGAACGGTGACTAACATCTTTACCGGCCCAATTGTCAACCTCACCTGCACGCGTCAGTGGTACGAATGAATAGCTGATGGCGATGCGCAGCATCGTGGTGCCCCCTGCTGGATAACGGACGAGGCTCTGGCGACCGAACAACGGCGGTATAACTGTAAGCCCAGCTGGGAAACCAGATGGAAGAGGCTTCAGAGGCCTTGGGTTTCAAATACACCCTAAAAGACTGGTGCAGAAGGCAATGGGAAACCACTGCACTATTTTCCCAAGAAAATCACCAATGAATACAACAATAGCGAGTAAAGTTTTGTCATGCGATCCGGCTAACGCCCGGCGCCACTATACCGGGAATGGTGGTGTGAAATGTGCTACCGGCCTTGCCATCGCGAGGGACCAGGCGACACCGCAAGGAATCAATAATTCTGGTACGTTTGTAGCTACAGCATCTACTGCAAAACATGGGTACTCTATTGGAACGTGGAATGTCCGCGGTCTAATCCAAGATGGAAAACTCAGTGTTGTAGAAGCAGAGATGCAAAGAAAGCAAATTAACATTCTGGGTTTAAGTGAGACCCATTGGAGAGGCTCAGGGCATTTTACATCTGAATTGGGTAACACAATATATTTTTCTGGACCGCAGCATGAAAGTAACAGAGGGGTTGCATTCATTATATCAGCACAACTCAATAAATGTGTACTTGGATATAAACCTATTAGCGAAAGAATACTCACTGTAAAATTGAATGCTAGACCTTGTAAACTTAATATAATCCAAGTCTATGCCCCTACGGCCCAATGCACGGATGAAAAAATTGAAGAATTCTATGGTATTTTATCTGAGACCATTAAAGAAATACCCAAACGAGAAGTTACTATGGTTATTGGAGACCTCAATGCAAAAGTTGGCAAAACGGCTAATGATCATCATTTAAGGCGCCATGTTGGCCTATTTGGTATTGGAGAACGCAATGAACGAGGAGAAAGACTATTACAGTTTTGCGGGGAAGAAAACCTAACGCTCATGAATACCTGTTTTCAACACCACCACAGGCGTCTTTACACCTGGATATCTCCTGGCGATCGTTTTAGAAACCAGATCGATTATATTATGATCCAATCGCGTTGGAGGTCTTCTGTACTTAATGCCAAAACATATCCAGGAGCAGATTGCGGAAGCGACCACCAGCTTCTCATGTGTACTTATAAACTTAGGGTAAAGAAAATTCTAAAACAGAAGCTTAAGCAGAATTTAAAAAATGTACACATAAGAAATTTCAAAGATGGATTAGAGAAAGATCTTTCTGCAATGTCACTAATAAATACGGAAAGCTCGCAATTATGGCCGACTTTGAGAGATGTGATCATTGCGCAGGCGTCAAAAAATAGAGTCACAACTACGGCAGCAACCATGAAAAAGCACTTCTCGTTGGAAACAACTAAAATAATAATGGAACGACGCAAATTGAAAGAAAAAGGCCTGGTGACGGTACAAGACCAAGAGCGTTATTCAGATATGAGCCGGGAGGTGCAAAGACAATGCCGCAAAGACACAAATGATCATATTAACAACATCTGCTGTGATCTTGAAAGACATGCGGTGAAAAACGAGACTCGTGACCTTTTTCAAAAACTGCGTGAACTAACAAAATCTAAGATCGTAAAAACATGGGCCATAGAAGATATAGACGGACACCTACTTAGCGATATAGACACAGTATTGGGCCGTTGGAGAGAATATTGCTCCGTACTTTATAATGTACAGAGTTCTGACCTCCCCTTTAAGTGGAACTCCATTGTAGATCAAGAACCCAATATTCTTATCGCCGAAGTTGAACAGGCAATAAAGGCATTAAAAACCAACAAGTCACCTGGTGCTGACAATATTCCAGCAGAACTTTTAAAAGCTATGGGTCCTATTGGAGTCCAAACCTTAACACACATATGTGACACCATTTGGAGAACTGGGGTTTGGCCTGAAGATTGGACCGATTCTGTCTTTGTTCCATTACACAAAAAAGGATCCAAAAATAAATGCTCTAACTACAGAACAATTTCGTTGATATCTCATGCAAGCAAAATTATGTTGTACATTTTACATAATCGCCTAAAAAATTTCTTAGATAGGCAAATCCCAGAAGAACAGGCTGGGTTCGTGAAAGGCAAAGGTACAAGAGAGCAGATACTGAATATAAGACAAATCATTGAAAAGAGTCGTGAGTTTACCTGTCCTGTATTACTGTGTTTTATTGACTATACTAAAGCATTTGACTGTGTGCGATGGGAAAAGCTCTGGTCAATACTACTAGAAATGGGAGTACCTCAACACCTGGTCAGTCTAATTGCCAATCTTTATAACAATAATCATTTCTATGTGAGACTTGATGGCAGTTTATCTAAAGTGTTTAAGACCAAGAAAGGCGTGCGCCAAGGTTGCATATTATCACCCATGCTGTTCAACATTTACGGGGAGCATATTATGAGAAAATGCATGGAAAACTGGGATAAAGGGTTTCAAATTGGAGGGAAAAGAGTGGCAAACTTAAGGTATGCTGACGATACTGTACTTCTCGCAACTTCCTATGAAGATATGAGTATATTGCTCAAAAAATTGGAATCTGAAAGCGAAGATCTAGGACTTTCTATAAATCGAAGCAAAACCAAGCTCATGGTGGTAGATCTTAATTACATAATATAATTAAGTACATTATAATTAAAATCATTATTTACTTTAGTACATTGTTTACTTAAGTACATTATATACTTAAGTGCATTATATACTTAAGTGCTTTATATACTTAAGTGCATTATATACTTAAGTACATTATTTACTTAAGTATATTATATACTTAGATACATTATATACTAAAGAACATTATTACCTTAAATACATTATATACTTAAGTACATTATATACTTAAGTACATTATATACTTTAGTACATTGTATACTTAAGTACATTATTTACTTATGTGCATTATTTACTTAAGTACATTATATACTTAAGTACATTATATACTAAGATACATTATATACTAAGTACATTATATACTTAAGTACATTATTTACTAAAGTACATTATATACTTAAGTGCATTATTTACTTAAGTACATTATATACTTAAGTGCATTATTTACTTAAGTACATTATTTACTTAAGTATATTATATACTTTAGTACATTATTTACTTAAGTACATTATATACTTAAGTGCATTATTTACTTAAGTACATTATATACTTAAGTACATTATATACTTAGATACATTATATACTAAAGTACATTATATACTTAAGTACATTATTTACTTAAGTATATTATATACTTTAGTACATTATTTACTTAAGTACATTATATACTGAGTACATTATTTACTTGAGTACATTTTATACTTTAGTACATTATTTACTTAAGTACATTATATACTTAAGTACATTATATACTTAGATATATTATATACTAAAGTACATTATATACTTAAGTGCATTATATACTTAAGTACATTATTTACTTAAGTACATTATATACTTAAGTACATTATATACTTTAGTACATTATTTACTTAAGTACATTATATACTTAATTGCATTATATACTTAAGTACATTATAAACTTAGATACATTATATACTAAAGTACATTATATACCTAAGTACATTATATACTTAAGTATATTATATACTTTAGTACATTATTTACTTAAGTACATTATATACTTAAGTACATTATATACTTAAGTACATTATATACTTTAAGTACATTATATACTTAATTGCATTATATACTTAAGTACATTATATACTAAGATACATTATATACTAAAGTACATTATATACCTAAGTACATTATATACTTAAGTATATTATATACTTTAGTACATTATTTACTTAAGTACATTATATACTTAAGTACATTATTTACTTGAGTACATTATATACTTAAGTACATAATATACTTAAGTACATTATAATTAAGTTCATTATTTACTTTAGTACATTGTTTACTTAAGTACATTATATACTTAAGTATATTATATACTTTAGTACATTATTTACTTGAGTACATTATAAACTTAAGTACATTATATACTTAAGTACATAATATACTTAAGAACATAATATACTTAAGTACATTATTTATTTAAGTATATTATAAACTTATGTGCATTATATACTTAGATACATTTTATACTAAAGTACATTATATACTTAAGTGCATTATATACTTAAGTACATTATAATTAAGTACATTATATACTTTAGTACATTATTTACTTAAGTACATTATATACTTAAGTACATTATATACTTTAAGTACATTATATACTTAAGTGCATTATATACTTAAGTGCATTATATACTTAAGTGCATTATATACTTAAGTACATTATTTACTTAAGTACATTATATACTTAAGTACATTATATACTTTAGTACATTATTTACTTAAGTACATTATATACTTAATTGCATTATATACTTAAGTACATTATAAACTTAGATACATTATATACTAAAGTACATTATATACCTAAGTACATTATATACTTAAGTATATTATATACTTTAGTACATTATTTACTTAAGTACATTATATACTTAAGTACATTATATACTTAAGTACATTATATACTTTAAGTACATTATATACTTAATTGCATTATATACTTAAGTACATTATATACTAAGATACATTATATACTAAAGTACATTATATACCTAAGTACATTATATACTTAAGTATATTATATACTTTAGTACATTATTAACTTAAGTACATTATATACTTAAGTACATTATTTACTTGAGTACATTATATACTTAAGTACATAATATACCTAAGTACATTATCATTAAGTTCATTATTTACTTTAGTACATTGTTTACTTAAGTACATTATATACTTAAGTACATTATATACTTAGATACATTATATACTAAGTACATTATATACTTAAGTACATTATTTACTAAAGTACATTATATACTTAAGTGCATTATTTACTTAAGTACATTATATACTTAAGTGCATTATTTACTTAAGTACATTATTTACTTAAGTATATTATATACTTTAGTACATTATTTACTTAAGTACATTATATACTTAAGTGCATTATTTACTTAAGTACATTATATACTTAAGTACATTATATACTTAGATACATTATATACTAAAGTACATTATATACTTAAGTACATTATTTACTTAAGTATATTATATACTTTAGTACATTATTTACTTGAGTACATTATATACTTAAGTACATAATATACCTAAGTACATTATAATTAAGTTCATTATTTACTTTAGTACATTATTTACTTAAGTACATTATATACTTAAGTACATTATATACTTAGATACATTATATACTAAGTACATTATATACTAAAGTACATTATATACTTAAGTACATTATTTACTTAAGTATATTATATACTTTAGTACATTATTTACTTGAGTACATTATATACTTAAGTACATAATATACCTAAGTACATTATAATTAAGTTCATTATTTACTTTAGTACATTATTTACTTAAGTACATTATATACTTAAGTACATTATATACTTAGATACATTATATACTAAGATACATTATATACTAAAGTACATTATATACCTAAGTACATTATATACTTAAGTATATTATATACTTTAGTACATTATTTACTTAAGTACATTATATACTTAAGTACATTATTTACTTGAGTACATTATATACTTAAGTACATAATATACCTAAGTACATTATAATTAAGTTCATTATTTACTTTAGTACATTATTTACTTAAGTACATTATATACTTAAGTACATTATATACTTAGATACATTATATACTAAGTACATTATATACTTAAGTACATTATTTACTAAAGTACATTATATACTTAAGTGCATTATTTACTTAAGTACATTATATACTTAAGTGCATTATTTACTTAAGTACATTATTTACTTAAGTATATTATATACTTTAGTACATTATTTACTTAAGTACATTATATACTTAAGTGCATTATTTACTTAAGTACATTATATACTTAAGTACATTATATACTTAGATACATTATATACTAAAGTACATTATATACTTAAGTACATTATTTACTTAAGTATATTATATACTTTAGTACATTATTTACTTGTACATTATATACCTAAGTACATTATATACTTAAGTATATTATATACTTAAGTACATTATTTACTTAAGTACATTATATAATTAAGTACATTATTTACTTGAGTACATTATATACTTAAGTACATAATATACTTTAGTACATAATATACTTAATTACATTATATACTTAAGTATATTATATACTTCAGTACATTATTTACTTAAGTAGATTATATACTTTAGTACATTATTTACTTAAGTACATTATATACTTAAGTACATTATATACTTAAGTACATTATTTACTTGAGAACATTATATACTTAAGTACATAATATACTTAAGTACATTATAATTAAGTTCATTATTTACTTTAGTACATTGTTTACTTAAGCACATTATATACTTAGATACATTATATACTAAAGAACATTATTTCCTTAAATACATTATATACTTAAGTAAATTATATACTTAAGTACATTATTTACTTAAGTACATTATATACTTAAGTACATTATATACTTTAGTATTTACTATTATATACTTAAGTACATTATATACTTAAGTACATTATATACTTAAGTACATTATATACTTTAAGTACATTATATACTTAAGTGCATTATATACTTAAGTGCATTATATACTTAAGTGCATTATATACTTAAGTACATTATTTACTTAAGTACATTATATACTTAAGTACATTATATACTTAGATACATTATATACTAAAGTACATTATATACTTAAGTACATTATTTACTAAAGTACATTATATACTTAAGTACATTATTTACTTAAGTATATTATATACTTAAGTACATTATTTACTTAAGTACATTTTATACTTTAGTACATTATTTACTTAAGTACATTATAATTAAGAACATTATATACTTAAGTACATTATATACTTAGATATATTATATACTAAAGTACATTTTATACTAAAGTACATTATATACTTAAGTGCATTATATACTTTAGTACATTATTTACTTAAGTACATTATATACTTAAGTACATTATATACTTAAGTACATTATATACCTTAAGTACATTATATACTTAAGTGCATTATATACTTAAGTGCATTATATACTTAAGTGCATTATATACTTAAGTACATTATTTACTTAAGTACATTATATACTTAAGTACATTATATACTTTAGTATTTACTATTATATACTTAAGTACATTATATACTTAAGTACATTATATACTTAAGTACATTATATACTTTAAGTACATTATATACTTAAGTGCATTATATACTTAAGTGCATTATATACTTAAGTGCATTATATACTTAAGTACATTATTTACTTAAGTACATTATATACTTAAGTACATAATAAACTTAAGTGCAATAAATACTTAAGTACATTATATACTTAAGTACATAATATACTTAAGTACATTATTTATTTAAGTATATTATAAACTTATGTGCATTATATACTTAGGTACATTTTATACTAAAGTACATTATATACTTAAGTGCATTATATACTTAAGTACATTATTTACTTAAGTACATTATAATTAAGTACATTATATACTTTAGTACATTATTTACTTAAGTACATTATATACTTAAGTACATTATATACTTAAGTACATTATATACTTTAAGTACATTATATACTTAAGTGCATTATATACTTAAGTGCATTATATACTTAAGTGCATTATATACTTAAGTACATTATATACTTAAGTACATTATATACTTTAGTACATTATTTACTTAAGTACATTATATACTTAAGTACATTATATACTTAAGTACATTATATACTTAAGTACATTATATACTTAAGTACATTATATACTTTAAGTACATTATATACTTAAGTGCATTATATACTTAAGTGCATTATATACTTAAGTACATTATATACTTAAGTACATTATATACTTTAGTACATTATTTACTTAAGTACATTATATACTTAAGTACATTATATACTTAAGTACATTATATACTTTAAGTACATTATATACTTAATCTCATTATATACTTAAGTTCATTATATACTTAGATACATTATATACTAAAGTACATTATATACCTAAGTACATTATATACTTAAGTATATTATATACTTTAGTACATTATTTACTTAAGTACATTATATACTTAAGTACATTATATACTTTAAGTACATTATATACTTGAGTACATTATATACTTAAGTACATTATATACTTTAAGTACATTATATACTTAAGTACATTATATACTTAAGTACATTATATACTTTAAGTACATTATATACTTAATTGCATTATATACTTAAGTACATTATATACTTAAGTACATTATATACTTTAGTACATTATTTACTTAAGTACATTATATACTTAAGTACATTATATACTTAAGTACATTATATACTTTAAGTACATTATATACTTAATTGCATTATATACTTAAGTACATTATATACTTAAATATATTATATACTTTAGTACATTATTTACTTAAGTACATTATATACTTAAGTACATTATATACTTTAAGTACATTATATACTTGAGTACATTATATACTTAAGTACATAATATACTTTAGTACATAATATACTTAAGTACATTATATACTTAAGTACATTATATACTTAATTGCATTATATACTTAAGTACATTATATACTTAAGTACATTATATACTTTAGTACATTATTTACTTAAGTACATTATATACTTAAGTACATTATATACTTAAGTACATTATATACTTTAAGTACATTATATACTTAAGTACATTATATACTTAAGTACATTATATACTTTAAGTACATTATATACTTAATTGCATTATATACTTAAGTACATTATATACTTAAGTATATTATATACTTTAGTACATTATTTACTTAAGTACATTATATACTTAAGTACATTATATACTTTAAGTACATTATATACTTGAGTACATTATATACTTAAGTACATAATATACTTTAGTACATAATATACTTTAGTACAAAATATACTTAAGTACATTATATACTTAAGTACATTATTTACTTAAGTAGATTATATACTTAAGTACATTATATACTTAAGTGCATTATATACTTAAGTGCATTATATACTTAAGTACATTATATACTTAAGTACATTATATACTTTAGTACATTATTTACTTAAGTACATTATATACTTAAGTACATTATATACTTAAGTACATTATATACTTTAAGTACATTATATACTTAATCTCATTATATACTTAAGTTCATTATATACTTAGATACATTATATACTAAAGTACATTATATACCTAAGTACATTATATACTTAAGTATATTATATACTTTAGTACATTATTTACTTAAGTACATTATATACTTAAGTACATTATATACTTTAAGTACATTATATACTTGAGTACATTATATACTTAAGTACATTATATACTTTAAGTACATTATATACTTAAGTACATTATATACTTAAGTACATTATATACTTTAAGTACATTATATACTTAATTGCATTATATACTTAAGTACATTATATACTTAAGTACATTATATACTTTAGTACATTATTTACTTAAGTACATTATATACTTAAGTACATTATATACTTAAGTACATTATATACTTTAAGTACATTATATACTTAATTGCATTATATACTTAAGTACATTATATACTTAAATATATTATATACTTTAGTACATTATTTACTTAAGTACATTATATACTTAAGTACATTATATACTTTAAGTACATTATATACTTGAGTACATTATATACTTAAGTACATAATATACTTTAGTACATAATATACTTAAGTACATTATATACTTAAGTACATTATATACTTAATTGCATTATATACTTAAGTACATTATATACTTAAGTACATTATATACTTTAGTACATTATTTACTTAAGTACATTATATACTTAAGTACATTATATACTTAAGTACATTATATACTTTAAGTACATTATATACTTAAGTACATTATATACTTAAGTACATTATATACTTTAAGTACATTATATACTTAATTGCATTATATACTTAAGTACATTATATACTTAAGTATATTATATACTTTAGTACATTATTTACTTAAGTACATTATATACTTAAGTACATTATATACTTTAAGTACATTATATACTTGAGTACATTATATACTTAAGTACATAATATACTTTAGTACATAATATACTTTAGTACATAATATACTTAAGTACATTATATACTTAAGTACATTATTTACTTAAGTAGATTATATACTTTAGTACATTATTTACTTAAGTACATTATATACTTAAGTACATTATATACTTAAGTACATTATTTACTTGAGAACATTATATACTTAAGTACATAATATACTTAAGTACATTATAATTAAGTTCATTATTTACTTTAGTACATTGTTTACTTAAGCACATTATATACTTAGATACATTATATACTTAAGTGCATTATATACTTAAGTGCTTTATATACTTAAGTGCATTATATACTTAAGTACATTATATACTTTAAGTACATTATATACTTAATTGCATTATATACTTAAGAAAATTATATACTTAAGTACATTATATACTTTAGTACATTATTTACTTAAGTACATTATATACTTAAGTACATTATATACTTAAGTACATTATATACTTTAAGTACATTATATACTTAAGTACATTATATACTTAAGTACATTATATACTTTAAGTACATTATATACTTAATTGCATTATATACTTAAGTACATTATATACTTAAGTATATTATATACTTTAGTACATTATTTACTTAAGTACATTATATACTTAAGTACATTATATACTTTAAGTACATTATATACTTGAGTACATTATATACTTAAGTACATTATATACTTTAGTACATAATATACTTAAGTACATTATATACTTAAGTACATTATATACTTCAGTACATTATTTACTTAAGTAGATTATATACTTTAGTACATTATTTACTTAAGTACATTATATACTTAAGTACATTATATACTTAAGTACATTATTTACTTGAGAACATTATATACTTAAGTACATAATATACTTAAGTACATTATAATTAAGTTCATTATTTACTTTAGTACATTGTTTACTTAAGCACATTATATACTTAGATACATTATACTTTAGTACATTATTTACTTAAGTACATTATATACTTAAGTACATTATATACTTAAGTACATTATATACTTTAAGTACATTATATACTTAAGTACATTATATACTTAAGTACATTATATACTTTAAGTACATTATATACTTAATTGCATTATATACTTAAGTACATTATATACTTAAGTATATTATATACTTTAGTACATTATTTACTTAAGTACATTATATACTTAAGTACATTATATACTTTAAGTACATTATATACTTGAGTACATTATATACTTAAGTACATAATATACTTTAGTACATAATATACTTTAGTACATAATATACTTAAGTACATTATATACTTAAGTACATTATTTACTTAAGTAGATTATATACTTTAGTACATTATTTACTTAAGTACATTATATACTTAAGTACATTATATACTTAAGTACATTATTTACTTGAGAACATTATATACTTAAGTACATAATATACTTAAGTACATTATAATTAAGTTCATTATTTACTTTAGTACATTGTTTACTTAAGCACATTATATACTTAGATACATTATATACTTAAGTGCATTATATACTTAAGTGCTTTATATACTTAAGTGCATTATATACTTAAGTACATTATATACTTTAAGTACATTATATACTTAATTGCATTATATACTTAAGAAAATTATATACTTAAGTACATTATATACTTTAGTACATTATTTACTTAAGTACATTATATACTTAAGTACATTATATACTTAAGTACATTATATACTTTAAGTACATTATATACTTAAGTACATTATATACTTAAGTACATTATATACTTTAAGTACATTATATACTTAATTGCATTATATACTTAAGTACATTATATACTTAAGTATATTATATACTTTAGTACATTATTTACTTAAGTACATTATATACTTAAGTACATTATATACTTTAAGTACATTATATACTTGAGTACATTATATACTTAAGTACATTATATACTTTAGTACATAATATACTTAAGTACATTATATACTTAAGTACATTATATACTTCAGTACATTATTTACTTAAGTAGATTATATACTTTAGTACATTATTTACTTAAGTACATTATATACTTAAGTACATTATATACTTAAGTACATTATTTACTTGAGAACATTATATACTTAAGTACATAATATACTTAAGTACATTATAATTAAGTTCATTATTTACTTTAGTACATTGTTTACTTAAGCACATTATATACTTAGATACATTATATACTTAAGTGCATTATATACTTAAGTGCTTTATATACTTAAGTGCATTATATACTTAATTGCATTATATACTTAAGTACATTATATACTTAGATACATTATATACTAAAGTACATTATATACCTAAGTACATTATATACTTAAGTATATTATATACTTAAGTGCATTATTTACTTAAGTACATTATATACTTAAGTACATTATATACTTAAGTACATTATATACTTTAAGTACATTATATACTTAATTGCATTATATACTTAAGTACATTATATACTTAGATACATTATATACTAAAGTACATTATATACCTAAGTACATTATATACTTAAGTATATTATATACTTTAGTACATTATTTACTTAAGTACATTATATACTTAAGTACATTATTTACTTGAGTACATTATATACTTAAGTACATAATATACTTTAGTACATAATATACTTAATTACATTATATACTTAAGTACATTATATACTTCAGTACATTATTTACTTAAGTAGATTATATACTTTAGTACATTATTTACTTAAGTACATTATATACTTAAGTACATTATATACTTAAGTACATTATAATTAAGTTCATTATTTACTTTAGTACATTGTTTACTTAAGCACATTATATACTTAGATACATTATATACTTAAGTAAATTATATACTTAAGTAAATTATATACTTAAGTACATTATTTACTTGAGTACATTATATACTTAAGTACGTAATATACTTTATTACAGTATATACTTAAGTACATTATATACTTTAGTACATTATATACTTAAGTACATTATTTACTTAAGTATATTATATACTTAAGGACATAATATAATTAAGTACATTATATACTTAAGTACATTATTTACTTAAGTACATTATATACTTAAGTGCATTATATACTTAAGTACATTATATACTTAAGTGCATTATATACTTAAGTACATTATTTACTTAAATATATTATATACTTAAGTACATTATTTACTTAAGTACATTATATCCTTAAGTAAATTATATACTTTAGTACATTATATACTTAAGTACATGATATACTTTAGTACATTATATACTTAGGTACATTATTTACTTATTTACTTACTTTTTATCTACTTAAGACTAATTATTTATTTATGTAATGTACCTACATTATAGACTTATTTATTTACTTACGTACATTATCAAGTTACATTCATTACATACTTAAGTGATTGCAATTGTGATTGACATTGTGATTGTGATGATAGTGATAGTGATAGTGCTAATTTCGTAAAATCCGTTCTTAGTTGACCTTTTCGCGGTGAAAGGAATATTTCTACCAAATTTCAAGTCTCTACGCCTTATGGTTCCAGATATATCGTATTGAGTCAATATATAGGTGGAAATTTTTTATATACGCTTTTATAATATGATTCCTAAGGTGATTTTGGACCTACCAATGCATAAGTTTAAAGAATGTGTTAAAACCCATTTATTACATCGAGGTTATTATACAATTGATGAATTTCTTAATGACAAGGTTGCTTGGGAGCATTCGGCTCCGCTTTCATCTCTCACAAGATAGAAAAATGAATTTTGAAATGTAAAATGTAAATTGTTAATGTTGGAAAAGAGCAATCTGCTGAGTTTCTTGCCGGCTTTTCTCAGTGGAATATGCCTTCCGAACCGGTGGTAGAGTCACTGCAAACAGACTTGACGTTTCAAAAGTGCTTACATTAGGCTTACTTGAAATTAATGAATTTTGAATTTGAATTTGAATTTTTGAATTTGAATATATAAGATGTATATATACATCCCTAGCAATATTATAAATGTGAATGTAAGTTTGTTTGTTACGCTTTCACGCAAAAACTACTGAACCGATCTTCATGAAACTTTTTATACATATCCTTGGAGGTATTAGAATTAATATAGTATACTTTTCATTGAAAAAAAAAAATACGTAAGAAAAAAAATGTTTGTGAATAAATCTAAAAATCTCATGTATGACTATAGGTGTAGACTATGTATCAGTACGCTGCCTCCCAAAATTACGCGGGTGGAGCCGCAGGGCACATCTAGTCTTATATTTATATATATATATACCCGTATATTGCTTGGCTTGTTTTATAGGTATTAGGATGACTGTTGAATATTTTATATAAATATATATAATGTACATATAAGCACCCAGACACTGAAAAACAAACAAGTTCATCACACAAACAATTACCAGGTGGGATTTGAAGAACCCACGGTCTTGGACTCAGAAAGCCGGGTCGCTGCCCACTGCGCCAATCGACCGTCAATCTGACTGTAAAAAAAGACAGGCTGTTTGAAGACTGAAGTGTTTTGTGATGAAATCCATCCATCTCACCAAAGTATGTGACTTTTTCATTTATTATTGTGATCGACAATTTTTCGCATAATTTCGTGCATATCGAATATCCGGGGCCCGTTATTCTAATGCATTTAACACAAATATGGCGTCACAATCCCGGCCTCATCAATTTATCGGCTTACATTGTATGTATGTTTTTTTTAAATAAATTTTAACAAATAGCAACTGCTGAGTTTCTTGCTGCCTTCGTCTCGGTAGCATCTGCCTTCCGAACCGGTGGTAGAGTCACTACAAACAAACAAACTTCACGTAAATCATAGTGATAGTCATAGTGCTAATTTCGTAAAATCCGTTCTTAGTTGACCTCTACGCGGTGAAAGGAATATTTCTACCAAATTTCAAGTCTAATAGTCTATTCATTTTATATATTCTGTTATAAATGTTGCTCGGTTTTTACTCGGTCCTAAGATAAATATAGCCATTGAATAGATATAGATAGCAGGCGTTCCCTTGCAGGAATTCCTTGATATATTATGAAAACTAAGCTTAATTTGCTTACTCCGCGAAGCAGGAAAATCTGTTTGGTTCAATTTATAATTTCTTCAATCCTTATACTCCACACCAAACAGATCTTCGGCAATGTGTGTGACACCGGAGCATACGCTTACTTTGGGGCTTGATGGCGATGTGTGTATTGTCGTAGTATATTTATTTATATATTATTTATTTGAAGGTTTTATACAAATCCAAGGTAAGCGTAGCTTGTGTTATGGGCACTAGGATGACTGATGAATAATTTTATGAATAAAATACATAAATACTTATAAAATACAGATAAATACCCAGACACTGAAAAACATTCATGTTCATCACAGAAACATTTTCTTTTCCAGTTGTGGGGATCGAACCCACGGCCTAAGTCTCAGAAAGCAGGGTCGCTGCCCACTGCGCGCCTAGTTACCCTCCGTCCTTAAATACCAAAAATGAAGTCGATTGTTTCTTAGTTAGAGCACGAAGAAAGGACAAACAAACAATTTTTTCATTTATAATATTACTAGTTGTTCGCCGAGTTGTTTTTCTAAGTTAAGATAGATAAATGTAAACGGAGAAGAGCGGGGACCCTGAGACACAGGTTTTACTTTAAAACTTACTTCAGGATTCCCAACACTATTGTAAAATGACTAATATTGTAACAATAAATTTCATTTTCATTTCATTTCACCGCGACTTCGTTCGCGTTTGTTTTTGCTTTTAAAGCATCCCGTACTAACAGTTCAATTGGGAGATGTGTGGCATTCAAAAGAGGTAGTACCATAGGTTACAAAGCTCTTATTTTAAAGTCGGATGTAGGTTTTAAAAATAACTTTTTCAATGAAATTAATTTCTAAAAATAACTCAAAATTCAAAATTCATTTATTTCAAGTAGGCCTAATATAAGCACTTTTGAAACGTCAAGTTTGTTTGTTTGTAGTCACTCTACCACCGGTTCGGAAGGCAGATGCTATCGAGACGAAGGCGGCAAAGACACAGCAGTTGCTATTTGTTAAAATTTATTTAGGAGAGATTCGTGTGATCTATGTTTGTATATCGATCTGACAGATCGTTTTGGTATTTAAATACGAGTAAATTATCTATATCAGCTGCTTTGCCCCATAGCAAGATCCCGTAAGACATAATACTATGAAAGTACGCAAAATAGACAAGCCTAGCAGTTTCAATGTCTGTAAACTGTCTATTTTTTTTTTAGGTGCAGTCCTTACCATTTTGCACGCCTCATAAGCGAAGCGTTGAGGTGGGTATTACTGTCAGTTTACGCACACCGAGTGATTCTCCGACTTAAAATGTCACTTTTTTATTCTTTATTGCTTTTATAAGTGAATATAAATAGACAAATGTTGAGAAAAACACTATTTTTAACACTCATGATATTTTTAAATCTATTTTTATTATTTAAACTATTTAAGAAAGTGTTTAAAAAAAGTTCTATCTTGGACGTCCGTGTGTCTGTATGTGCGGATCCCGTATCTTAACGAATGAAATACTCCACTTATCGAGTTGTTTTTTTTTTATAGGCTTCAGTATTTTGAGGAATAGAAGCCTATTACTTTTCACGATACAATTAGATGTAGTTTAATTATTATTTACAAATAATCTCAATTTTATTGTAATGAATAGGATTATGAGGCGTGCACTTTTGGATTTTCCAACTATTTAAACTTGCGATAACTTCTAAATGTCCAAAAAATACACTGGATGATAAAACTATTTATGCGATACTAATGTAATCCACTTTTGTTTCTACCGTCGTTCTATAAAAGTTAACTATGATAGTAAGATAATTATATTTCTAAGCTGTCTTTTGTAGTTGATAATGAGTGCTAGTTTTTATGTATCATCAATTGTTTTCTCCGCGAACAAGTAATAATATTTTATGAATTTAAAATGCATATAAAAATTTTCGGAACCGACAGGATTTGAACCTGCGACTCTTGGGCAATCGCGGCCTGGGCGCTTTCACCAGCTAAGCTACGGCTCTCCAGCCGCCGATGCCGAAATTAGTATATGCCTTTCACATCAGTCTTATAGCGACTGTAGGTTCAAATCCTGTCGGTTCTGAAATTTTTTTATAAATAAATAAATAAAATAAAAATAAAATAAAATAAAAATAAAAAGCCTTTTATTTCTTGCATTCCACAGTAGGTACAATTTAATTTACAGTGTGCATGTAGAATAGATTAGAAATACATAAATTAAAATTAATGTGATTATGATTATAGCAAATAATTAGAATCTAATAATAATATTATATTCAAATCCATTTCATTTTTGTAGTTTCATTTAAAAATGTATAAGTAAATTCATTAGTTGTTGATTTAATTTTTAAGTTAGTGTTATAATTTGCATAACATCTTCAGTTATTAATTTAATGCTTTTTAGCAAGAACCCTCTCCATGAAAGGTAAATGCCTCCTCCAGAGAAGACCAATACTCGCTATTCTCTGCCGCTCGTAACCCATGAGTACGAGTACCTGCTACTTTTATGATATCGTCTACCCAGCGTGCATTTGGTCTTCCTCTCTTTCTCTGTCCTAGTGGGCCTGTCCATTGTGTGGTCTTTCTTGTCCATCTTTTATCGCTTAGCCTCGCTACGTGAACCAGCCCATCGCCATTTGAACTTTTGTGAGTAATTGAGAGCGTCAATGGCTTGAGTTTTCTGTCTTATATGAGTGTGGCGGATCTTTTGGATTTTCCTTATTTTAATAATGCTCCATACTCCTTTGGCTGGATATAATTTTGTTTTTTACTTTTCTGGTAAATTTCCAAGTTTGGCAGGCGTATGTTAATGAGGGCAGTAGGCAGCAGGTCATTTTACTTTTGAGTATTTCTTTGAAACTCCAGAACTTTTTCCTTGTGATGTTGACTCTTCTCTCTACTTCTTGTTCGTTATATTCTTGGCTAAATGAAATTTGCTTTACATATGTTAGGGGTGATTTTTCCAGGTATATTGGTCTGAAAGACCAATATACGTGGAATGGACGTGTGGACGTGGAACCAACGTATGGTTCGTCATGACATTTTTTTTTAGGTTGATTTCCAAGCCCACTTTACGACTTTCTTGGTATATATAGATCGTTTATCATTTCTTGTAGTTGGTTTGTATTTTCTGAGAGCAGGACTATGTCGTCAGCAAATCTCAAATGACTCAAGTAACGCCTTTTTATATTTATGCCAACTTTTTGCCAATAATGGCCTGTAGCACCAAAGTCAAAGTCAAAGTCAAAGTCAAATATTTCATTATTCAAATAGGCACATTGATGGCACTTTTGATGCATACATAAGAATTACACGGTAGTGAGATGATGGCGATAACCACATTCGTAAACTTAAAACTAAAGCTACGAGGGTTCCAAACGCGTCCCGGTCTAAGAAGAAGCCCACAACAAACTTAGCCGGGTGTTTTTTTTTTTGTTATCACCATCTCACAATGTCATTTTAAATTATTAGAAGAGCAACCTGGTTAGAGCAATAATTTACACCCAAGCTTTTTTATCGTTTACGTAGTCCTTTATACTATAATAGGACTTTTCTATAAGCTTACGTTTAATACAAACCGCACCGCTATGAAGATAGTTGGAGAGAGTGGGTCTCCCTGCCGTACACCTCTGCCCATTTGTATGGGTGGTCCTGTAGTCTCTAGATTCACTCTACTAGTACTGTTATCATAGATACGGTTTTTATGTAGTCTAGTGGTACTTCTTGAGAGATAAATTTTTTTATATGCATTTTAAATTTATAAAATTGATAATTCCTCCAAGGTAAAACACCAATAAAAATTATAAAAGTAATAATATATTCATAAAAAAATTAAAATAATTTTATTTCAGGTCGGGGACCCATAAACAAAATTGAGATATTAAAATAAAATGAATATAAAAGACACTCAGATTTAAAAAAATAATAAAATAAAAAAAGCAATAATTAATTAAGTACAAAAATTTAAATTACAATAACTTAAATTATTTACTTTTAATGTTTAAAAAATGCGTTGTCAGGGGATGCCTGACCGATGATGTTTTTTTTTTTTTTTTTAAATAATAAATATACCACGACAATACACACATAGGCCATCTAGCCCCAAAGTAAGCGTAGCTTGTGTCATGGGTACTAAGATGACTGATGAATATTTTTATGAGTAATATACATAAAGAATTAGAATATACATATAAACACCCAGACACTGAAAAATATTCACGCTCATCACACAAACATTTTCCAGTAGTGGGAATCGAACCCACGGCCTTGGACTCAGAAAGCAGGGTCGCTGCAAACTGCGCCAATCGGCCGTCTTAAAAAGCATATTATTCGAATTATGAACGGTTTCCCGGAAACTAGCAATTCTTTTACGAAGCGTAGGAGTCGGGGACTCCTGCATCGGCAAACATGTCCGACGTGCTACAATACCTCGCGTTTTTTAACAAAATTCGGAATTTTAATAAATACATACGCAAAAGTTTGCTAATTTGGTCACCACAATTTTCATTTATATCCATCTCCAATGTTTTTGAAAATAAATTATAGCCTTCGTTACATCTTGATAGTCAAGCTTCTCTTTTGGCGAAGAAATAATTAAAATCGGTCAAATACTTTCGGAGCCTATTATAAAAAAAATATTAGTTCAATAGAATGTTAGTCAAAGTCAAAGTCAAATTTGTCTCTATTCAAATAGGCACATAGATGGCACTTTTATGCGTACATTACATGTAAAATGTGACATAGGAGTGAGTTGATGGCGATAAATAAATTCGTCAACTTAAAACTAAGCTACGAGGGTCCCAAACGCGCCCTGGTCTAAGAAGAAGCCCACAACAAACTTAGCCGGTTTTTATTTACTTTTTCGTTATCACCATCTCACATTGTCATTTAAAAACTATTTAAGAAGCAACCTGGTTAGAGGAATAATTTACACCCAAGCATTTTTATCGTAGACGTAGTCCTTAATACTATAATAGGACTTTTCTATAAACTTACGTTTAATACAAACTTTGAACTTTTTCAGAGACATCTCCAAGATATCAACTGGTAATTTATTGTAAAATTGTATACAATTTCCTTTAAATGAATTACTTATTTTATGTAGTCTAGTATTGCTAATGCTCAAATTATTGCAGTCACATTTTCATTTAGGATATATTTTTGTGAACATACATTAAATTTTCAAATATGTATTGGCTAAAAACTGTTATTATCTTAACATCTTTAAATTTATCTCTCAATGATTCTCTCGGACCCATTTTATAGATCGCACGAACAGCCCTCTTCTGCAGCACGAAAATAGTGCCAATATCAGCAGCATTACCCCATAGTAAAATTCCATATGACATAAAGCTGCGAAAGTAGCTACTCGTAAAAAAGACTAGCCTAGCACTTTCTATGTCCGTTATGTGGCGTATCTTCTTCACTGCATAGGCGGCAGAACTAAGCCTGTTCGATAAATTATTAACATGAGGGCCCCATTGAAGTTTGGCATCTAACGTTATTCCTAGAAAAACTGCCATATCCACCACATTCAATTCCTCATTATTAAGTAGTAAAGTGGTTTTTACATGTTTTACATTTGGTAATTGAATTTTATGCATTTGGTTTTTTTTCCATTTAGAACCAAATTATTGGCTTCAAACCACTGTACTACTTTGGCGAGTTTGGATATAGATTAAAGATTTATTAAGCTAGGACTTTCAAAGCGCTGCGGTAGACATTGTTTACTTTCAACTTTCAACTAAGTATTCTCATAAAAATACTATAAAAAAGACGTGGAGAACGCATTCACTGAACTTGAATCTCAACAAACAAGATCGTTAAAGTTAAACTTGCTGTTGACATTAAACCCTTATCTCTGCAACGTAGGTGCAACTAATTTTGCTTCGATTCGAGATTCGAGACGCACTCCCTGGCGCAGTGATCAGGGCTGCGGTCTAATAAATTTAGGTCTCGTGCTCGATTCCCGGGAGAAGAAATTAAGAAATTCGTATATTTTTGACAGCCGATTGGCGCGGAGGGCAGCGACTCTGCTTTCTGAGTGCCGTGGGCTCGATTCCCACAACTGGAAAATGTTTGTGTGATGAACATGAATGTTTTTCAGTGTCTGGGCGTTCATCTGTATATTATAAGTATTTAATGTATATTATTCATCAAAAAATTCATCAGTCATCTTAGCTCAGGGCTAGATGGCTATGTGTGTATTGTCATAGTTTATTTATTTATTATTTTATTTATTTAAATTATCTATGTAATTGTATCTGTATATTTGACAACACTCTTGGCACTATCCCGTTCTCTTGCTGTAAGTCCTATCTACAAAGGTTGCCTGTAAGAGATTGCTTGCAGCAATAAGGCCGCCTTTGCATGTCTACATTGTTTACGATATTTTCTTGTCTTTCTTCTTCCGCTCCTTCTTAAAATATTGCTGTCAAATATTATAGGCAGTGACCGCAGGTTGGCGCAGTGGGCAGCGACCCTGCTTTCTGAGTCCAAGGCCGTGGGTTCGATTCCCACAACTAGAAAATGTTTGTGTTATGAACATGAATGTTTTTCAGTGTCTGAGTGTTTATATATTGTTCCGTTATACTAGCTACGCTTACTTTGGGGCTAGGTGCCGATGTGTGTATTGTCGTAGTATATTTATTAATTTATTTACCAAGGTACTTTTATCCTACACCTTAATACCTACTAGAGTTGCTGAACACAGCATAGCACAAAAACTTGGCGGTCCTTATGAAGTCTGGTCAAAATAGCCCGAAAAATAGGCATACTAATCCACGTTAAAAAAGTTAGTATATATTCTCCGAACTAATGATTGTTAGGGAAAAAGTATTTAAACAATTTTTGACGGCCGATTGACGCGGTGGGCAGCGACCCTGCTTTCTGAATCCAAGGCCGTGGGTTCGATTCTCACAACTGGAAAATGTTTGTGTGATGAACATGCATGTTTTTCAGTGTATTTTATGTATGTTTTTCATATAAATATTCATCTGACATTTTAGTATCCATAACACAAGCTACGCTTACTTTGGGGCTAGATAGCGATTGTAATAGTATATTTAAGTATTTATTTATTAATTTTTATAATAACTTTATGATCTACAATAATTATTGTCTGAGCTAGTTTTATAATAAAACTAAACATTGACAAAAAAAACACAACAATCCGATTTTTGTGTTTTACTTGAATACATTTTTATGCACACGTGGAATCTATGGGAACTTTTTACAAGTTCATTATATTATAACGCTTATATAAATTTTCAGTTCCTCGGAAATTTGTGAAAGGGCAAATATTATCTTAGTTTTTAAAATCAACTTTATTGTTAGTATAGAAAATATTTCTTATAATTCGCGGTCAGTGAAGTCGACAGTTGCGAATAGATTTTTTACTAAAGTTAACTACTTTTTAAACCGCAAGCCTCCGTCACGCAGCTTTTTTCTACCTAACTGGCGCAGTGGTGAGCATAAGGGAATAATGGGAGGTCCCGGTGTCGTCACTCGGCATTGGCGCTTAGAAAATTTCAATTTATGAATTGTAAAAAACTTATTAAAAATACTTCCGTAATTTTTTCTAACCCCAAATTCAAAGGTACAACTTAAAAAATGTCTCTCACCCCCTATCATATTCAACATCTTGATTAAGGTATAGGGTAGAATCAAAGTAAGGCGCTCGGACATCATCCCAAGAGTCATTAAAGGACTTGAATCCACGGCCGCAAAATAAACGGAGAGCCGCAATGTCAGATTACGCAAAAATAAAGAAACTAGACGAGAAATCACTACAGAAGCTCAAAGAAGGTACCGGACCAGCAGATGAGTGGCTTTGCCCCATTCTTAGCCCTCCAGAAGTCAAAAAAGGGTTTGCGGCTTCCGTCAAGATGGTTTTCAGATCAAGGAGTAGGGGAAAAAGGGTAACGGGTGGCCAGTTGGTGGGCTCAAAATATCGGTGAGATGTCATTGGCTGTCAACAAGAATGAAGCAGGTGAGTTACTCGTATTATCATAGAGTACACTAATGTCCCACTGAGGTCTTGTAGACCCGCCATTCTGCTTTAATGCTGTTTTGCGGGTTTTTTTTTAACGATTATTATTATAATACTGGCTTCTGCCCGTGTGGTCTTCAGAATTGGTTCTAAAACTTCTTTCGTGCTTATAGAATTTTCACTTCAGAAATGACAAAACATTAAAGAAGCAATCTTTTTTTTTTCAATGATAATAATTACATACGGACTTTGATTGGGCAAGAAAAACGTATATTTAATTTGAATAGTAATACTATATCAATGTATACGAGAAAGTGATAACTTATATTTAGACGGCCGATTGGCGCAGTGGGCAGCGACCCTGCATCCTGAGTCCAAGGCCGTGGGTTCGATTCCCACAACTGGACAATATTTGTGTGATGAACATGAATGTTTTTCGGTGACTGGGTGTTAATCTATATACTATAAGTATTTATGTATATTATTCATATAAATTATTCATCAGTTATCTTAGTACCCATAACACAAGCTACGCTTACTTTGTTACAAATATCTACGCAACGGATGAAAGTCAAAGTCAAAAGTCAACCTTGCAAAGTGAAAAATAGAACCCTGCCCGTCGGATTGCTTTCCAAGTTAACTTAAAGTTAAAGTCAAAAGTTAATAATTAAAGTCATAGTAAAAAATCACATCTAGAGTCAAAGTTTTTTTTTTATTCAAACGGCCTATAGATTTTGAGTTTGTTTTGCGAACTGGTTACAAATATCTAAGCCATTTGTGAACGAACAATCATCAAGTGTCATCAAGGCTGGATAATCACGTTTGCGACGCATATTTTTTAAATACGAATGGAAAAAAATTAGATCAATTTTTGTATTGTACTCTACCCATTTCCAATAATTCTTAAAGTCCATATAATAACATCACACCTTTCTCTCAATAATTTAAATTTAATTTCATCTAGTGGATTACGATATTTGTTGTACAATCCCTATCCCTTTCCTTACAAATATTATAAATGTCAATGTAAGTTTGTTTGTTACGCTTTCACGCAAAAACTACTTAACCCATCCTCATGAAACTTTGTACACATATTCTTGGAAATGTTAGAAGTAATATAGGATACTTTTTATCCCGACATTAAGCTCGGTTTCTTTGGGAGAGGGGATGAAAGTGTTTGACGATTTTACACCATACTCCGACAATTTATAACCGATTTAAATAATTATTTTTGTACTATAGAGGTTATAATATGTGTTTAATTTTGCCCAAACTTTGTGTAGATCTGAATGTGTTTGATTATTGCAGAGGACAGAACTCCTCAGCGGACATCAGCAAACCCCTCATTTAAGGTTTAGCGATACTGAATACTTACATTTTTTTTAGAATTACAACTAAATTGAATGCATCAAATCAAAAAAACAAAATCAAACGCACACGAAGTCGCGGCCAACAGCTAGTAAGCTATATTTGTTTTTCTCAGCTAATCTTTCAATTTAGTTTTTTGAATACCATACTGGAAATTGTTTAATTTTTTCTTTGGAATACCTTTTTCCAAATTCATTTCGTTTACATTCTCACAAAATTCAAAATTCAAAATTCAAAGTTCATTTATTTCAAGTAGGCCTAATATAAGCACTTTTGAAACGTCAAGTCTGTCTGTTTGTAGTGATTCTACCACCAGTTAAGACATAGTTAAGACGTCTCCCAGTTCATTAAAGCAAGATTTTTGTTAATAATTTCATAGTCAGCGTTTTTAAACTGCTATTTTATTACTGTATCAGACGAACTTTCGTCTGATACAGTAATAAAATATATATCTATACTCGTAGATAGATAACCGTATACTTCGTTTTATCTTTTACGTGTTTGTTCGCAAATAAGGTTAATTAAATTTAAACACACGGTTAAATGTACGGTTAAAATAAACCACGCAATTCCTTAATCACATTGTATTTAGTATTTACAAAGTCACTGTAGAATCGTGCTCGGGAATAATGGCCGACCTCTCAGATTCAGTGGTTTGTAGTGTTAAAACATGTGATAACTGTGCTGCTTCTGAGAACGTAAACTAGCGCTCCCCGCGACTTCTCGTCCTCTGTGTATGAGTCAAGTGTCAACCCTTAAAAGATAGGCACCGAGGACAAACCTCTGTGATTTTTTCCGTGCTTTTATACTAACCATTTTAATGTAATTGTTATATTTAATAAATACATATATATATACCAGGTTGCTTCTTAAATATTGTCTAATGACAATGTGAGATGGTGATAACAACTTTTTGCCCACAACACCCGGCTAAGTTTGTTGTGGGCTTCTTCTTAGACCAGGGCGCGATTGGAACCCTCGTAGCTTTAGTTTTAAGTTTACGATTGTAGTTATCGCCATCACTACTCACTGCTATGTACACATTTTGTATATAATAACGCATCAAAAGTGCCATCTATGTGCCTATTTGAATAAAGAAATATTTGACTTTGACTTTGACTATATATACTTTTTCTTGCTAAAAAGCTATTTTCTACTAGTTTTATCATCATATCAAACCATTGCACGGATGAAAATGATAAATAAATATACTACGACAATACACACATCGCCATCTAGCCCTAAAGTAAGCGTAGCTTGTGTTATGGGTACTAAGATGACTGATGAATATTTTTATGAATAATATACATAAATACTTATAATATACAGATAAACACCACACTGAAAAACATTCGTGTTCATCACACAAACATTTTCCGGCTGTGGGAATCGAAGGCCGTTCGACTCAGAAAGCTGGGTCGCTGCCCACTTCGCCAATCGACCGTCAATCGAATTAAGCATGGCATACTTCGCCGGACGAGCTCCGTCACAAAAAGCTTTAGTAGAACTAATATATGTCTATGAATTCAGACACATTATGGCTGTGTGAGGCCAGCCTTAGACCATCATTAGGGGCATATCGTTTTCTAAATTGAGTTAACTATAAGAACACATATAAGCGGCCGGCTAAATAGTTTTTCTTAATGCATTTATGTTGTACTCACACAGGTTATTAGTTTGAAAGGCTTCGACCATTCCGCCAGACGTTAACGATCCACTTGCTATTCGTTTTAGGCTATGTTCTTTAACCGACATAAATAACTGTAAATATATATACTACGACAATACACACATCGCCATCTAGCCCCACAGTAAGCGTAGCTTGTGTTATGGGTACTAAGATAGCTGATCATGCCTTTACGGACCACGCGATCCACGCGACTTCGTCCGCAAATGTGTCGACTTAAAAAAATAGTCTTATGTCCAATATGATTTCGAGATTCCAATATAAATGAATCCTAGCTAGAAATTTCATGAAAATCGTTGGAGCCGTTTCCGAGATACCAATTATATACATAAAAGAATTGTTCGTTTAAAGATATAACATTTAACAAATCGTGGTTACTACCCGATTGATGAATTCCTTAACGACAAGGCTGCTTGGAAGCAGGCCACTCCGCTCACAAAACAGAAAAAATCTAAAGATTGTTAAACTACGAAATGATGTTGGAAAATAGCAATCTGCTGTTTCTTGCCGGCTTTTCTCAGTGGAATCTGCCTTCCGAACCGGTGGTAGAGTCACTACAAACAGTCTGACTAGACGTTTCAAAAGTGCTTATAAACTGGGCCTACTTGAAATAAATGAATTTTGAATTTGTTTTTTTTTTTTTGAATTTAATACACATAAATACTTATAATATATAGATAAACACCCAGACACTGAAAAACATTCATGTTCATCACACAAACATTTTTTCCACTTGTGGGAATGGAACCCACGGCCTTGGACGCAGAAAGCAGGGTCATTGCCAATCGGCTGTTTAAATTTTTTTGTTTGTGCGTTGAACATGAATATTTCTCAGTGTTTGGGTGTTCATCTGTATATTATAAGTATTTATGTATATAATTCATAAAAATATTCATCAGTCATCTTAGTACCCATAACACAAGCTACGCTTACTTTGGGGCTAGATGGCGATGTGTGTATTGTCGTAGTATATTTGTTATTTACGGTGCAAGATAATATATCATGATACTGACTTTTAAAATAAATCGACGTGAACTAGCTTTTGACGACGTAAACAACTATCTCGCTAAAGTGGTACTGTGGTTTGAAGCTAATAATTTGGTTCTTAACGGAAAAAAAACCAAGTGTATAAAATTCACTTTACCTAATGTTAAACACGTGAAAACCACTGTACTACTTAATAATGAGGAACTGAAACTGGAGGATACGACAGTTTTTCTAGGAATAACGTTAGATTCTAAACTTAAATGGGGCCCTCATGTAAATAATTTATCGAACAGGCTTAGTTCTGCTGCCCATGCGGTAAAGAAGATACGCTATATGACCGACGTAGAAACTGCTAGACTGGTATATTTTAGTTACTTTCACAGCATTATGTCATATGGAATTTTACTTTGGGGTAATGCTGCTGATATTAGCACTATTTTCGTGCTGCAGAAGAGGGCTGTTCGTTCTATCTACAAAATGGGTCCGAGAGAGTCATTGAGAGATAAATTTAAAGATTTTAAAATAATGACAGTGTATAGTCAGTACATAGTTGAAAATTTTATGTACGTTAATAAAAACTAATTTCTAAATTTAAGAAAAAATGTGACTGCAATAATTTAAACATTAGAAGTAAGAATAAACTTACAGTGCAATATACTAGGTTACATAAAATTCATAATTCGTTTAAAGGAAATTGCATACAATTCTACAATAAACTACCAATTGACATCTTGGAGATGTCTCTTAAAAAGTTCAAAGTTTGTATTAAACGTAAGCTTATAGAAAAGTCCTATTATAGTATAAAGGACTACGTAAACGATAAAAAAGCTTGGGTGTAAATTATTGCACTTAACCAGGTTGCTCTTCTAATAATTTAAAATGACATTGTGAGATGGTGATAACAAAAAAAAAAAACACCCGGTTAAGTTTGTTGTGGGCTTCTTCTTAGACCGGGACGCGTTTGGAACCCTCGTAGCTTTAGTTGTAAGTTTACGAATATGGTTATCGCCGTCATCTCACTACCGTGTACTTCTCATGTACGCATCAAAAGTGCCACCTGTGGGCCTACTTGAATAAAGATATTTTTGACTTTGACTTTGACTTTATAATACAGGTATTTTCTCCAAAAGCGTGTAAAAACACTTTAATACTGATTATAAGACAACAAAAATCTTCATCAGCTATCTTAGTACCCATAACACAATAGTATATACTACGGCATAAACCCGTCTCACTCTGAGATGAGACCCGTGACCTGTATTTGGCCGGAAATGGGTAGATGATGTTGATAATATCAACCCATTGCAGACCCTCCCAGAATGATTAGGGTTCTAGCCCGTATTCCACAAAGCTGACCAAGAGGAAATTTGTATACCTCGCAAGCCTTTGACAACATCGTGAAGAACCCTAAGAGAATTGGTAGGTATTCATTTCAATTACTTTCAGTAATTAAAAAATATTGTTAAAATCCATTACACTTTTCTTAAAATGGCGGCGTAAACATCGCTATTGCAAGAAAAGTGTTACCACAGCTGGTAAATCGCAAATCAGGTAGTGAGTAGACTATAAACATAGATTAGGCATAAACAATAGAATTAAAAGAAACTATTCGGACTATAATTACAATGAGTATATAAACACTTCATTTACTTTCAGTAAATAAAAAAATATTGTTAAAATCCATTGCACTTTTCTTAAAATGGCGGCGTAAACATCGCTATTGCAAGAAAAGTGTTACCACAGCTGGTAAATCGCAAATCAGGTAGTGAGTAGATTATAAACATAGATTAGGCATAAACAATAGAATTAAAAGAAACTATTCGGACTATAATTCCAATGAGTATATAAACACTTCCACACTTACTGATAAACGTATTAATTTAATACGTAAATATAATAAACGTTGCTTATCTTTTGTTTTATTCTTTCGAATTTATAGCAACTAATAAAAGAAAAATAAAAATAAATAAATAAATATACTACGACAATACACACATCGTAATATATAGCCCCAAAGTAAGCTTAGCTTGTGTTATGGGTACTAAGATAGCTGTTGAATATTTTAAAGAATATAATACACATAAGTACTTAAGTAAACGCTTAGCACGCGATAAACACCCAGACACTGAAAAACAATCATGTTTATCACACAACCTTTTTTCAGTTGTGGGAATCGAACCCACGGCCTTTGACTCAGAAAGCAGGGTCGCTGCCCACTGCACCAGTCGGCCGTCAAAAATATTTGTATAGATATATATAAAAAGATAAATATATCTTAACACCAGCTATACAATGTTTAATAGTGTTTAATGCATTAATTGAGGCTGATATTCGTACTCTTTAATTCAAAAATAAGATTTCAGTAGTAGTAGTATAGATTTATGTGGCAGATCTCGTCCGGGGACCTTGCTTATTTCTGCCGCTAAGCAGCATAAACAGTAGAATTAAAAGAAACCATTCGGACTATAATTCCAATGAGTATATAAACACTTCCACACTAATAAACGCATTAATTCAATACGTAAGTATAATAAACGTTGTTAATCTTTTGTTTTCTTATTTTGAATTTCTAACAACTCATAAAAGAAAAAGTTACAATGTTTAATAGTGTTTAATGCATTAATTGAGGATGGTATTCGTACTCTTTAATTCATCAACAAATTATAAAAGTAACGCTAACAATAAAAAATAAAGATATAAACATAAGATTACAGTAGTAGTAGAGACTTATGTGACAGAGCTCGTCCGGAGAAGAAATACCACCATGCTTTCTGCCGCTAATGAGCATTCTTGCAATTCTTTGTTCCGATCCAAAAGGCTTAGGTGCCGATGTACAGACACGTATGTATGTGTACGTATGTAGTAGGTATATGTACACACTTGACATCAAACGGACAGACGAACTTAATACCTACACTTTAAATTGATGGCCTCAGTAAGACGTGATCCTTGCATGCAATGCGAAGTGCTGTTTATGATCGACGGTATCCACTGACAGGTGAACTATCTGCTTGGTCCGTGTTGCTTTTTTTTTTGCTTTTTCGGAAGGACACTTGCCGATAACCTCCTAAGGGGTTGCTACGGCGTCACCGGGGGAGTGGGGCGAGCGCGAAAGCTCGCCATGAGAAGAGCCCCAGGGCTCGACGACATCGGGGGGAGTATGGGAGACGTCGACCCGAGGGTGCCTCCTGCGAGGACTCGGACCTCGGCTCGGTTCGACGTTAATCTGACTGTTGGTGGACTTTTGGACTAATCATTGTTTAGTCCGAACGCCCCCGTGACCGTGGTAAGGATCCACGTCCGGATGACGTCAGAAATCGGGGCCCTCGTCTTCGCCGGCGAAGACGCTGTGAATGTTGCGTGTGTGTGTGTTGTTGGGACACGTTGTCGGTAGTTATTTTGTCGTCAGGGTCGTCAAGGACATGCTTCGGACGTCGCCGCTTTGGTTCGACGTCGGGGACGGGGGTATAAGTGGACGCCTCGACCACTAGGGGGTTGGGGTGTCGGACTGCATTTTCAAAGTAGGTCTTTGATAATGTTTTCATGTACTGGGCTATGGTGGGAAGATCGAGGTCTCGGTGGAGATCTACGTTGCGCATGTACCACGGACTGTCCGTGGTCATACGCATAAATTTGTTCTGCAGGACTTGAAAGCTCCTGTAAGAGCTGTGAGGGCGATGGGCGAATACGACGCTGGCGTATGTCATAATGGGACGTATGCACGTTTTATACAAGGTTACCTTGTGACGGAGGGATAATTTGCTTTTGCGGCAAATCATCGGATAGAGACGACCCATCACATACGCAGCCTTGTTGCGGGCCTTGCGAATGTGTGCGGTGAAGCTCATTCTATGATCGAACGTTACTCCCAGGTATTTGGCCTTGTCTTGCCAGGGTATGGGACGCCCGTAGAGGGTGACCTCTGCGGGGTTTACCGTGAAGCGGCCTCTCGGTTTGCCCGTGAAGAGCACCGCTGCGCTCTTCTCGGGGTTAACCTCGATCCTCCAGAGGCGAAACCACTTGCCCAGCAGGTGGAGCGCCTTTTGGATTCGACTTGCAATGTTGCTCTTTTTGGGGTCGGTCGCAAAGAGAGCGGTATCGTCGGCGAATTGGGCCAGTTTGACCGTCGCCGGTAGGTCGCGGGGAATGTCGCTCGTGAAGAGCGCGTATAGAAGTGGGGAGAGCGCGGAGCCCTGAGGGACTCCCGCTCGTATGGGTCTAGGGGAAGAGAGCGTACCGTCTAGACGATAGCGAAATGTGCGATCGGTGAGATACGCTCGCAGCAAACGAACGAGACTAGCTGGCACGCCCAGATGGTGCAGCTTGTACAACAAGCCGGCGTGCCAGACCCTGTCGAAGGCCTTGTCAATGTCTAAGAACACGGCCCCAGTGGGGCTCATGTGTCTGTATCGATTGAATCCTGCCAGTATGTGCTCCGTGAGGCGGTGCGCTTGGTGGACGCAAGAGTGCTTGGCTCGAAAGCCGAATTGCTCGTCGTTAAGGAGGTTTTTCTCCTCTACGACTGCCTTCAGTCTGTGTAATATTACCCTCTCATACACCTTTGCTAAGGTGTTGAGGAGGCTTATAGGGCGATAACTGGAGGGAAGGTCGCGGGGTTTGCCCGACTTGTGGATACCTATGACTGTTGCTTCCTTCCACTGGTTGGGGAAGTAGCAGTTTGCCAAGAATACATTAAAAATTACCACAAGTAGGTTGATAATTTGTCCTGGGAGTAACTTTAGGGTTTTATTGGTAATGCCGTCGGGGCCTGGGGCTTTCTTAGAGTGGAAACCCTTGATAATAGTATGAACTTCATCGCAGGTCGTCGGGGCGAGAGGTTCACCATCGGGAGGGGTCGAGAGGATTGTTGCGAGTTCGCTTTCGACTCGCAAGACGTGGGGCCTATCAATGGATACGGTGCTCGGAGAGCATTGGGATTCGAGGCAGTCAGCCATGCATTCAGCCTTATCGATATCTTCAAAGGCGGGCGGAAGGTCGGGGCGTGCTAACGGTGGGAGGGCGGGAGCGCGGGTCATTTTGAGAGCCTTCGCCAGTTTGTAGAACGCACTACGCGATGGCGAGAGCTCCCCCAAGAACCTGTCCCATTGTCCGTGTCGGAGTGCGGTAATGATAGACACTACCTTCCTCTGGGCTCTCCAGAGTTCTAACCGATTCTGTCGTGTCGGATATTTGTCATGCTCCCTATGGGCCCTATTCTTGTTTGTGATTAGCTCTCGCGCGTCCTCCGTGAGTACCATGCGGTAAAATCCGCACGGCATCTCGCGGGAGCATTCGCTCGTAGCGTCACAAACGTGGTTGGTCAGGTGCAGTGAGGCTGCCTGGGCTTGCTCTAATGTCTCTACGACGTCAGGAATTTTAGAGAGGTGCACAGAGTCCTTCGCTTCGAGTAGCCCGGAGAGCTTCTTGAAGTCGATGACTTTACGGGTCGGGAGGATCGCGGGGCCTACGGGGCCTAGCTGTAGTTTGACAGGTCTGTGATCCGAATATAGCTCGGATAGCACTTCCACAGAGTTCACCTGAAGGGTGATATTCTTGAGGAGCGCTATGTCGAGTATGTCCGGTCGGTCGATCGAACTATCCGACATCGGGAAGCGAGTCGGCGAGTCTGGGGCAACTACGATAAAGTTGAGGTCGGGTCGTCTGACAAGTATGTTAAGTTGTCGTCCGTGCGCGTTAGTGGAGCGGGACCAGTCGGTGTGCTTAGCGTTGAAGTCGCCAGCCAAAATGACAGAGTCACCTAAGGAGAGGAGAGCGAGTAAGTCACTCTCTAAAAAGGTTTTGTTCGGTGAGAGATAAACGGATGCTAGTATGATCGACGGATGGCCGGTCATACCCACCTGACATACGGAGGCTTCCATGTTGGTAAGCTGTGGAGGATCGAGAGGAGTGCAGTGAAGAGCCCTTCTGTAATAGATCGCGGTACCACCCAACCGGTTGGTGGTCCGATCATTTCTAATTAAGTTATAATTTCCAACTTTGGGATCGCTTCTACTAGGTTTTAAGAAGGTCTCTTGCACTAGGAAGATATCGATTTGTTGTGCACATATAAATTCACGGATTTGATGCATTTGATCGATAATGCCGTTTGCATTAAAGAAGCTGACTGCCAGGGAGTGTGGTTTTACCCTACCTTTATATGTACTACCCATTAACGGATTGCTTTTTGGATAGTCCCGATGGTTGTTAGGAGGCTAGAGTGCTCACGCATAGCCTGGTTGAGGGAGACCTTTGCCTTTGCAAAGAATACTTTTACCTCGTTCATGTCAACCGCAGACACGAGGTACTGGATGAAGTCCAGGGGGTCCATATCCGGAGATAGGTGCATGGGCGAGGGCGCTGAGGCCGGGTGGGCCGCTGCCGGTGCGGTGGCCTGAGGGGCTACCGGCACCGGTGCGGGGGCGGGGGCGGAGGCGCTAGGCGCTCCGTTAAGGGGCTTGGCCCATGCGCTGGTAGCGGGTACCGGCGCTGGGACGAAGCGTTGGGCGGGCTGTGCTGCGGGTCTCCGAGCCGGCGGCGGACCCCTGCGCCGTGTAAACTGCGGCGCCTTTGGGCATCCGCGATAATTCGCGGGGTGCCCTTGGGTGTAGCAGAGTACACAGCTCGGTGGTTCGTCGACGGTCGGGTCCCGTCGGGAGCAATCGGCGGTGCCGTGGTCGCCCAGGCACTTGACGCACCTAGGGCGGGCGAAACAATTCCTTGCGGAATGGCCGTACAGTTGGCATCGGTGGCACTGGCCGACCTTGCCTCTGTTATGGGGCTTCTCGATAGTGAGTCCTGAAAGGTGGCACACTTTTTCGAGATTGTAAATCTCTTTACCTTCGGGGGAAAGTTCTAATAAAACGAGAACCATCTCGTAGACATATTTCGTCCTGGTATTGTACATCCTATGTACCTCCAGGACAGGTAGATTTTGCGACAAAAGGTCGGCTTTTATTACCTCGGAGCTAATCTCCTTCGGTAATCCTTTAATGACGACGCGGAGAATGCGTTCGTCTCTTAGGGCGTAGGTATGAAAACCTATATTATGCTCTCTGAGCATTGAAGTTAGCCGACGGTGGTCGTCGGAGGATAGGCACTGTACTCTAATGCCTATAGCGGTGGATCGGGCACCGGTGAAGCCGATGCCGTTCGCTTCAAGAAGCGGGATGATTTTCATCCATGCGAGCTTGTCGCGGATGAAGAGAGGTGGGATTCTATCCCTGGGTTGGGGTTGCTCCTCCATAGGGGAGTCTTCGGGCTCGTCTTCGTCCGCAGGGGAAGCCTGGGACGCTGCGCGAGGCGCTGCGCGGGGCGCTTGGGACTGGGTCTTAGTTGGGCGGTCCGTTACCACTTTCTTTGGCGGGTTCGCCTTGGATTTGGAAGCTTTAAGCTTCCGCTTTTTAGCACCGACGACGGTGAAGCCGTCGTCGGTCTCGGATGATGCCGGGGAGGTAGATTCTTCGATCGCTATCGCAGGGATAGCGACCGGGTCGTCGGTAATCGGCTCTGCGGGAGCCGGGGATTGCGGGCTGTCCGTGAACACTCTAGGCCTAACAGTCCTAAAGCGGTTTAGGTAACCCGCGTTATTCTCCTGGAGGTCCTTTAAGAGGGCCTCCAGATTAAGGTCGGAGTCGGCGAGGGCCATGGCGGCCCCCGGGGTAGCGGTTGACCTCCCTGCCATGCAGGGAGGTGTGTGCCTAAAAAAAGGGTGTGGCCCTATGGGGCCTCGCCTTTAGGTGACGAGGGTGTTAAACTACGCTAATAATAACACGTGTACTTACAGGAATCCTAGACCCTAGAACTACACTGCACTACCACAACGCAGAAACGGACACTGATTTCCACTGACACTTTCACCTCGAGCAATCGGTTGCGAGACAGACATCCGTACGGGACGGATGCGCGAGTCGGAATGTTGGTCCGTGCTTTTTTTTTGCTTTTTCGGAAGGACACTTGCCGATAACCTCCTAAGGGGTTGCTACGGCGTCACCGGGGGAGTGGGGCGAGCGCGAAAGCTCGCCATGAGAAGAGCCCCAGGGCTCGACGACATCGGGGGGAGTATGGGAGACGTCGACCCGAGGGTGCCTCCTGCGAGGACTCGGACCTCGGCTCGGTTCGACGTTAATCTGACTGTTGGTGGACTTTTGGACTAATCATTGTTTAGTCCGAACGCCCCCGTGACCGTGGTAAGGATCCACGTCCGGATGACGTCAGAAATCGGGGCCCTCGTCTTCGCCGGCGAAGACGCTGTGAATGTTGCGTGTGTGTGTGTTGTTGGGACACGTTGTCGGTAGTTATTTTGTCGTCAGGGTCGTCAAGGACATGCTTCGGACGTCGCCGCTTTGGTTCGACGTCGGGGACGGGGGTATAAGTGGACGCCTCGACCACTAGGGGGTTGGGGTGTCGGACTGCATTTTCAAAGTAGGTCTTTGATAATGTTTTCATGTACTGGGCTATGGTGGGAAGATCGAGGTCTCGGTGGAGATCTACGTTGCGCATGTACCACGGACTGTCCGTGGTCATACGCATAAATTTGTTCTGCAGGACTTGAAAGCTCCTGTAGGAGCTGTGAGGGCGATGGGCGAATACGACGCTGGCGTATGTCATAATGGGACGTATGCACGTTTTATACAAGGTTACCTTGTGACGGAGGGATAATTTGCTTTTGCGGCAAATCATCGGATAGAGACGACCCATCACATACGCAGCCTTGTTGCGGGCCT
Organism: Pararge aegeria; assembly: GCF_905163445.1. Taxonomy (NCBI): domain Eukaryota; kingdom Metazoa; phylum Arthropoda; class Insecta; order Lepidoptera; family Nymphalidae; genus Pararge; species Pararge aegeria. The sequence goes on from NC_053205.1 coordinate 8,782,353, forward strand.
TGCGAATGTGTGCGGTGAAGCTCATTCTATGATCGAACGTTACTCCCAGGTATTTGGCCTTGTCTTGCCAGGGTATGGGACGCCCGTAGAGGGTGACCTCTGCGGGGTTTACCGTGAAGCGGCCTCTCGGTTTGCCCGTGAAGAGCACCGCTGCGCTCTTCTCGGGGTTAACCTCGATCCTCCAGAGGCGGAACCACTTGCCCAGCAGGTGGAGCGCCTTTTGGAGTCGACTTGCAATGTTGCTCTTTTTGGGATCGGTCGCAAAGAGAGCGGTATCGTCGGCGAATTGGGCCAGTTTGACCGTCGCCGGTAGGTCGCGGGGAATGTCGCTCGTGAAGAGCGCGTATAGAAGTGGGGAGAGCGCGGAGCCCTGAGGGACTCCCGCTCGTATGGGTCTAGGGGAAGAGAGCGTACCGTCTAGACGATAGCGAAATGTGCGATCGGTGAGATACGCTCGCAGCAAACGAACGAGACTAGCTGGCACGCCCAGATGGTGCAGCTTGTACAACAAGCCGGCGTGCCAGACCCTGTCGAAGGCCTTGGCAATGTCTAAGAACACGGCCCCAGTGGGGCTCATGTGTCTGTATCGATTGAATCCTGCCAGTATGTGCTCCGTGAGGCGGTGCGCTTGGTGGACGCAAGAGTGCTTGGCTCGAAAGCCGAATTGCTCGTCGTTAAGGAGGTTTTTCTCCTCTACGACTGCCTTCAGTCTGTGTAATATTACCCTCTCATACACCTTTGCTAAGGTGTTGAGGAGGCTTATAGGGCGATAACTGGAGGGAAGGTCGCGGGGTTTGCCCGACTTGTGGATACCTATGACTGTTGCTTCCTTCCACTGGTTGGGGAAGTAGCAGTTTGCCAAGAATACATTAAAAATTACCACAAGTAGGTTGATAATTTGTCCTGGGAGTAACTTTAGGGTTTTATTGGTAATGCCGTCGGGGCCTGGGGCTTTCTTAGAGTGGAAACCCTTGATAATAGTATGAACTTCATCGCAGGTCGTCGGGGCGAGAGGTTCACCATCGGGAGGGGTCGAGAGGATTGTTGCGAGTTCGCTTTCGACTCGCAAGACGTGGGGCCTATCAATGGATACGGTGCTCGGAGAGCATTGGGATTCGAGGCAGTCAGCCATGCATTCAGCCTTATCGATATCTTCAAAGGCGGGCGGAAGGTCGGGCCGTGCTAACGGGGGGAGGGCGGGAGCGCGGGTCATTTTGAGAGCCTTCGCCAGTTTGTAGAACGCACTACGCGATGGCGAGAGCTCCCCCAAGAACCTGTCCCATTGTCCGTGTCGGAGTGCGGTAATGATAGACACTACCTTCCTCTGGGCTCTCCAGAGTTCTAACCGATTCTGTCGTGTCGGATATTTGTCATGCTCCCTATGGGCCCTATTCTTGTTTGTGATTAGCTCTCGCGCGTCCTCCGTGAGTACCATGCGGTAAAATCCGCACGGCATCTCGCGGGAGCATTCGCTCGTAGCGTCACAAACGTGGTTGGTCAGGTGCAGTGAGGCTGCCTGGGCTTGCTCTAATGTCTCTACGACGTCAGGAATTTTAGAGAGGTGCACAGAGTCCTTCGCTTCGAGTAGCCCGGAGAGCTTCTTGAAGTCGATGACTTTACGGGTCGGGAGGATCGCGGGGCCTACGGGGCCTAGCTGTAGTTTGACAGGTCTGTGATCCGAATATAGCTCGGATAGCACTTCCACAGAGTTCACCTGAAGGGTGATATTCTTGAGGAGCGCTATGTCGAGTATGTCCGGTCGGTCGATCGAACTATCCGACATCGGGAAGCGAGTCGGCGAGTCTGGGGCAACTACGATAAAGTTGAGGTCGGGTCGTCTGACAAGTATGTTAAGTTGTCGTCCGTGCGCGTTAGTGGAGCGGGACCAGTCGGTGTGCTTAGCGTTGAAGTCGCCAGCCAAAATGACAGAGTCACCTAAGGAGAGGAGAGCGAGTAAGTCACTCTCTAAAAAGGTTTTGTTCGGTGAGAGATAAACGGATGCTAGTATGATCGACGGATGGCCGGTCATACCCACCTGACATACGGAGGCTTCCATGTTGGTAAGCTGTGGAGGATCGAGAGGAGTGCAGTGAAGAGCCCTTCTGTAATAGATCGCGGTACCACCCAACCGGTTGGTGGTCCGATCATTTCTAATTAAGTTATAATTTCCAACTTTGGGATCGCTTCTACTAGGTTTTAAGAAGGTCTCTTGCACTAGGAAGATATCGATTTGTTGTGCACATATAAATTCACGGATTTGATGCATTTGATCGATAATGCCGTTTGCATTAAAGAAGCTGACTGCCAGGGAGTGTGGTTTTACCCTACCTTTATATGTACTACCCATTAACGGATTGCTTTTTGGATAGTCCCGATGGTTGTTAGGAGGCTAGAGTGCTCACGCATAGCCTGGTTGAGGGAGACCTTTGCCTTTGCAAAGAATACTTTTACCTCGTTCATGTCAACCGCAGACACGAGGTACTGGATGAAGTCCAGGGGGTCCATATCCGGAGATAGGTGCATGGGCGAGGGCGCTGAGGCCGGGTGGGCCGCTGCCGGTGCGGTGGCCTGAGGGGCTACCGGCACCGGTGCGGGGGCGGGGGCGGAGGCGCTAGGCGCTCCGTTAAGGGGCTTGGCCCATGCGCTGGTAGCGGGTACCGGCGCTGGGACGAAGCGTTGGGCGGGCTGTGCTGCGGGTCTCCGAGCCGGCGGCGGACCCCTGCGCCGTGTAAACTGCGGCGCCTTTGGGCATCCGCGATAATTCGCGGGGTGCCCTTGGGTGTAGCAGAGTACACAGCTCGGTGGTTCGTCGACGGTCGGGTCCCGTCGGGAGCAATCGGCGGTGCCGTGGTCGCCCAGGCACTTGACGCACCTAGGGCGGGCGAAACAATTCCTTGCGGAATGGCCGTACAGTTGGCATCGGTGGCACTGGCCGACCTTGCCTCTGTTATGGGGCTTCTCGATAGTGAGTCCTGAAAGGTGGCACACTTTTTCGAGATTGTAAATCTCTTTACCTTCGGGGGAAAGTTCTAATAAAACGAGAACCATCTCGTAGACATATTTCGTCCTGGTATTGTACATCCTATGTACCTCCAGGACAGGTAGATTTTGCGACAAAAGGTCGGCTTTTATTACCTCGGAGCTAATCTCCTTCGGTAATCCTTTAATGACGACGCGGAGAATGCGTTCGTCTCTTAGGGCGTAGGTATGAAAACCTATATTATGCTCTCTGAGCATTGAAGTTAGCCGACGGTGGTCGTCGGAGGATAGGCACTGTACTCTAATGCCTATAGCGGTGGATCGGGCACCGGTGAAGCCGATGCCGTTCGCTTCAAGAAGCGGGATGATTTTCATCCATGCGAGCTTGTCGCGGATGAAGAGAGGTGGGATTCTATCCCTGGGTTGGGGTTGCTCCTCCATAGGGGAGTCTTCGGGCTCGTCTTCGTCCGCAGGGGAAGCCTGGGACGCTGCGCGAGGCGCTGCGCGGGGCGCTTGGGACTGGGTCTTAATCGGGCGGTCCGTTACCACTTTCTTTGGCGGGTTCGCCTTGGATTTGGAAGCCTTAAGCTTCCGCTTTTTAGCACCGACGACGGTGAAGCCGTCGTCGGTCTCGGATGATGCCGGGGAGGTAGATTCTTCGATCGCTATCGCAGGGATAGCGACCGGGTCGTCGGTAATCGGCTCTGCGGGAGCCGGGGATTGCGGGCTGTCCGTGAACACTCTAGGCCTAACAGTCCTAAAGCGGTTTAGGTAACCCGCGTTATTCTCCTGGAGGTCCTTTAAGAGGGCCTCCAGATTAAGGTCGGAGTCGGCGAGGGCCATGGCGGCCCCCGGGGTAGCGGTTGACCTCCCTGCCATGCAGGGAGGTGTGTGCCTAAAAAAAGGGTGTGGCCCTATGGGGCCTCGCCTTTAGGTGACGAGGGTGTTAAACTACGCTAATAATAACACGTGTACTTACAGGAATCCTAGACCCTAGAACTACACTGCACTACCACAACGCAGAAACGGACACTGATTTCCACTGACACTTTCACCTCGAGCAATCGGTTGCGAGACAGACATCCGTACGGGACGGATGCGCGAGTCGGAATGTTGGTCCGTGTAGCTATAAAAATATATATATAACACTAGCGGACCCCAGCGCCATCTGTCGGGCTGATTTGTGAATTTTAACCATCCAGGGTGCCGCCCAAACGTGCCACCGAAAAAATTCATTTAAATCGGTCCAGCCGTCTAGGAGGAGTCCAGTGACAAACACACGCACACAAGAAATATATATATACAGGTAGTAGTTGCTTTTATATAGGTTCTAGCTGTTGCCCGCGACTTCGTCCGCTTTTGTTTTTGTTTTTCGAAAGACATGTACCCAATAAATGTGGCAGCGCTTTATGTATTTATGATAGCTAAGCCTGGTGTAAAATCGTCAAACAGTTTAGTCCCCTCTCCCAAGAGAACTGAGCTCAATTTCGGGATAAAAAGCATCCTATATTACTTCTAATACCTTCAGGAATATGTGTACAAAGTTTCGTGATGATCGGTTTAGTAGTTTTTGCATGAAAGCGTAACAAACAAACTTTCATTCACATTTATAATATTAGTACAGATTATTGATAAGATCACTGCGAAGTTGTTTTTACACGCTTTATATTAGCTTCACTTGTATGTTTGTTTGTAACCGACTTCTTTGGGCGCGATTTTGAGCCACTTTAAACGGTCAGATTTCTTTCAAACTTTGTAGACATATCGAGGACCGATGACAATACACTAATCTGAAAAGATTATTCCAATTTTCACTATAAAAAATGAGATTTTTTACTAATTACTACAGCGCCATTTAGACCCAAATGTAAAAATCCTATGGCGTTCGCGTACCTAACACATTCCACAGAAAACATTAAGCTACGAGATGGTAGAGGGCGTTAGCTATTACTTTTTAATGGCCTGTTTTAAATAATAATTAGAACTTGCATTTCGAGAGACGGGCACACTAATTAAAAAAAATATATTTTATCTCTTTAATGGTGGATGGGTTACCGATTAATTTTGCTCTAATAAAAATAATAGATCAAGAAAAACTAAAAAAAAATCGCTATTATGAATAAACTAAAAGAATGAAATTAGTTTAGTTTTTTATACCAAGCGTGTTTTTTTAGTTTGTTTGAACTATTTAATTTATTATCATTAAAAACCTGACTTAAAAACAAAATGTTTATAAACGTCGATAAGATAAAGTAAATTACTGAATAAAGATGTTAGTATAACGTGGAAAGTTCACTCTCAACATAATAAGAAGGTTAAATAATGGATGGTAAACTTAGGGAACGTATCCATACTACGTGAACCAAAATTATATGCTTCGATTGTATTCCCTGACAATGGCTATAATTTAGACGGCTGACTGGCGCAGTGGGCAGCGACCCTGCTTTCCGAGTCCAAGGCCGTGGGTTTGATTCCCACTAATGAAAAATGTTTGTGTGTTGAACATGAATGCATTAGTGGGTATTTATCTGTATATTATAAGTATTTATGTGTTCATAAAGATATTCATCAGCTTTCTTAGTACCCATACCACAAACTATGCTTACTTTGGGGCTAGATGGCGATGTGTGTATTGTCGTAGTATATTTATTTATAACCGATTTATATGCCGACCGGCTAAATCACAGGAACAGCTAATAGAAGAAGTTTATCCCCGTGTATTATAACACATATATTATTTGGATATGATTTCCACTTGTGCGCCAGTGCTCTGAGAGTTGATAAAGCTGTGGGAGAAGACATTTTTATCGTTTCCTCGGGGAATTATCTCGCTAGCCGTGCTGAGGGAGGATGTGGGAGTATTCAAAATATCTGTAGACTTATCAATTTTTAGTATTAGTAGAGGTTTTTGCGACAGAGCTCGTCCTGGGAAGTACCACCATGTTTATTTCTGTCGCAAAGCAGCATTGTTGCAATGCTGCCTGTGTAGTTACTGACACATGAGACTTCACACCAACGCCTCATGTTGATGGATACAGGCAACACTTTGCAGGATGTGTTTCTTGCATGCCCTGCGAAGTGTTTATAGGTGATGATTTTTCCCATTGACATCTTGGAGCTCTTGTAGCTTTAGTTTTAAGTTTACGAATATGGTTATCGCCGTCATCTCACTACCGTGTACTTCTCATGTAATGTATGCATCAAAAGTGCCACCTATGGGCCTACTTGAATAATGATATTTTTGACTTTGACTTAACGCCAGATAGTCAATCTGCTAGTAGTCAGTTAATTATAAAAAAAATATAAAAAAAGGGAAATCTCGTCTACTTTTTTTTGACTCCAAAAAAATTTTGAAATCTATATTTATTAATGACTTAATGAAAACAAAAGTGAAGGGAGATTCCTAGTAGATACAGCGGGTGGTCAACAAGAGGAGGGGAGAGCGATATAAAAATGGGTCACGTATTATGAGTAGGGTCCCTTATTTGGTTATATTCGTATCTATTTGTGTTGGACCTGAATAAATGAAAAGGTAGAGTAAGAATCGTTCGCTGAAGGTTCCGTGAAGGTTCATAAACAGTTTTGAAGTAAAATTCTTTAGGCGCGGCTAGGGAGTAACTAAGATTTTTTTCTAACGGAAGTAACGCTTACGTCAGACGTCCGTGTAGTTTCCGCTATTTAAAAATAATAATTTGTAGCGGGTGTCATACGAGGCGAGTAAGGGCAAAAGGAAATGTAATGGAAAAAGGTCCTCTATACTAATACTATAGAAAAGCTAAAAACGGCCCTTTTCGGTCCTAACTTAGCAAACGGATGGAGAAAAAAACCTTTTACAAACTCTTAGAACTACACTAACGACTTTCGGTGCCATTTGAAGTTACGACACAGAATCGGCGGTGTGCAATGTTTAGAGTACTCGTACACTGACTCTTGACGTTGGACGATTTACGCCTGTCCGCGAGCCTGTCGCGAGATACTTAATCACCCTGCGTATTATATTTTTTTCATTTGTCAAGTGTCAGTTTACGAGTTCTCTTAACTTTACACACCGCCGAGTCACGTAACTAACCAAGATTATTAGTATTAGTTATGGTGTAAAATCGTCAAACACTTTCAACCCCTCTCCCAAAGGAACCGAGCTTAAGTTCGGGATAAAAAGTATCCTATATTACTTCTAACACTTGCAAGAATATGTGTACAAAGTTTCATGAGGATCGCGTAAGTAGTTTTTGCGTGAAAGCGTAACAAACAAACTTACATTCACATTTATAATATTCAATGATGACAATGATGAAATTAAAATATAGCCTTCCTTAATAAATGGGCTATCCAACACTGAAATCATTTTTCAAATCGAACCTGTAGTTCCTGAGTTAATCGCGTTCCAGTAAAGAAACAAGCAAACTCTTCAGCTTTATATAAACTCTGTGCCTCGGAGAGCACGATAAGCTGTCGGTCCCAGTTGTTATCACTAACTCGTGATGATATTTTTCGAATATTCTCTGGTCTAGTCTGGCTTCGGCCATGGCTTAGTTACCCTTCCGACATAGACGTGCCGCTAAGAGATTTAGAGTTCGGGTACGATGTCGCGTAGAATAATATACGCCATATACCAGGTTAGCCCGCATCATTACTCACCAACAGGTGAGATTGCAGTCAAGGATTAACGAAGAAGAAGAAGAAACACTTTATTGCACGTATAACATACAGGAAAACGGGATAGCACCATAACAGCAAGATGTAAAAATACAAATACATAGATAATTTAAATAAATATAAGTAATATATAAATATAAAATATACATTATATATTTAAATATATAACAAACATAATATATATAAGTAGATTTTAATACATAATTTAAAAGAAGGAAATATAAAGAATCTGCTTCAAATTCCATCACTCAAAGAGAGTAGTCCTTAAGACGACTCTTAAATATCGGAAGGGAACTACTTCCACGGATTTATTTTATTTTTTATTTATTTATTTAGACCATATTCGTAAACTTAAAGCTAAAGCTACGAGGGTTCCAAACGCGTCCTGGTCTAAGGAGAAGCCCACAACAAACTTAGCCGCGTGTTTTTTTTTGTTATCACCGTCTCACATTGTCATTTAAAATTATTAGAAGAGCAACCTGGCTAGAGCAATAATTCACACCCAAGCTTTTTTATCGATTATGTAGTCCTTTATAGTATAATAGTACTTAAGACTTAGTAGGAGCTTACGTTTAATACAAACTTTGAACTTATATACATACATCTCCAAGATTTCAATGGGTACTTTATTGTAGAATTGTATGCAATTTCCTTTAAACGAATTATGAATTTCATGTAACCTGATATTGCACTGTAAGTTTCTTCGTACTGCTAATGTTCAAATGATTGCAATCACATTTTTTCTTATTTTTTTTATTTAATGAGAAGGGGTTAAGGCAGTTGTCCACCAATCTGGCCCAATGCGACTTGGTTGACTCAACGCACTTTTGAGAACATTATGAAGAACTCTCAGGTATGCAGGTTTCCTCATGTTTTCCTGTACCGTTCAAGCAAGTGAAATTTGAAGTTTTAAAACGTACATAACTTAGAAAAGTTTGAGGCGTGCTGGGTTTCAAACTCGGCCCGCCGAAAGTGAAGTCGAAGTCCCACTGAGCTATCACCGATGTGTATATTGTGGTAGTATATTTATTTTTTATTTTATTATACACCACATAAAAATACAGAAAAATTCTAAGAGTATAGAAGAGTATACAATTTTGCGGCCTTATCGCTGCATAACGATCTATTCTAGGCAACCAATGGCGTATAACACAGCTCATGAAATTAAATTAAGAGAAGAATTTATGGTAAATAAAGAATGTACAAGCGGACCAGCGCGACTTCGTCCGCAAATAAGCTGACTTGAAAAAATATTCGTATGTTGTCGCGGACTGTTTTATCAACTTTAAAGAAACAACAATTCCGGCAATTCCGATATACTTATTTACACGTTTGGGGTAACGTTTACCGTTCACGCATCGCACGCATCAGAATCTTTCAAAAACACCAAATTCTTAAAGCCCTTCAAAATTCATTAATTTCAAGTAGACCTGTTTAACTCTGAAGCGTCAAGGCTATCTGTTAGTAGTGACTCTACCACTGGTTCTGCAGACTCTACCGAAGTTAAGCCGTCAAGAAACTTAGCAGTTCCTTTATTCCAACATTAATTATTAACATTTTAACATTCTTTTGACGGCCGAAAGGCGCAGTGGGCAGCGACCATGCCTTCCGAGTCCAAGCCCGTGGGTTCGATTCCCACAACTGGAAAATGTTTGTGTGATGAACATGAATGTTTTTCAGTATCTGGGTGTTTATCTGTATATTATAAGTATTTATGTGTATTATATTCATAAAAAGGTAGTTTGGTAATAAGGTAGATCGTTGCAGCAATATATACTAACATAGGTAACAAACAAATGGACACTTACGGATTTAAAATATATATATCACTAGCTGTTGCCCGCGACTTCGTCTGCGTTAGATTTTGTTTTTAAAGTATTCAGTATCGCTAAGCCTTAAATGAGTATAGTCGTACATATATATATATATATATATATAACATGTGACTGTCAATTAATTATAGACAAATAATTTGCAATAAAATAAAATTGCGACTATAATAAAGGTCTAAGCTATCCTATCTCTTAAGTTGGACCAGACTGCTCATGGTGTGCCAATTTAATTTAAAATCGGTTAAGTAGTTCAGGAGTCCATCGCGGACAAACATCGTGACACGAGATTTATATATATTAAGATTACATTTCTTCCAGATTGTACTCTCTTGCTTTGTATTTATATATCTGTTACTACTTTTTTTTTCTTCGGTGTTCAATAAAAGTGTATTCATTCATTCATTTCTTGACTTGACACCTAAAGCAGTTTCTAAGATATAGAAGGTGAGACGGGTGGTACGGACAGATACATTTCTGAATATTTATAAGGTTTTCATTATAACTTTCGGAACCCTAAAAATACTTCAATAATCTTGTTATCACCAATTAATTTGGCATTCAATAATAATCAAATGGATTTATTATTAAAATTATATAATTCATCAAAATATATTATTTTGCTCGTGTATTTGTTTGATTCACACGAGACGAGACGAATGGTTGTATGGGTACACAGACAGACAACGAATTTATCCTATAATAAATTTTGAATTTTGAATGGCCTTCAATTAATATGCAAAGCAATAAAATTTATAGAGAACAGTTATATCGATTTTTTTTTTTTAGATGTCCAACAAAATATATTATCTACTTTTAATCGTTTATGCAGATATTATATTATCTGAGATAAATGTTGCCAATTTATCAATGCATGACTTTTTGCATTTCACGCAGTTCGAAGAGACTGTAGAAAATCACAAGCTGATTTGCATATCCTTAAAATTGCTAATACAAGAAGTATTTTAACTCTTTTTTCATATTCTGTGCCAAAATCGCGTGTTAAAAAAATTCTGGTGAGTTACAGCTTGATTCATTCGATCCGGCAAAGATTGCTATGTAAATCACGCCACATTCCTCCATTTTTAGTATTGGATAAATAAACTTTAATTTAAATACCTAGCGCAATTAAATTAATGTTATCTCCACCTGAAAGTTTAAACGTTTCAATCACAATGTTAGACGAAACACTTTGCAATGCGCATTTCTGTTTTATTGTCTTTATAATTGTAGTGAAGTTCGACACAATTTGCTTGCAACGCGTGAACTATATAATGTGGTATAGGCGTGGTTCGGAAAACAGTAGCTTCTTGCAAATTATGCTATCCTAGTAATACAATTAAATCGAAAAATGTGATTAAATAATTCAAGTACAACAAATTACTCTTTCATATAAATCCTGTTTACAGTGTGACGTGTTTAAAACGTGTTATTGGCCGGTAAGGTTACTTTTTTTTTTTTAATCATTCTAGAATTTCCATTCAACATATAAGCTTATATGAAGTCAATCTGAGTTTAATACGGCCAGAGTGTATACCTGATGATATATTTTTTATTGTATAATGTAACACACATTGCTTGTTTTACTACTCAAAAAGGCATATGGCTGCGAAACAAAGAAAAAGAAATCTAACCTCACTTTAAAGAATCTAAGTCATAAAACTAATGTTGCTGGGCAAAGGCCTTATGGGAAAGAGAGTATAGACATAAACACACCATGCTGGCTGTTGGCGAGAAATTTCATGCACAATATATTGAAAATTTCTGTAGTGCAGCCGCCATTTTTAAAGCTATTTACGGGCAATGATGTGTAGCCACAAGTTTTCCCCCCTTTTGGCACGTACGCCAAAATCTATACAATACAAAGTTAGCCATGGGTAAACAATAAATATTATATATATTGGTATAACAGTTACTGAATTTTAATATCTCGGTTCAGGTTAGATATTTTGTCATCATAAACATCTCTTCAGCCAAATACAGAGCACGGGTATCCCACAATGAGAAAGGGTGAAGGCCGTAGTCCACCACGCAGGCCCAGTGCGGATTGGTGGACTCCACACACCTTTTCGAACATTATGTAGAACTCTAAGGCATGTAGTTTCCTCACAGTGTTTTCCTTCACCGTTGAAGCAAGTGATATTTTAATTAAAACGCACATAACTCACTAAGATGAAGCGTTCATATATATATAACACCACGTAGAACTTTCAGGCATGCAGGTTTCCTCACAGTGTTTTCCTTCACCGTTCAAGCAAATGATATTTTAATTAAATAAAAAAAACAGAAAAATTTCTAAAAGTTAGAGGTGCTAGGATTCGAACTCGGGCCCCCGAAAGTGAAGTCGAGCTCCTACTCAATGCGCTATCACCGCTTTAATATATTTGTAAATTACAAAAATTACTCTACTGGTGCAAAAATACGTAATCCATTATTTCGTGGCGGTGCGACGGCTTTTGCTTTTTCGGAAGGACACTTGCCGATAACCACCTAAGGGGTTGCTACGGCGTCACCGGGGGAGTGGGGCGAGCGCGAAAGCTCGCCATGAGAAGAGCCCCAGGGCTCGACGACATCGGGGGGAGTATGGGAGACGTCGACCCGAGGGTGCCTCCTGCGAGGACTCGGACCTCGGCTCGGTTCGACGTTAATCTGACTGTTGGTGGACTTTTGGACTAATCATTGTTTAGTCCGAACGCCCCCGTGACCGTGGTAAGGATCCACGTCCGGATGACGTCAGAAATCGGGGCCCTCGTCTTCGCCGGCGAAGACGCTGTGAATGTTGCGTGTGTGTGTGTTGTTGGGACACGTTGTCGGTAGTTATTTTGTCGTCAGGGTCGTCAAGGACATGCTTCGGACGTCGCCGCTTTGGTTCGACGTCGGGGACGGGGGTATAAGTGGACGCCTCGACCACTAGGGGGTTGGGGTGTCGGACTGCATTTTCAAAGTAGGTCTTTGATAATGTTTTCATGTACTGGGCTATGGTGGGAAGATCGAGGTCTCGGTGGAGATCTACGTTGCGCATGTACCACGGACTGTCCGTGGTCATACGCATAAATTTGTTCTGCAGGACTTGAAAGCTCCTGTAGGAGCTGTGAGGGCGATGGGCGAATACGACGCTGGCGTATGTCATAATGGGACGTATGCACGTTTTATACAAGGTTACCTTGTGACGGAGGGATAATTTGCTTTTGCGGCAAATCATCGGATAGAGACGACCCATCACATACGCAGCCTTGTTGCGGGCCTTGCGAATGTGTGCGGTGAAGCTCATTCTATGATCGAACGTTACTCCCAGGTATTTGGCCTTGTCTTGCCAGGGTATGGGACGCCCGTAGAGGGTGACCTCTGCGGGGTTTACCGTGAAGCGGCCTCTCGGTTTGCCCGTGAAGAGCACCGCTGCGCTCTTCTCGGGGTTAACCTCGATCCTCCAGAGGCGGAACCACTTGCCCAGCAGGTGGAGCGCCTTTTGGAGTCGACTTGCAATGTTGCTCTTTTTGGGATCGGTCGCAAAGAGAGCGGTATCGTCGGCGAATTGGGCCAGTTTGACCGTCGCCGGTAGGTCGCGGGGAATGTCGCTCGTGAAGAGCGCGTATAGAAGTGGGGAGAGCGCGGAGCCCTGAGGGACTCCCGCTCGTATGGGTCTAGGGGAAGAGAGCGTACCGTCTAGACGATAGCGAAATGTGCGATCGGTGAGATACGCTCGCAGCAAACGAACGAGACTAGCTGGCACGCCCAGATGGTACAGCTTGTACAACAAGCCGGCGTGCCAGACCCTGTCGAAGGCCTTGGCAATGTCTAAGAACACGGCCCCAGTGGGGCTCATGTGTCTGTATCGATTGAATCCTGCCAGTATGTGCTCCGTGAGGCGGTGCGCTTGGTGGACGCAAGAGTGCTTGGCTCGAAAGCCGAATTGCTCGTCGTTAAGGAGGTTTTTCTCCTCTACGACTGCCTTCAGTCTGTGTAATATTACCCTCTCATACACCTTTGCTAAGGTGTTGAGGAGGCTTATAGGGCGATAACTGGAGGGAAGGTCGCGGGGTTTGCCCGACTTGTGGATACCTATGACTGTTGCTTCCTTCCACTGGTTGGGGAAGTAGCAGTTTGCCAAGAATACATTAAAAATTACCACAAGTAGGTTGATAATTTGTCCTGGGAGTAACTTTAGGGTTGTATTGGTAATGCCGTCGGGGCCTGGGGCTTTCTTAGAGTGGAAACCCTTGATAATAGTATGAACTTCATCGCAGGTCGTCGGGGCGAGAGGTTCACCATCGGGAGGGGTCGAGAGGATTGTTGCGAGTTCGCTTTCGACTCGCAAGACGTGGGGCCTATCAATGGATACGGTGCTCGGAGAGCATTGGGATTCGAGGCAGTCAGCCATGCATTCAGCCTTATCGATATCTTCAAAGGCGGGCGGAAGGTCGGGCCGTGCTAACGGGGGGAGGGCGGGAGCGCGGGTCATTTTGAGAGCCTTCGCCAGTTTGTAGAACGCACTACGCGATGGCGAGAGCTCCCCCAAGAACCTGTCCCATTGTCCGTGTCGGAGTGCGGTAATGATAGACACTACCTTCCTCTGGGCTCTCCAGAGTTCTAACCGATTCTGTCGTGTCGGATATTTGTCATGCTCCCTATGGGCCCTATTCTTGTTTGTGATTAGCTCTCGCGCGTCCTCCGTGAGTACCATGCGGTAAAATCCGCACGGCATCTCGCGGGAGCATTCGCTCGTAGCGTCACAAACGTGGTTGGTCAGGTGCAGTGAGGCTGCCTGGGCTTGCTCTAATGTCTCTACGACGTCAGGAATTTTAGAGAGGTGCACAGAGTCCTTCGCTTCGAGTAGCCCGGAGAGCTTCTTGAAGTCGATGACTTTACGGGTCGGGAGGATCGCGGGGCCTACGGGGCCTAGCTGTAGTTTGACAGGTCTGTGATCCGAATATAGCTCGGATAGCACTTCCACAGAGTTCACCTGAAGGGTGATATTCTTGAGGAGCGCTATGTCGAGTATGTCCGGTCGGTCGATCGAACTATCCGACATCGGGAAGCGAGTCGGCGAGTCTGGGGCAACTACGATAAAGTTGAGGTCGGGTCGTCTGACAAGTATGTTAAGTTGTCGTCCGTGCGCGTTAGTGGAGCGGGACCAGTCGGTGTGCTTAGCGTTGAAGTCGCCAGCCAAAATGACAGAGTCACCTAAGGAGAGGAGAGCGAGTAAGTCACTCTCTAAAAAGGTTTTGTTCGGTGAGAGATAAACGGATGCTAGTATGATCGACGGATGGCCGGTCATACCCACCTGACATACGGAGGCTTCCATGTTGGTAAGCTGTGGAGGATCGAGAGGAGTGCAGTGAAGAGCCCTTCTGTAATAGATCGCGGTACCACCCAACCGGTTGGTGGTCCGATCATTTCTAATTAAGTTATAATTTCCAACTTTGGGATCGCTTCTACTAGGTTTTAAGAAGGTCTCTTGCACTAGGAAGATATCGATTTGTTGTGCACATATAAATTCACGGATTTGATGCATTTGATCGATAATGCCGTTTGCATTAAAGAAGCTGACTGCCAGGGAGTGTGGTTTTACCCTACCTTTATATGTACTACCCATTAACGGATTGCTTTTTGGATAGTCCCGATGGTTGTTAGGAGGCTAGAGTGCTCACGCATAGCCTGGTTGAGGGAGACCTTTGCCTTTGCAAAGAATACTTTTACCTCGTTCATGTCAACCGCAGACACGAGGTACTGGATGAAGTCCAGGGGGTCCATATCCGGAGATAGGTGCATGGGCGAGGGCGCTGAGGCCGGGTGGGCCGCTGCCGGTGCGGTGGCCTGAGGGGCTACCGGCACCGGTGCGGGGGCGGGGGCGGAGGCGCTAGGCGCTCCGTTAAGGGGCTTGGCCCATGCGCTGGTAGCGGGTACCGGCGCTGGGACGAAGCGTTGGGCGGGCTGTGCTGCGGGTCTCCGAGCCGGCGGCGGACCCCTGCGCCGTGTAAACTGCGGCGCCTTTGGGCATCCGCGATAATTCGCGGGGTGCCCTTGGGTGTAGCAGAGTACACAGCTCGGTGGTTCGTCGACGGTCGGGTCCCGTCGGGAGCAATCGGCGGTGCCGTGGTCGCCCAGGCACTTGACGCACCTAGGGCGGGCGAAACAATTCCTTGCGGAATGGCCGTACAGTTGGCATCGGTGGCACTGGCCGACCTTGCCTCTGTTATGGGGCTTCTCGATAGTGAGTCCTGAAAGGTGGCACACTTTTTCGAGATTGTAAATCTCTTTACCTTCGGGGGAAAGTTCTAATAAAACGAGAACCATCTCGTAGACATATTTCGTCCTGGTATTGTACATCCTATGTACCTCCAGGACAGGTAGATTTTGCGACAAAAGGTCGGCTTTTATTACCTCGGAGCTAATCTCCTTCGGTAATCCTTTAATGACGACGCGGAGAATGCGTTCGTCTCTTAGGGCGTAGGTATGAAAACCTATATTATGCTCTCTGAGCATTGAAGTTAGCCGACGGTGGTCGTCGGAGGATAGGCACTGTACTCTAATGCCTATAGCGGTGGATCGGGCACCGGTGAAGCCGATGCCGTTCGCTTCAAGAAGCGGGATGATTTTCATCCATGCGAGCTTGTCGCGGATGAAGAGAGGTGGGATTCTATCCCTGGGTTGGGGTTGCTCCTCCATAGGGGAGTCTTCGGGCTCGTCTTCGTCCGCAGGGGAAGCCTGGGACGCTGCGCGAGGCGCTGCGCGGGGCGCTTGGGACTGGGTCTTAATCGGGCGGTCCGTTACCACTTTCTTTGGCGGGTTCGCCTTGGATTTGGAAGCCTTAAGCTTCCGCTTTTTAGCACCGACGACGGTGAAGCCGTCGTCGGTCTCGGATGATGCCGGGGAGGTAGATTCTTCGATCGCTATCGCAGGGATAGCGACCGGGTCTTCAGTAGTCGGCTCTGCGGGAGCCGGGGATTGCGGGCTGTCCGTGAACACTCTAGGCCTAACAGTCCTAAAGCGGTTTAGGTAACCCGCGTTATTCTCCTGGAGGTCCTTTAAGAGGGCCTCCAGATTAAGGTCGGAGTCGGCGAGGGCCATGGCGGCCCCCGGGGTAGCGGTTGACCTCCCTGCCATGCAGGGAGGTGTGTGCCTAAAAAAGGGTGTGGCCCTATGGGGCCTCGCCTTTAGGTGACGAGGGTGTTAAACTACGCTAATAATAACACGTGTACTTACAGGAATCCTAGACCCTAGAACTACACTGCACTACCACAACGCAGAAACGGACACTGATTTCCACTGACACTTTCACCTCGAGCAATCGGTTGCGAGACAGACATCCGTACGGGACGGATGCGCGAGTCGGAATCGGTGCGACGGCCATCTTGAATCGTTTTTTATCAGGAACATTCCCGACTAATTTACCTTCAAGCAAAAAAAATAAAAAATCGAAATGTGTCCATCCGTTCGGAATGCAACAGTGACACACACACAAACACAGCGTCTTTTTTCATAAATTTTCATTTTTAATAAATTTCGCGTTTACCTATCTAAAAAATTCAATTTATTCTTTATTTAATTTCATCAAAAACTTTCCAGGATGCAAGCATCCAATGTGATTTTAATTGTAACCTATAAGATTATTATCTCATAAGAAAGTGACTTTTTAAAATGATTATGAATTCCTAAGAAAGTGTTTTGGAAAAGTGACCGTTTTACGTAAGGTTATCGAGACATTATAGTATACGTTATAACAGTTTGTTTATACAAGTGATGCGAAATAAAACAAAATTGAAGCGGCAATACTGTCGTGTTATCATCCGCCTATTAAAGTCCCACCGCTGTGTCCCACACCTCTCTCGTAAGA
This sequence comes from Pararge aegeria, assembly GCF_905163445.1. Classification (NCBI taxonomy): domain Eukaryota; kingdom Metazoa; phylum Arthropoda; class Insecta; order Lepidoptera; family Nymphalidae; genus Pararge; species Pararge aegeria. Next base: position 8,799,651 of record NC_053205.1, read on the forward strand.
AGGTTGTAGAGCATAGACCCACCACGCTGCTCTAATCCGGGTTTATGAGCTTAAACGACTATTATCACCGGTTATAATAACCGGGACCGAAAACTAACTAACTCGATTTATCCGGGTGTCCGTTTTGTTATCACCATCTGGCATTGTCATTTGAAAATATTTAAGAAGCTAAAGTAAAAGTCGAAGTAAAATATGTATTTCTTTTTTCAAATAGGCACATATATGGCACTTTTGATTCGTACATTACATGTAAAATATAACATATAAGTGAGTTGATGGCGATAACTAAAGTTGTCAACTTAAAACTAAAGCTACGAGGGTTCCAAACGCGTCCTGGTCTAAGAAGAAGCCCACAACAAACTTAGCCGGCTGTTTTTTTTGTTATCACAATCTCACATTGTCACTTAAAACTATTAAAGAAGCAACCTGGTTAGATTAGCCTGTAAGCTTACTTCTAACACAAACTTTTTCAGAGACACCTCCAAGATATAAACTCGTAGTTTATTGTGAGATTGTATACAGTTTTATACACAGACAGGATTTGAACCTGCAACTCTCTGAAAATCAGGCCTGAGCGCTTTTTCCAATTAAGACGGCTACGGCTCTCCTACCATCGGTGCCGAAATTAGTATATGCCTTTACATCAGTCTTATATGTAGGTAGAAACATTTATAAAAAATATAAAATTGTATACATTTTCCTTTAAATGAATTACTTTATTTTATCTATATTGCACACAAAATATGACGGCCGAGTCCCGCTTTCTGAGTCCAAGGCCGTGGGTTCGATTCCCACAACTGGAGAGTGTTTGTGTGATGAACATAAATGTTTTTCAGTGTCTGGGTGTTTATCTGTATATTATAAGTATTAATGTGTATTATATTCATAAAAAAATATTCATCAGCTATCTCAGTACCCATAACACAAGCTTACTTTGGGGCTAGATGGCGATGTGTGTATTGTCGTAGTATATTTATTTAAAATATAACTCTTTGAATGTTGCAGGTGTACTCTGGGACGATATACAGACATGAAGGCAGTCACGCTTGCTGCAACGTCACTTCTGCTGTTGCATACCTTCGCTTTATGCAGCAAGAAAGGTAATCATCATTGTTATCTTCAACCAATTTAAGTCCACTGCTGGACATAGGTCTTTTGTAGGGAGTTCCAAACACCTCGATTCTGGGCCGCTTGTCTCCAGCGGCTCCCAGCGAAGCGTTTGATGTCGTCTGACCACCTCTTTGGGGGTCCAACGCTGCGTTTACTAGTACGGGCTGGCCATTCCAACACCTTGGAAGAATTAATGATCTTTTTGATATATTCAATAGTATGGTTAATTGTAGTTACTTATTTATTTATTTGTCTTTAGTTACAAATATTGTTTTTTATATATTCAAAAAAAAAATTCATTTATTTCAAGTAGGCCTTTTGAAACGTCAAGTCTGTCCGTGTGTAGTGACTCTACCACCGGTTCGGAAGGCAGATTCTGCCGAGAAGAAGCCGGCAAGAAACTCAGCAGTTGCTCTTTTTAAACATCAACAATTTACATTTTACATTTTAACATTCATTTTTCTATCTTGTGAGAGCTGAAAAAGAATAAGAAAAGATCAAGGTAATCGGAATAAGGTATTAACCATTTGAGAAAAGATTCCAACGACATCCTTGCCGTATTGGTGAGTGCTGCGGCCTTATGAGAGGAAGGTGTCAGGTTCGATCCCGAAAAATATAATCATTTTAGTTTTATGTTAACTTTTATTTGTCCTAGGCTATATCTGTCGAGCCAATGGCATCAAAGGCCTGTGTAAAGGGGTCAGATCTTGCCCGTCTATATTCAAACAGCGGATTAAGCCATCTGTAAGTATATAATCAATGCCAGTAAATATGAGCTTGCAAAATCAGTAAAAGGCTGGCTATCAGGTCTTAGCTATAACGACACTGAATATATACTTAAGATTATGAACATTTACACGATTTACATTTCGCACATTTGTACAACATTCTTTCACGTTAGTGCACTGCTTTGAATGTCTTAAATGTTGTTCACGCACGCACACAAGCATCCTCTTGCACATTCATTTACGCACACACGCACACACACACTTTCACACACACACCCAGAATACCCCACACAGACCTACAAAATTTATTCTCTAGTTATAGTTTAATTTTTATTTTGTTTTCTTATTTTTAGCTCTTATTTTTTTATAATATGTAGATTTTATAAAACGTAGGTTTCCAAATAAACAAGCACCCTTTGTAACATCAGGAAGGACCTAGCCTCTGTAACACAGGTCTTCCTTCCACAGAGGTTAGGGCATTTATGTAATTATTGTATCCATCATTTTTAGCCTGAATAAATGATTATTATTATTATTATATGTCGTCATCATCATTTTTTTTTTGTCGTGATGGAAAAACTTTATGGCTACCTCTGTCCTTTTGGGCAGGACAGAGGTTATGTGGGACTCGTTTACCCGAACTGAAAACCACCACGGCATGTCCCTCTCGTTGGCTTTATTGTACGTCCGGGGAACCCGTTGTATACTTCCCAGACGACTACCAACAACCCCAACTGATTGCCAGGGCTAATACGCTAATGAGGAGGGCATCAGGACAGCTTGACCCCCCCTCAGACAGTAGGGAGACTCATATAGGGACGTGTAGCTAGGTGGGCAGCGACCCTGCTTTCTGAGTCAAAGGCCGTGGGTTCGATTCCCACAACTGGAAAATGTTTGTGTGATGAACATGAATGTTTTTCAGTGTGTTGCTATGTATGTTGGGTGTTTATATGTATATTCTAAGTATTTATGTATAATATTCATAAAAATATTTATCAGTCATCTTAGTACCCATAACACAAGCTACGCTTACTTTGGGGCTAGATGGCGATGTGTGTATTGTCGTAGTATATTTATTATTGAAAAAATATTCATCAGTCATCTTAGCACCCATAACACAAGCTACGCTTACTTTGGGGCTAGTTTAGTATATTTATTTATTTTATATCAGTTTATTTCATTTATTAATGAAAAATAAAATTATAAATAAAATACTCCGTTATTTGTAATGACTAAGTTTGTGCGGCGCTTGCGTTTGAGACTCTGGGCCCATGGTATTCGGACACGAAAAATTTTATTAACATCGTGTCCCAAAAATTAGTCCTTACGTCTGGTGACCCAAGAGCTGGCGCTTATTTAACCCAACGACTAAGTCTAGCAATTCAAAGGGGCAATAGCGCCAGCATTTTGGGTGCCATGCCCATAAGTGAACAGTTAGACGGCTCATATTTATTGTAAATATTAATTTTAGTTTGTAATTATTATTTCCCTAGAAAAATATATTTTTCGTTGGTTTATTAATAAAGGATATTTCATAAATAACATAATTGATTCATGACCACACGACAATGCACTATACACTATCTTTATATATATATTTCTTGTGTGCGTGTGTATGTAACTGAACTCCTCCTAAACGGCTGGACCGATTTGAATGAATTTTTCGGTATGCGTTTGCGGGGCACCCTGGATGGTTTAGATTCACAAATCAACCCGACAGATGGCGCTGGGGTCAGCTAGTAATAATATATATCATAATTATTATAAGTGTTCGTATAACACACATATCATAAATATATAATTATTTAAACTTAAATTACTCGAGTAGTGATAAGATTAAGAGCGATTAAGAGAGAGCGATAAGTATGCGAAAATAAACTAGGTCTCGGCGTGCGAAGTTCCCACCGCGATCGTCGCCTATGCGCTGGGCGCTGGAGTGTAGTACAAACCTTCCGCGCGACTCGACCGTATGCGCATATTAAATACCGATAGACTTTTTATGTGCAGTATCTTATTTCGTGTGGTCCTAATTTTTGCTGTGTCATGTATTCTTCTTGTTATAAATCATTATTATACTTCTGATTGGAAAGTCTTTGTGCGTGTTAATTCATACCAACCTAACGTCCCCTAAAAAATCAGATAGTACAGGCCTTACATCACATGCAAAAGTATAATCAAGTGCCTCTTGTCACTTATTAGGTACGCGTCGCGTAGCGTAGGTACTGTGCGCGTGTCGGTCTTTGATCTTCAATAGGGTTGTCAAAAGTAAACACCTAGAATGTTTGGAATTAGTTTATATTGAAAAATTTATATCCCTATCCCTATCCCTATCCATCCCTATCCCTACAAATATTATATATGTCAATGTAAGTTTGTTTGTTACGCTTTCACGCAAAAACTACTGAACCGATCCTCATGAAACTGTGTACACATATTCTTTGAAGTGTTAAAAGTAATATAGGATACTTTTTATCCCGTCCCTACTAATATTATAAATGACAATGTAAGTTTGTTTGTTACGCTTTCACGCAAAAACTACTAAACCGATCCTCATAAAACTTTGTACACATATTCTTGGAAGTGTTAAAAGTAATATAGGATACTTTTTATCCCGACATTAAGCTCGATTCCTTTGGAAGAGGGAATGAAAGTGTTTGACGATTTTACACTATAACTCCGACAAATTATAACCGATTTGAATAATTAGTTTTGTACTATAGAGGTTATAATATGTGTTTAATTTTGCCCAAACTGTGGTTGGAGATACAGGACAGAACTCCTCAGCGGACAGCAGCAAACCCCCCATTAAAGCTTTAAATGAGGGGGAGGGGGATTATTATAAATGCGAAAGTACTCCGTGTGGAGTACTCCGTAATAAATAAAAAAAATTAAAGTATTCAGTATCGCTAAGCCTAGCGATTTTTTTAGAACAACAACTAAATTTAATGCCACATCAAAAAACAAAATCAAACGCAGACGAAGTCGCGTGCAACACCTACTAAATAAATAAATATACTACGACAATACACACATCGCCATCTAGCCCTAAAGTAAATTTTAGCTTGTGTTTTGGGTACTAAGGTAACTGATGAATATTTTTATAGACACACAGACACTGAAAAACATTCATGCTCAACACACAAAAATTTTCCAGTAGTGGGAATCGAACCGATGGCCTCGGACTCAGAAAGCAGGGTCGCTGCCCACTGCGCTGCGTCGGCCGTTGATATATGTATATTTCATATTTATTAGTATTATGCGACATTCAACAGTATTTCGTAATTCCGTTACACGTATAAAAATAACAGGTTTTAGTTGATAGAATATATTTTTTATAAATGTTCTCTATTTCTCGTTACTATTATAAACTTTAGTAGGATAGCGATGAGGCCACGAAAAGATGCAAATAAACATACCATACAAATATCACTTTATTAATTTACTTTATAAACTATGACAATATGAACTTATCGTTTTACAACCTCGCAATTCACTTCATAACTCTCTCAAAGAACGATCCAACCCGCCAAGACAAAATCCAATTTCCCGCCAAAACTCCTAGCGTCCAGGTAGAATCCAAGCAATTTGATTGGTTCCCGCCGTTATGCGTCTACCGGCGTTAACCAATCGGAGAATGACAACCGATCGTCTCGTTCAAAAATAAGATTAAATTAAAAAAATAACAAAGAAGTGGAAATTATAATGCTATTTAAATTTAAATCCTAACAATCGACCGTCCTGACAACGTGTGCGCCCTCGCACATGTCGCCAGGAGGCATCCTAACAATCGGAACTTGGCCAGTTGTTTCAATCTTGACATAATTTTAACAATTGAGTACCAAAATATGTTATAAACATCCATTATCATCTTACTATATATTTACATATACATTGGAGTTTAATATAACTAACAAAACAACCACAACCATCAATATTTTAGTAAATAATATAGGTAAAGATTATTTTCTAGACCTATTATACCTTTATAATTATATAAATATAATATTATTCATACTACTTCATAAACATTATATAAATCGACTTGATAAGAAAAACAACGATCGATAAATGTTTTTCATCATAAATGTATTCATTATATTTGGGATCCGAACGATCAATTAATCGAATAACCCATTACGACTCATCCCCTGAACGATCGATTTATCAGGGGAAACCCTACAGACATGCCAACAAGACGATCGATTTACTTGTGGCAGTCAGTGGGCATCATACTCTCTCTCTCTATTTAAGTTCCAGGACACGATCCGATCGATTCTCGTGCCTGGCTCTAGTGTTTTTGCTGTATCAGGGCACGATCCGATCGATTCTCGTCCCTGATTCCAGCTACATCAAGACACGATCCGATCGATTCTCGTGTCTAATCTGCAACAATAGAAAAATGGTTGTCTGTAGTTTTATGCATCAAGCGCTTATAAAACACACAAAACAAAACTTGAACATAAAACATTGTAAACTAAAACCAAATAGAACCAACTTTTATCCAATTTTTTTTTTTTTTTTTTGCTATATTTTAATCAATCCTCATTATAAGTTACTACTGGTAACCGATCCATTCACCTCAAGGCATAAGCAATATGTATCCATAGCATTATACACGATTGAGTTATCTTAATAAGTTAACCCTTTTGCATAAAGTCGTTTGTTCTTTCATCATCATTTCATCAGCGCCTTTGGAAACAGCATTGAGACAGTACCTCTGATGGTGTCCTACCGGCCGGCGCGGGCGGTCGTTATCTGGATGGTGTTATTCAGTCCCCACTGAATATTTCCAGAATGTTAATCCTAATAATTTGCCAATTCTTTCCACCATATTTCGCCGTCATTGCCTCTAAGGAGTCGAGAATGGTAAGATTGTACCCCTGTACCTACTTTGCCATTCAACCTAGAACTTCCTACTGCGATAAGGGTATGCTTTGTGCCCCTATTCAAGCAAAATAGAGTTAATGTGTGAGAAGTGAAATGGTTACCTTCGTCACTCATAATACTGCCTTAGAGCTCTTATCCCATTTAAGAGGTTGGTATTGCTATCGGGCTTAGTAAAACAAAACTTTGTGCAACCCTCTACAAAAACGAGCATGTGCTAATTGACTTTACGAAGGGTACATGAATGGTAAGAAATGGCATATCTGCTTTAGCAATAGGGTAGGGAAGACCTTCATAACGCTTTGAACGCTTTTAACACATGCTTACCTACGGGGTTTCTTTTATCTGACTTAAGGTAACGAAACAACTTATTATCTTTTATTAATAAGTTATCTTTTAAGCCCTGTTAAGGTCCTACAAAGCTCTGTAGTCTGTACAAAGCTGCAGTGTATGCAGCCAATCCTCACTATTAATTAACCTAACCGAAACAATCTGACCCTAAGATTATATTTATCATTCACTGAAAGACAGCCGGTGCTAGTCAAATGGTATCATGATTGTATTGACCATATGAAAGACAAACGAAGTTAGGTGTATACTAAGCACTGAAGTAGGGACTTGGTAGTAGACCCTGAAGTCAAATCGAGTGAAAACAAACAAGCTTAGCCTATGAGTCGAGCTATCACATCGTCTAGGATGGGCATAGAATAGTTCCCTTTAACTCTAATTAATTTTAGCAATATAATCATAGTGGTATTCGACGCACATTCTCAATAAGCTATCCTTTTAACGTAGACTCAATCATACTAGAATACTCTACAAGCTATTCCAGCATTAAAACATTTATTTTACCTTGACACGTACTTCTTCTCTCTCACGGTGTGACAACCTATCTTATTTACATGTTCTTAAGTATTCTTAGTTTGTTAGTTATAGTTCTTAGTTATGTACGATTGAGTAGATATTAGTTTAATATATATATATTTTTTTATTATATCATTCTTACTTGTGCAATTTTGTTTATGTATTTGTATTTAGCTAATTGAATGTAGGTTTATAATAACTTTACACCACCACCAGATTTTTTTTTTTTCTTTATTGCTTTTATAAGTGAATATAAACAGACAAATATTGAGAAAAAGAAAATTTTCTAAAATCGAAAAGGTGACGCAGATGTATTCAGTAGATATATCGAGGTTTGCCTACATTTTCAACTATAAAGTTAGTTTTATGTTTGTTGGAAGCTTTTTGTTGCACTTAGTCAAACTCGATTTATACAAAAATTTATTTTGGTATAATATTTATTTCAAAAGTTGGTTAAAATAGCTTATATCTTGTGTAGTGTCGTTGAAGTCTCTCTTTATTAAAAAACAAAATACTATTGGCTAAGTAATCACGGAATCAAAGAAACTATTAAGTCTACGAAACTTGGAAAGGAAGCCGCCAGAACCAGTGGCGGTACTACCATACAAGCCGAAAAGATATTAATATTTTTAAATAACACTCGTAATATTTTAAAATCTCTTTGTTTTTTTTTTTTTTAAACTAATTAAAACATTATTAAAAAAAAAAAGTTCTATCTTGGACGTCCGTGTGTCTGTATGTGCGGATCCCGTATCTTGTGGTCACGATAACTAGCGAAATACTTCACTTATCGAGTTGGTTTTTTTTTTTCATAGGCTTTAGTATTTGAGGAATAAAAGCCTATTACTGTTTACGGTATAATTAGATGTAGTTTAATTATTATTTTCAAATAATCTCAATTTTATTGTAATGAATAAGATTATGAGGCGTGGACTTTTGGATTTTCCAACTATTGTATTCTACTTCCGTCTTTGTATTTCTATTGTTCCTAGATAAATAAACCTTTAAGGTCGATAGAAGAGAGTACATTGGCTGTTTAACTCAATATCAACTCTATATCCATCGTGGTCGCGTTAGTACAACCTAGATCTTTACGTCTACAAATAAAGTTAAAAAAAATACTTCAAATTATTGTACAAAAATCTCAATGACCACTAGTAAATAAAAAAATTAATAAATAAATAACAAATTATTACTAAAAGGTGTGAAGCGCCTTTTACCTACCTACTTTTATATAATTTTTCCTTTATGCACACTAAAGACACTCACATTACATTTGACTTTACATTTGATTATAGATTTTAGTTTTTCATGTTTATTAGTGTCATACTTTTTGATTTTGTTTATGATTTACCTCTTAGATGATTTTGTATTTCATGATGTCCTTCAGGGGTTAATAAAGCTTATGTTAATGTAAAAATATCTTTCGTTTGTTTATATATTATATTCTATGTTATTGTCCTTTTTTTTTTTGATTATTTTGTTATTGTTTAGTCGTGAGGATTCAGTGACGACGAAGACAACGGGGCTGGCTGAAAACCAGTGCTGCGCTTTTTAGTATGCAGTTATACTGAGCCAGCTCCTTTGTCACACACTTTTTTTTTTTTTTTGTTCTTTAACAAATTTATGTAACATTTTTCTTCTTTCTTTCTTTAATTGAAGACGCAAAAGAATGTTTGTAACGATCGAGCAACTCTTACATTCTCTGCTTATCTATTTCTGGTATTTATAACTGACAGGCTTCTATTTTAAATCAAAATTATCTTAAATAACCATAATCATAAGTGGTTTGATGTTTTTACTTCAACGTCTACTCGTTTTGCCCTGCACAAAAATGAACTACCTGAAATCCAGCAAGGTTCGCAACAAGGGAACTGTTATACTGACATGTCAACTTTCAGAGCGATAGAGACCACCACAAATGAAATATTGCATGGTCGGCTTACCCTCAAGACTTTTTCTTACGATGCCGTTTCCCTTAAAATTATGTTCAAGTCTTGCCTTACCGATACTGCGCCATGGATCTCTACCACTCATGCCGTACTAATTCCAATCAAAGATTCTTGTATCAAAAGTGACATCTTCCTGCCGATATCCATGAACTGGAGCTTAGTTGCAACTTTAGAAACGATAATATGGGGCTGTTTCGGGTATGGCTGATCTTTGAGGATAGATATAGATCTTTTAGCAAATTGCCAAATATAACTTTACATAGAACACGAGCGTATACTCCATTAACACTAATTCTATAATCATTTTACATTGCCGAATCCCCGTAATAAAGACGGTATATACTCGTAGTCATGAGCCACACCTAACTCCTTAACTAAGGATTCCTTCACCAGCCTAATCTCACTGCCGAAAACGACAAATGTTTGACGTGACGTGCCGTTTATTTGCCCATTTTTCATTAATTTTCAAATAAAAAGAGAGAGGGAATTCTTTTCCTGAGACAAATAGTTTTGGTACGAGTTCTTGCTGCTTATCAAAAATTGCAATAACTAATCAGGAACGAAATACTAGAGCACCGGATTTTAAACTCCTTTCACTGATATCATGAATAACTGCACGCCTATCAACTATATCGCTTTTCATAAAATTAAATTTCTATAGGTATTATACCTGCTCTTCCTTTTAAGTATATCCCTTAAAGCCTGGCCCTAATTTTGCTCGCAAGGAAAAACATTTACTAATTTCTCTTGCCATTTCGGCCCGGTAACAAAACTGAATTTAGGTCTTCCTACCATATTTTGTCAAGGCCTTGGAGTTTCTTTATAGCAAAATGAGTGACAGTTTTATTTATTTTTTTCCAACCGTATACATAAGCAAAATCATTGTTTTCTTTTTAGCCAAACATCTATCCTTTGGTTTGGTGGAGGGAGTCGAAATTGAAACTATATTTGGGTTCAACTGTTTGGAAAGAACTTCAGTACCTACACGGTTGAGACGTCAAACTGTCCTTAAGACATTTCAAAACATTTCTTAGAATCGGAAAGACGACGTGACCTTTTATCATATCTCGCGACGCCACGACGCGCCGCCCGGCAGCATGCACTGCACCGGCCCCAGCCTCTGCCCGCCGCGCCGCCCGCTGATCTCAGGACACGTGGTCGCTGCGTTGACTGCGACTTGAATGTTGCCGCGGAGTAGCCCGGTGCGAAGTCATAGCTGGCGCGGTGTAGCGGCTGCGACTTCTATTGTTGCTCTCGCAGTTGCAGTAACAGCCTCTCCTAAATCTTCACCCGCTCACGGCTTGGCTCTAGCTCCCGACTCAGGACCCGAGAAGATCTGCGTGCACATAGCCAGCTACGGCTCCGCTCCCTCAGTCGGCTCCGGCTTCGATATTCCACGGGTAGGGTCAGATACAAGAAAACAAAGTTTAAGTTTGAATTTTTTTTTTTTTAAATAAACTTAACAAGGGGTGTAGACATCTGCGCGTAACAAATAAATACAAATGAAAAATAAAGAATTCGATTCCATTGTTTTTGTTTTTTTTTTTGTAAGATTTAGAAACATGTCACAAATTCTCAAATCACCGTTACGTAGAAAGTGACTGTTAATATTAAATTTTTATCATATTTGCGATAGCCTGAATGCCATAATAAGTTAAACCTACGTTTGGTACATTTGAAAATAATGTCTATCGGAAAAATAATATCAGATCCAGAGCTCGGTAATTTATGGGATCTTATTTTTATATAACCTACAATATGAGTATGTAAATATACTGTTACAAATGAAATTAAAACTCACTGAAAAAATATTGCAAAATAGGCACTGAGTCCGTGCACACTCAATTAGGTTAACAACATAAATATTAATCGTACATGTTATTATGACATAACCATAATGATTGTTAGTAACATTTCGCGTAGCTAAATATTATTATAAATTAATTAAACAGCTAATAAAATTATATAATTGGGCGTGTACTTACGCGTTGAAAAGGTAACGCTGTCTTGTCACTTCTGAATTATTATAAACTTTAGTAGGATAGCGATGAGGCCACGAAAAGATGCAAATAAACATACCATACAAATATCACTTTATTAATTTACTTTATAAACTATGACAATATGAACTTATCGTTTTACAACCTCGCAATTCACTTCATAACTCTCTCAAAGAACGATCCAACCCGCCAAGACAAAATCCAATTTCCCGCCAAAACTCCTAGCGTCCAGGTAGAATCCAAGCAATTTGATTGGTTCCCGCCGTTATGCGTCTACCGGCGTTAACCAATCGGAGAATGACAACCGATCGTCTCGTTCAAAAATAAGATTAAATTAAAAAAATAACAAAGAAGTGGAAATTATAATGCTATTTAAATTTAAATCCTAACATTACAGATATGCTCGTTTGAAGACGAAGTAGTTGTTTGCTGCGCAGATCGTGCTACTCGACATCAGCTACGCTGGTAATCTTTTCGTTTTCACCATCAAAATACAAAAAAAAAACTAAATTAAAAATTCATTTATTTCAAGTAGGCCTAATGTAGCACTTTTGAAACGTCAAGTCTGTCTGTTTGTAGTGACTCTACCACCGGTTCGGAAGGCAGATTCTACCGAGAAGAAGCCGGCAAGAACTACTACTACTACTATCTTATCTTACAAACATTTTGGCATTTATAATTTACTAGATGTGCCCTGCGGCTTCGCCCGCGTAATTTTGGGAGGCAGCGTAGAGCTACATAGATATCTATCTACATCTATAATATATGAGATTTTTATTTTTTTTTCACAAACATTTTTTATCTTACGTAAGTTTTTTTTGACGTGACAACGTCTTATAATTCGATGGAGCCGGCTGCACGCACGGAAAAACATGACGCATGCGGCGTTACCTCGCTCTGAGGCGTTCCATTCAAGGTTTGAAGTGTAAGCGAGAGCGCGGAACGAGCGACAAAGAGGCACAGTCGGCCTCCGCGTTCGACATCTGTCTCTCTCCTACTTGAGTGAGCGATGCGTCCGCGTGGACAGCTTCTATACAATAATACATTTACATGTTTTCGGCAAGTATGAAGTGCAGTGAAAAGTGAATGTGGTGTCAATTGTTTATAGCAACGATAATATCTATCAAACAATTAAAATTAAAATTTTCTTTTGAAAAATGCAACCATTCCATCAGTATGTATGTTTGTTTGTTACGCTTTCACGCAAAAACTACTAAACCGATCATCACGTAACTTTGTACACATATTCCTGAAGGTATTAGAAGTAATATAAAATGTTTTTTATCTCGAAATTAAGCTCAGTTCTCTCGGGAGAGGGGACGAAAGTGTTTGACGATTTTACACCAGACTTAGCTATCCTAAATACATAAAGTGCTGACACATTTATGAGGCACGTGTCTTTCGAAAAACAATAACAAAAGCGGACGAAGTCGCGGGCAACAGCTAGTATTTAAATACTTTAGTATCGGTTATCGAGTATCGGTTTTATATGTGCCTATCCTAACAGGTTAGCCCGTTACCATGTCAGACTACATTGTCTCTTACCACTCTTACCTCACTATCTAGTAGTGGAATTTAAAAAAAATCGCTCACGACTTATTGCCCTGTATGTACCCCTTGAGGTCTTATTCGAAGTTTTTATCCAAAGAATTAGGATCATACAGAACGGTGTCACTATTCCCTACTGTGATACTGTTAAAGATCTAGGCTTACATCTTGATAAACAACTATCATGGTCTGTGCATGTCAACGTATTGAGTAGGAGGATGTTTGCGACTATTAGGTCATTGCGTCGCCTGCGTTCTGTTCTTCCAATTCCGACCAAAGTTATGTTGGCACATTCTCTTATTCTCTCTATTCTTGATTATGCGGACGCAAGCTATCTTAACCTGACCGAGGACCAACTGAACAAACTTGAGCGTCTTCAAAATCTCGCTATTCGGTTCATATTTGGCTTACGCAAATATGATCATGTATCTGAATTTAGACTAAAGCTTAAGTGGCTCCCTATTCGTCGTCGCCGGGATCTGCATGTTCTGTCGCTTCTGTACTGTGTGTTATTTAACCCTAAAACTCCCTCTTACCTAAAGGAGAAATTTAATTTTCTTGGAGTGCAGTCAGATATACGTTCTTGTCGTACGCTGACTTTGAGCATGCCGTTTCATAAAACTAAGTTTTATAAGCATTCATTCATTGTTCAAGCTACTGAACTGTGGAATGCACTCCCAATAAGCATACGACAGTCAAGGTCACTAGACATATTCAAAAATGCTGTTAAAGCCCATTATCTTGAACAATAAAGACGACAGTGATTAACTCTTACTCATATTTAAGTATGTTTTAGTATATATTAGTTTATTATTTTTTTATATTTATTATTATTAGTATTTTATGTGTGTAATCTTGATAAGTATTAGTGTGTAATTGTTCGTAAGTATGTATATAATAATAATACACCCCACCAATCGGTTTCCCTTGGTTTTCCTAATCCTAAGGTTGCCTGGAAGAGATCGCTACTAAGCGATAAGGCCGCCCTTTGTATCCTACTTTTTAAGTTTATTTTTGTTGTGTGCATTGTTTTTTTTTTTTACTATTTGTAGTTTACAAATAAAGTGTATAAATAAATAAATACAGAAACCGTGCACGCGACTAATATTGAAGCATCAAAAACCACTCCACTTTAGTATTTCTCGAACAATCGGTTAGCATCTTCATTCCGTTCATGACGGCCGACTGGCGCAGTTTGCAGCGACCCTGCTTTCTGAGTCAAAGGTCGTGGGTTTGATTCCCACAACTGGAAAATGTTTGTGTGATGAACATGAATGCTTTTCAGTGTCTGGGTGTTTATCTGTTTATTAAGAATATTTTATGTATGTTATTCATAAAATATTCATCAGTCACCGTAGTACCACTATAGTTTGCATTGAAGGCGACTTGTAATAGTATTTACTGTTGTTAATGTATTTATGATATGTTATAGTATATATTAGTTTATTATTATTTTTTATTTTTTAATATTTAATTTATTATGTATTATTTTATTTGTGTAATCTAGTTTAAGTATTAGTATGTAGTTATTAGTATGTATTTTTTTTAATATGCACAACCTGCAGTATGTTATCCTTTTGTTTTCCTTATTCTAAGGTTGCCTGGAAGAGATCGCTACAAAGCGATAAGGCCGCCTTTTGTATACTTCTTCTGTCTGTGTTTTCTTTTATTCTTTTTTTGTATTTTTATTTGTGTGCAAATAAAGAGTATAAATAAATAAATAAATAAATACCACAAGCTACGCTTACTTTGGGGCTAGATGGCGATGTGTGTATTGTCGTAGTATATATATATATTATATATATATTATTATATTATAAATTCAACAGTAGACAGTAATTATTTTACCTCTAATGTTCTAAACGTTTACCATAAAATGGGATACGTTTGTGAGGTAGCATCATTTAACGGGTGTGAAGTGAGACGTGCGCTTTTTCACTTTTTTGGATACAATGCACTGCAAGTGACAATAGCTGAACGAGGCTTCTGTACGTTCTTAACTCTGTGGTTTTATAATGTTTATAATATTACCACTTTTGGAATCCTTACACTTCCTAGCATATATAGCAACTTTTGTTAAATCTAACCCAGATCTCTTTAGGAAGGTTACTGATTTATTTCCAAGGCGCACTCGAAACAAGGACAGATTAATGTTCAATAAGTGCTTTAGGACAATTTAATCACACACTCACACTTAATATATTTTGTATTCTGTACATTTCATATATTTTGAAGATTTTGACCGGGGGATGCTTTATAATCGATACTGAGTCCACAACAGATTTTTTTTTTGTCTGTCTGTCTGTCTGTCCGGGCATCACGTGAAATCTACTGAACGTATTTAAATACAATTTGGTATAGTGGTAGCTTGTATTCCGGGTCAACATATAGGATACTTTTTATCCCGATAAACATTAAGTTTCCTCCGGGAAATGGGATGAAAATTTTTATCAATTTTATACGTATATATATAAAAGCATAGCTCCGTTAAATTTGAACCGATTTTAATAATTCTTTTTTTATTTGAAAGTGTATACTATCAAGCGTGCATTGTCCTATTTTGATAAGGATCTGATAAATATTGTCGGAGATAAAGGACATAACTCTTCAGAAATTCGAAAGGCATGGGACAACGATCGAATGCATGCGTACCATCCTACTTATATTAAAAATGCGAAAGTTTGTGAGGTTTGATGTCTGTTTGTATGTATCAACTAAAAAAATGACAACTTACTAACTTAATATACCACGTAAAATAATAGTAGGTACGTAGCTAGTTACGATGATTATGATGTTAGCATCAGGTCTATTTCTCGATTGACTCATACGCGGACGAAGTCGCGAGGGTCGGCTACTAAATGAAACAGTAAAAACAGAAAAAATGCTCACAATATTAGAATAAATATAACATACAATAAACACACAGAGAGACACACGCATGCACACGCATGCACACACAAACACAGTCATACACACAATCATACACACGCACACACATTGCACACATTAAAGAACAATTTTTTTGTCATTATTGCTCCAATTGCTTTTTTTGTATGTTTTTGATTTTTAATTTTTATTTTATTATTAAGTTACCTTTATTGTATTCAACCTGGAAGGAAGTGACTTCCACGACACAGGGAATCCTAGTGTGGAAATCACGGACTTTATCTGTATTCTTTGGATTACTTTTTATGTGTTTGTTTGTTTGAAATAAATAAATAAATAAAGTCGGTCGAAATAATATTTTTTAACTGACTTAGTATACCTTTACTAGGGATATAAATAAATAAATAAATATGTTCTAGGATGAACCTATTGATGTCATCAAGAGTTGTGAAGAGCGACCAATGCGAACCTATTCCAGCTAACATGACTGTGTCGAAGACCGGAAACATAGCTTTAGACAGTAAGTTGACCCCTTTTACGCAGTGGTTATCATCGCGGTCTTTCATGTGGAAGGTCCCGGTTACCTGGTACGCGCAATGACAGTAAGTTGACATCTAACCACAGTGGTTGTCACCTCGGTCTTTTACTAAGGTCCCGGAAGGGTAATTTGGAATGTATAATTTCTGAATGTTCTCTAATGGGTGATAGTACAGTGGGTAGGACTTCGACTTCACTTTCGGGGGGCCGAGTTCGTAACCTAGCAACCTCTAACTTTTCTTAGTTATGTGCGTTCGTTTCGTTTCGTGAGGAAACCTGCACGCCTGAGAGTTTTCCATAATGTTCTCAAAACTTATGACCACCGGTTGACGCAGTGGCAGTCACCCTGCTTTCTGAGTCTAAGGCCGTGGGTTCGATTCCCACAAGTGGAAAAAGTTTGTATTATGATTGTTTTGCAGTGTCTGGGTGTTTATCTGTATATTATAAATATTTACGTGTATTCAGTGGCGTGCATAGAGGGTATGCACAGTGTATGCAGATGATATAAAATGAAGAAAATCTTTATTAAAAATTACAAAAAACTTAAGGATAGGCATTGTTAGAGTTATCAAAAGCCTACCCTTGAGTATTTATAACTCGTACTGGAGATTTTCTTCATTTTATATAATCTGCATACCCTGTGCGTACCCTCTATGCACGCCACTGAATACACGTAAATATTTATAATATACAGATATGCACGCCACTGCGTGTATTATATTCATAAAAATATTTATCAGCTATCTTAGTACTTACAACACAAGCTACGCTTACTTTAAGGCAAGATGGCGATGTGTGTGTAATAATAAACATGTTATCTTGGAGAATCCATAACTGAAGCACTCGACTATTTAGAAATGTAATTGTTCCGAAATCTATCCTATTTATAACAAAATAATGAGAAAAGATACATAGTATCATCGAAAAAAAAAAACATTGAATTTTTTTGTAAGTTCAACTTTGACCTCGAATAACTTTTGAAGGAGTCTGACTATGGAAAACTTTGTAAGGACCTTTTTTATAAAGCGTCTAGTTTCCTACAAAAATATGCCTTGGTCCGCTAACTCAATGAGCCGTAGCAAAAATACGAAATTGCAAAATTAAAAAGAAAAAAAAATCCTGTGTTATTTAAACGGGAAATAGAACTTCCCGATGCGCGACCTCTTTATAATAATATTAAGGGCTCTGCTTTTTACAGGCGTCTTTTCACACCTTCTCGGAAGTTTTTATGAGGATTTTGAAAAAACAAAAATTAGCCGCTTTTTTTGAATCATCCTAGTGTGTATATATATGCAATTTAAAGCTTTATTATAGTAATATTGTTTCTTTAAAATATAAATATAACCTAAAATAAACTATTTGAAACTAAATATAATCTAAAACGTCCTCGAAACCACCGCAGCGAGGCACAGTTCCTAAGATGCTGGCAGCATTGCCCCTTTGGATGGCCAAACTAATTCGTTGGCCAAGGTAACTGCCCGCTCTAGGATCACCGGTAGACTCGATAACCCTTTTCGATAATTCTTTGAAAAGGGCTCTTGCCTCCGGACCCCACGGTCCCAAAGTCTCTACTCCAAAAGGCACAAAAATGAAGCTGCTATCCAGGTTTTCATATTTACGCCTCTTGGCCTGCTCGGCACTGGAAAAATATGTATTAATATATATTATTTAATATGGTTGGAGTCCAACATTCGCCCAGGTCTCTAGGTCTTTTGTAGAAAGTTTTGAACACAACAGTCTCGTGCCGCTTAAGTTTAGCGGTTCCCTGCGACTCGCTTTATGCCATCCGTCCACCTTGTCGGCGATCTATGGGAACGCATTCTCTCTCTATTCCGAAAAAAACGACGTGGTTTTATAACATGTTATAGATTCAGTTGGTAGGTTTGACGGTTATAGATTACACATGCCCGTGAGTATGTCATCGTAGCTCTCTTTTTTTATTATTTGAAAGTAGAATAAGGCTGGAGTGTTCCAAGCTATATTTTATGGAGGGTAGAGGTAAGGAGGATCATCTGTGTATATGAAAAAGTGTCGTCAAAATGTATTAAATTAGGATGGCGCCACATTTGCATCAAGGTAACTCTTAGAAGAAACGCCAAACTAAATATTGTTAGAGTAGGCTTGAAAAATAAACAAGGAAGTAAGGTTATATTTACCACAATATTTTGTACAACGTAAGTTGTTGAAATTCTCAATAATTAACTATTTTAGTCGATAATGACATTAAATTTTTTAACTCGGCATACTTCAATTCATCTACGATTGCTACATTCATACCATACCCTGTGCATCCACCAGCGCCATTGTGGAGGATTTTTGAACTGTTATTTAGCGCATACAACTGGACACTTTTTCAACTTTTCTCCCATATAAGATGACTCTCCTTACCGATTTTCTTCAAATATAGTATGGAGGGTAGACCTCCATACTATATTTGAAGAAAATCGGTCCAAGATGGCAGCCGTTACAAAATGGCGGATAATATTTGTTTTTACAACTCCTTCAATATGGGTATCAAATAAAAGAGCTTGACTAGTAGAATACTATACTATACCATTTTATCATCATCACCATCATATCAACCGATAGACGTCCACTGCTGGACATAGGTATTTTGTAGGGAGTTCCAAATTCCACGGTTCTGAGCCGCTTGGATCCAGCGGCTACCTGCGACGCACTTAATGTCGTCTGTCCACCTCGTTGGGGGTCGACCAACGCTGAGCTTACCAGTGCGGAGCCGCCATCCCACCTACACTATGATAAATTTCAAATCCAAGATGGCCGCTACAAAATGATAACCTACAAATGAATTGGTTTGACTAATAGAATAATGTACATTAAAAATCGAGGGTTTTTAATTTTGATTTTATTTATTGTGTAGAATGTTTGGAGTACCAAGAGAAGCTAGTCTTACCGTGCGAGGAGAGTTCGGAGACGGGAAAAATGGCACGCGAAAATCACTGCAACTGGAAGCCGGAGAAATTGATAATAAACGGAGAAAAGGCGAATTCAGGAGAGTACGCGCATATGGTAAACAGGTTTATTTATCATTTTTAACCGACTTCCTTCGAAAAGTAAGCATGGCTGCATGGGCAGGAGACATGAGGAGGAAAAATTTATCTTCCCCCACAGCTTTATCAACTCTCAGAGCACTGGCGCACAAGTGGAAATAATATCCAAATAATATATGTGTAATAATAAACGGGGGTAAACTTCTCCTATTCCATGTTCCCGTGCTTTAGCAGGTGGACATGTTAATTATATCTCCTGTCAGGGTATATAATAATAATCATATAATATTATCACTGACAGGTATATTACAGCTAATAGATCGGCAAATAACTTTTTATCTCGTGCGTGCAATGCTTTTAACAACAAATATTATGAGACGGACATTTTTCATGTAAAAATTGGCACGTTTAGAAAATTTATTTTGACAAAATAAGTACCATAGCTTTAAAGTTTTTGTTTTATTTACATTATTATTATTTTTTCTTTTTTTTGTATAATAATTGCTTGCTAGGTACTTACTCCTAAGCAATTGTGGTTAATGTTATCGTGTTATATGTATAACCAAGTTGTGGAAACTTCATTGGTCTATGTGATACAAAAATACGGCATTACTTTTATGTATAGTTATACTGTTTGTTTCCCTTGAAAAGCTAATAAATAAATAAATAAATATAGTGCTAGTGCTCGATCAGTGCGCCGTGCAATAATTGTTGACATTACTATTCCACATGACGATAATCTGGTGAAAGCTGAAAAGGAAAAAGTATCTAAATACTTGGACCTTGCTCACGAGATTACTGCCATGTGGAATGTGAGTCGACCGTTATTGTTTCGATCGTCGTTTCAGTCAATGGTCTTCTCGCGAATAGCTTCGACCAACATCTTAAGAATCTTTCGCTTGGTTGTTGGATCAAGTGTCGGATACAGAAGGCAGTAGTCCTTGAAACGGCGCGTATTGTGAGGAGGTTCCTCACTCTGGAGCCCTGACCGCCGGTTGCTTGGGCATTCAAAAGCCCCGCAAGCGAAGGGTGGTGGTTTATTTTTATAAATCTTTAATAGTGTTGTTTATTTTACTTTTAAGCATTGTTAAGAATTAAAAAAAAAAAAGAAAACGAATAAATGATAGAGTAATGAATAATAACTCACAGCTTGAGCAATAGGGATGGAATTGTGTGAAGACAAGTGTGCGGTAATAGGAGAATATAGTTATTTCTCTCTCTAAATCGTGTTCCTCAATGCTGAGGGTCGTGACCCCTTCCACTTACATCCTTTTGGACGATTTTGTGCCATTTCACTCGGCTTTGAGCAACGTTTAGCAGTATGCACTTTGTTGTCGAGAGCAGTGCGGATTTGATCCGACCAACGAATCGGGCTACGTCCTCGAGGTCTCTTTCCTTCCACTTTGCCAGTGACCACTATCTTTTCAAGATTGTCTCCATCTCTTGCGGCAATGTGACCGAAGTACTCGAGAATCCTCTTATGACAGGTGGTTGATAGCCTTCTTGTAATTTCAAGCTGTCTCAATATCGATGCGTTGGTCCTGTGTACCGTCGACGGGATTCGCAGCATTCTCCTCCAGCACCACATAGTTCTTCCAAAAACTATTATTCTCAAATCACTTCGTAAAGGCGAGATCTATTAATATCTTGGAATGCCAGAAGCACTTCGTATCGTAGGGCACATGAAACAGGTAGTGCAGGAACGCTTCTTTAGCCGCCTGAAAAAAGTACTAAAGAGTCTTTTATCAGATGGTGATAAAGTACCTTTAATAGACCTTCAATAGCTGGGTCATCCTCTCACTCATATAATCTTTTGGCATTCTAAGGTGGACTCAAACTGAACTGGACAGCCTAGACTGTTAAGTTCGCAAACTGTTGACGGCTTACCGTATGCATCACCCATGTTCCTCTGTAATGAGGTTGTACATCCCACGCAAGTGTGGAGGACGTGGTCTTCTGAATGCCAAGAACCTTCATAATCGCAACTGTCTGGAGTTTTGTGAGAAGTCGGTGTGAATGTCGATCAATAATTCTTTTAAGTCGTTTTTGTTTCTCTATTTAAAATTTGTTTTTTTTTTTTTCTTTATTCTTTGGCTTTTCCAAAGAATAAAGAAAAAAAAAAAAGATTTGCCTTTTGCAAAGATATTTATTTTCAATAAATATAACTGAGAAATTTAGCTATCCGCCATGATAGGTGAAAGGCGAATTTAAAATTATGAACAAAAACCTGCGTATATCAAGTATTTCGTGATTCCAAACTATCGGTAGCTAAGTTTTTGTTATCAGTGTGAAAATCAATAATCTTTAGCTATTGAACAAGGATTTACTAAAGCTCTAATTAGCCTATGACGTCACGAATGCGGCCATTACACCCGGCAAACATTTTCGTGGAATAAATTTCTTCACTATAAATTGCAATTTATGTCAACAAATCCTTTAATTTCTGCAAAAAAATATTCTTGGATATCCTTTGAGACTTAGTTAACGCGCCTATGAGTATACAGATAGTGCTTTCATCAAATTCTATGGCTGCAGCTTTTGATTTTTGGTTCTTTAGCTATAGAACTAACTAAAGCTCTAAATAGCCTTTGACGTCACGAATGCGGCCATTACACCTGGCAAACGTTGTCGCGGAATATATTATTATCAATATAACTTACAAAAATTAGATATTTCTTGGATATTATTTGAGATTTAGTCATCACGCCAATGAGTACACAGACAGTGCTTTTGGCAAAAATTCAATAGCTGCAGTTTTTGGTTTCCAGGTCCGCTTGGGCTACGGGGAGGACGAGTCCCTGAAGTGGATCAGCTCCGGCTGGTTGATCAGCGATAGATTTGTAGTTACTTCTGCCCACTGCACCATCAAGGCCTGGAAGTAAGCCTGATCTAATATGATCTCATTACATGGCACGGGTCTCTTCCCATAGTGAAAAGGGGTTAAGGCCGTAGTCCACCACGCTGGCCCAGTGCGGATTGGTGGACTCCACATCCCGTTAATAACGTTATGTAGAACTCTCAGGCACGCAGGTTTCCTCACGATGTTTTCCTTCACCGTCGTAGCAAGTGATATTTTTAATTATTTAAAACGCACATAACTTAGAAAAGTTAGAGGTGCGGGCTGGAATGCGAACTCGGCCCGAAAGTGAAGTCGAGCTCCTACCTACTGCGCTATCACCGCTTCCTATTGATTTATAATAGTGACATTGAGTATATATATAGTATGAGATAAATTTAAAGATTTTAAAATAATGACAGTGTCTGTGTCAATACATATTTGAAAATTTAATGTAATTTGAACATTAGAACAAAGAATAAACTTGCAGTGCAATATACTAGGTTAAATAAACTTCATAATTCGTTTAAAGGAAGTTGTATAAAATTTTACAATAAACTACCCATTGACATCTTGAAGATGTCTCTTAAAAAGTTGATGTTCTAATTTACAGAGGGCCAGTGAGAAAAATCATGATCGCTATTGAATCGGACATGTCCCAAAAGTCCAGTAGGATATACAACGTTTGGAAGAGTCACGTCCATCCCAAGTACCAGTCGCCTTTCAAACTCCACGACATCGCTTTGTTGGAGACTGAAAAACCGTGAGTCATATAGATAAATTATCAATATAAACAGGGTTATATAAAAAATACCAGAAAGCTTGTAGTTCCATCATTAAAACTTTAATAGTAACAAATTTTGTTCCTCGACTTTTCAAAATTCAGCATTAATTTATTTTTCATACCAAAAAAAAAACATGTTATCTCTGTATATTGGCAATACACTGTGGAACCAAATACATGTGAGATAACGTCGAGTAGTGGTGTCAGTGACCGCACGATAGGGTCGTGGTTCGCGCGCTGTTGTACGTAAATTACAGAGTAATAAAAAGTAGAGTGTCTACGTAAAATATTGAATATTGAGTATTTGGCAAACTATCGAGTTCAAAAGTCGTTGAACAAAAGTTGTTAATTTTAATTTGAACAACTATAGGGCGAGAGTTTGCTACTATTTTATATTTAACCGTGTATAAAATCTAGTGTCATAGTGTTCAGGGATCAAAGTGAATAAAAATTCAACAGTTTAAAAAAAAAAAATATAAATTGCAAAGTTTTTGCAAGTCTCTATATATAATTGTTTATTTATTACTTTTGTAATTAAATAAATAATGAATTTTCTGACGATTGCGACATTCTATAATATTCAATGATAGGGTTATATTGACATGTGCTGATCTAACCTTCAATTTTCTACTCTCAATTATTCTATGTAACAAATGAAAATATTTATAAAATGTGTAAGTGATATTAATCAATTTTAAAAAGAATATAAAATATAAATAGTGAACATTAATTGAAATGGCGGGAACTCGGGAACTGAGTCTCGGGAACATTTTACTCTTTCATCAATAAATAATACTTAATAAAAGTTTTACTTCAATCGCGCGTAAAGGTTACACACACACACTTTATTTTATTATTATTATTATTTGTGCACAGCATGCTACTGGATCGTTCCGCGGTGCCAGCCTGCCTTCCCACTGGGGGCATCGACGACCACGAGGTGGAAATCGCAGGCTGGGGTATAACCAGCGCCAGGAGTCGGGTCATGTCCAATGACCTTCAGAAGGTAAACTCTTTCAGAAACTAGTACCCTTCATAAAGTAAACAATTCTACAATAAACTACCCATTGACATCTTGGAAATGTCTCTTAAAAAGTTTGTATTAAACGTAAGCTTATAGAAAAGTCCTATTATAGTATAAAGGATTACGTAATCGACAAAAAAGCTTGGGTGTGAATTATTGCTCTAACCAGGTTGCCCTTCTAATAATTTTTAATGACAATGTGAGAAGGTGATAACAAAAAAAAACCCCGGCTAAGTTTGTTGTGAGCTTCTTCTTAGACCAGGACGCGTTTGGAACCCCCGTAGCTTCAGTTTTAAGTTAACGAATATGGTTATCGCCATCATCTCACTACCGTGTAATTCTCATGTAATGTACGCATCAAAAGTGCCACCTATAGGCCGGGCCTATTAGATAAAAATAAAGATATTTTTGACTTGGACTTTGACTTTTGACTTCAGTAACTACTGTATATGTGTTCTACTTACTCTTGAGTTGAAACTTATTCGTCATCATCATCATCATTCGATCACTACAAGACGTGATTGGTTTCCTCTCGGAACGAAAAGCGCTTAGGCCGTAGTCCACCACGCTGGCCAGGTGCAGATTGGTGGGCTTTTTTTTTGTTATTTATTTAGTCGTATTTTTTTCTTTAGGAATAAATAAAATGATTGTAATACAATAATATCCTTTTTTTTTTTATAAGTAAATAAATATACTACGACAATACACACACCGCCATCTAGCCCCAAAGTAAGCAAGTGTTATGGGTACTAAGACGACTGATGAATATTTTTATGAATAATGTACATAAATACTTATAATATACATATAAACACCCAGACACTGACAAACATTAATGCACATCACACAAACATTTTCCAGTTGTGGGAATCGAACCCACGGCCCTGGGCTCAGAAAGCAGAGTTGCTGCAAACTGCGCCAATCGGCCGTCAAATAATAACAATGTTTAATGCCAAAAACTCTTAAGACTAAACAATAAGTATAGTAAAAGTTTTATAAATTTAAACTACGGCCTACCGTTACCGATGCCCAAAATTGTCTTTTACATCAGTCTTATAGCGACTTAAGCTGGGAAAAAAAAATAATAATAATAATTAACACACTGACACATTTAAACACACATAATACACGCACCATCACTCATAATTTTTAACACACAGACACATTTAAACACACATAATACGCACTAGCACTCACTCTCACAAAAAAAAAAAAGAAACCATCCATAATATATCATAATTGATGAGATGCACTTCATTTTTATTAAAAACTGTAACAAACTATCGTAGTATGATAATACTTTGATACTTGTAAAATATCACATTAATTACTGATTATCATATTAACCAATTACATACTAACCAATACTTACATTCTTAAACTTTGCCAAATACTGCCAAAGCAATGGTGAATTTGCGGGTGGATGGTTAAACGTGTCTCATAAGATTTTAGCCACCTACCCGCTATATACTAGAGTCGCCTGAAGGACTACTACCTCTCTTTGAGTGATGAAATTTGAAGTAGATTCTTTATATTCTTTTTTTTTTTTTTTTAACTGTGTGTTAAAATCTACTTATATATATTATGTTTGTAATATATTTATATATATTATGTATATTTTCTATTTATATATCATGTAAGTATATTTTATATATTACGTATATTTATTTAAATTATATATGTATTTGTATCTTTACATTTTGGTATTTATGTATATCTATCAACACTCTTGGCACTATCCCGTTCTCTTGCTGTAAGTCCTATCTACAAAGGTTGCCTGTAAGAGATTGCTTGCAGCAATAAGGCCGCCTTTGCATGTCTACATTGTGTACTGTATACTCCTTACTGTTTCTTTTCCTGTATGTTATACGTGCAATAAAGTGTTTCTTCTTCTTCTTCTTCTTCTATTATTATTATATTATCTTAAAACTGCACACATATTGTTTACCTATTCATAATATAGAATAAAACGTATAGACTTATAGTAAGTACCTGGGGACGAGGAATGGCAACTCACTGTGATACAGTTTTAACTAGTACAGGAGTTGGCATAACTGGAACCTGGTCTTACAAACATTTTGTACATTCCTATATATTTTCAATTACTAACCTAATTTATTATGTAAGCAGGTATTATTTTTGGTTTAAAGGTCGCTGGTACTTATAAAACTGTGAAATCTGATGAAGGCACTAGCAACCAAATCTTATGTTTTAAGAAGTATTGTTTCTTTATAAATCATAAACGCAATGTTTTTATATACTTAATCTAGAACTCTGCGTACAAACTATTTTTGGCCTAAATAAAGTTTATTATTATTATTATTTAGGAAAAAAAAAAATATAGTAAAAGTTTTTCTTATTTTATAGGATGGGGCATAGATGACATCTTAAATAATTATTTTACTACAAGCTTCTGAAGCCCACCTAAGAAACCTCGTATTTCAGCTTAAGTGCCTTCACCCCCTAGGGTTTTTGATTATTTTTAGCTTAAATATCATACATTCAGATTTAAACACTTAATAACTCTACTAGCTGTCTACTAGCTGTTGCCCGAGGCTTCGTCCGCGTTAATTTTGGTATTTCACAAATCCCGCGGGAACCGTTCAGTTCTGTTCTAAGCTTTTCTATTCTCGTATGTTCTGTTCTCTTCTGTTCTTTTTTGTTCTGTTCTTTTCTGTTCTGCTCTATTCTGTTCTGTTCTATGCTGTTTTGTTCTGACCTGTTCTGTTCTGTTCTGTTTTATTCTATTCTGTTATTTTCTTTTCGATTCTGTTCTATTCTATTCTATTCAGTTCTATTCTCTTCTGTTCTGTCCTGTGTTATTGTATTCTGTACTGTTCTGTTTTATTCTTTTCTGTTCTGACGTATGCTATTCTTTTTTATTCTGTTCTGGTCTAGCATATGCTTTTCTATTCTACTATGTTCTGTTTTTTTCTATTCTATTCCATCCCGTTCCGTTCTGTTCGGTTCTGTTATGTAATGTCCTTTTTTATTATTTTCTATGCTATTCTATTCGTTACTGCTCTGTTCTATTCGACTTGATATTTGGTATAGAGTTAGTTGATAGGACGAAGAGTAATATAATTATGATTCCTAAGGTAATTTTGGACCTACCAATGCATAACAAATGTGTAAAAACACATTTTATACCGCTGTATACGCTGTATACCGCTGTATACGCTGTATACTGGTGTATTCGCAATACATTTAAAATAATATAGTCTTTGTGAGGCAAAATATTACTCTTTATAAATCAAAAGCTAAAATTAACAATCGACTTACCAGAAACAGGCATAAATTAGTGATATCTGCATATCGTCTGCGAAAGGTGCAGAACTCCTTTGTGGGGTTGAGTATACGCTTTTACAACATGATTCCTAAGGAAATTCTTGACCTACCAATGCATACATTAAAAAAATGTGTAAAAACGCATCTAGTACAGCGAGGTTACTATACATTTGATGAATTCCTCAATGACAAGGTAGAATGGAAGCAGCCAGCCTCGCTCTCATCTCCCGCAAGATAGCAAAATGATTGTAAATGACGTTGGAATAGAGCAACTACTGAGTTTCTTGCCGGCTCTTCTCGGTAGAATCCGCTTTCCGAACCGGTGGTAGAGTCACACAAACATACATACTTGACGTTTCAAAAGTGCTT
This sequence comes from Pararge aegeria, assembly GCF_905163445.1. Classification (NCBI taxonomy): domain Eukaryota; kingdom Metazoa; phylum Arthropoda; class Insecta; order Lepidoptera; family Nymphalidae; genus Pararge; species Pararge aegeria. The sequence continues at coordinate 8,827,472 of NC_053205.1, forward strand.
ATAAAGTAGGCCTACTTGAAATAAATGAATTTGAATTTGAATTTATACCGCTGTATACGGAGATTTTCTGGCCCAAGGTATCAGGACACTCCGGCCTAGGGCATTAAGATGCTGCGGCTCAAGACATTGGAAACAACAATTCGAAGCTTGGTGTATATACATTGCAGTGTATTTCCGTCAGGCGTCGACTTACTTTTTGTAAGGTTCGCTTGGAGCCGACAGTTCGCAAATGTCAGTCTACCAATAAACATTATTTTTTTCTATTACTCATGCGGGATAAGTGGTAGCTTAGTACTCGCTGTTGCGGTTGAAAAAGATCTGTTTGCCCATTTCAAAATGTCGCGTGAGTTTTTTCGTAAATGAAACTGTTATTTGAGTGCGACAAGTTTACTTGGCGCACGCAAATTATACTTAGCACACGCAAAATATCCGTGTCGCACGCAAAATTACTGTAAAAACTGCTAAAATTAAAAATAAATAACAAAAAAAACAAACACAATCTAACTGTCAATATAAAAGAAGTGAGGTTGACATTGCAAAGTTTATAGTTTTATTAATATTAATTAACTTGTATTTATTGTTTGAAGTGTATTTGTTTCTTTTTTTTTAAACTTTTTATCCGTTTGTAAGGGACTTGGGATTTTGTGCCCACATATATCTCCGCATTTGTTATAAAAAATAGTATATGCAACCCGTGCGATGTTGTCGATTGCTCACTCGATTGCTTATCGCACTTGCTGCACAATATACTATATTTGCCCCAATGTATGCCTAAACATAATAGGTTACTATGCATTTGATTAATTTCTTAATGACAAGGTAGATAGGTAGCAACCAGCTCCAGAAAAATGATTGTAAATGTTTATGTTGGAAAACAGCGACTACTGAGTTACTTACCCGCTTATCTCGGTAGAATCTGGTTTCCGTACCGGTGACTTCACACATACTTGACGTTTTAAAAGTGCTTATAAAGTGGGCCTACTTGAAATATTTTTTTTTTTAATTTTGTGCCAGCAAAATACGAGACTCTATTATTTGTAAAGAATAATATATGTTTACGCGGTAAAAGAACGCGGGCACAGCTAGCCAATAAATAAATAATATCTTTCAGGTCACGTTGACAAAGTTTACGGATGAGGAGTGCAGAGCCAAGCTGAAGAGGGTCCGTCTGCTGCCGGGGGGCTACGACCCCTCCACACAGGTGTGCTATGGAGACAGGAAGACCCCTAAGGACACTTGCAGTGTAAGGAATCGGGGGAAACCCATTCTTCAAACAAATATAAATTAATGTATTGTACACCACATACTAAAAAATAATAGAGTATAAAATCAAATTAATAGTTGTAAAAACACTCGACGCGAAGTAAAACTTTAAGAGTATCTTGCTTTTTCGGAAGGACACTTGCCGATAACCACCTAAGGGGTTGCTACGGCGTCACCGGGGGAGTGGGGCGAGCGCGAAAGCTCGCCATGAGAAGAGCCCCAGGGCTCGACGACATCGGGGGGAGTATGGGAGACGTCGACCCGAGGGTGCCTCCTGCGAGGACTCGGACCTCGGCTCGGTTCGACGTTAATCTGACTGTTGGTGGACTTTTGGACTAATCATTGTTTAGTCCGAACGCCCCCGTGACCGTGGTATGGATCCACGTCCGGATGACGTCAGAAATCGGGGCCCTCGTCTTCGCCGGCGAAGACGCTGTGTATGTTGCGTGTGTGTGTGTTGTTGGGACACGTTGTCGGTAGTTATTTTATCGTCAGGGTCGTCAAGGACATGCTTCGGACGTCGCCGCTTAAGCTCGACGTCGGGGACGGGGGTGTAAGTGGACGCCTCGACCACTAGGGGGTTGGGGTGTCGGACTGCATTTTCAAAGTAGGTCTTTGATAATGATTTCATGTACTGAGCTATGGTGGGAAGATCGAGGTCTCGGTGGAGATCTACGTTGCGCATGAACCACGGACTGTCCGTGGTCATACGCATAAACTTGTTCTGCAGGACTTGAAAGCTCCTGTAGGAGCTGTGAGGGCGATGGGCGAATACGACGCTGGCGTATGTCATAATGGGACGTATGCACGTTTTATACAAGGTTACCTTGTGACGGAGGGATAATTTGCTTTTGCGGCAAATCATCGGATAGAGACGACCCATCACATACGCAGCCTTGTTGCGGGCCTTGCGAATGTGTGCGGTGAAGCTCATTCTATGATCGAACGTTACTCCCAGGTATTTGGCCTTGTCTTGCCAGGGTATGGGACGCCCGTAGAGGGTGACCTCTGCGGGGTTTACCGTGAAGCGGCCTCTCGGTTTGCCCGTGAAGAGCACCGCTGCGCTCTTCTCGGGGTTAACCTCGATCCTCCAGAGGCGGAACCACTTGCCCAGCAGGTGGAGCGCCTTTTGGAGTCGACTGGCAATGTTGCTCTTTTTGGGATCGGTCGCAAAGAGAGCGGTATCGTCGGCGAATTGGGCCAGTTTGACCGTCGCCGGTAGGTCGCGGGGAATGTCGCTCGTGAAGAGCGCGTATAGAAGTGGGGAGAGCGCGGAGCCCTGAGGGACTCCCGCTCGTATAGGTCTAGGGGAAGAGAGCGTACCGTCGAGACGATAGCGAAATGTGCGATCGGTGAGAAACGCTCGCAGCAAACGAACGAGACTAGCTGGCACGCCCAGATGGTGCAGCTTGTACAACAAGCCGGCGTGCCAGACCCTATCGAAGGCCTTGGCAATGTCTAAGAACACGGCCCCAGTGGGGCCCATGTGTCTGTATCGATTGAATCCTGCCAGTATGTGCTCCGTGAGGCGGTGCGCTTGGTGGACGCAAGAGTGCTTGGCTCGAAAGCCGAATTGCTCGTCGTTAAGGAGGTTTTTCTCCTCTACGACTGCCTTCAGTCTGTGTAATATTACCCTCTCATACACCTTTGCTAAGGTGTTGAGGAGGCTTATAGGGCGATAACTGGAGGGAAGGTCGCGGGGTTTGCCCGACTTGTGGATACCTATGACTATTGCTTCCTTCCACTGGTTGGGGAAGTAGCAATTTGCCAAGAATACATTAAAAATTACCACTAGTAGGTTGATAATTTGTCCTGGGAGTAACTTAGGGTTTTATTGGTAATGCCGTCTGGGCCTGGGGCTTTCTTAGAGTGGAAACCCTTGATAATAGTATGAACTTCATCGCAGGTCGTCGGGGCGAGAGGTTCACCATCGGGAGGGGTCGAGAGGATTGTTGCGAGTTCGCTTTCAACTCGCAAGACGTGGGGCCTATCAATGGATACAGTGCTCGGAGAGCATTGGGATTCGAGGCCGTCAGCCATGCATTCAGCCTTATCGATATCTTCAAAGGCGGGCGGAAGGTCGGGCCGTGCTAACGGGGGGAGGGCGGGAGCGCGGGTCATTTTGAGAGCCTTCGCCAGTTTGTAGAACGCACTACGCGATGGCGAGAGCTCCCCCAAGAACCTGTCCCATTGTCCGTGTCGGAGTGCGGTAATGATAGACACTACCTTCCTCTGGGCTCTCCAGAGTTCTAACCGATTCTGTCGTGTCGGATATTTGTCATGCTCCCTATGGGCCCTATTCTTGTTTGTGATAAGCTCTCGCGCGTCCTCCGTGAGTACCATACGGTAAAATCCGCACGGCATCTCGCGGGAGCATTCGCTCGTAGCTTCACAAACGTGGTTGGTCAGGTGCAGTGAGGCTGCCTGGGCTTGCTCTAATGTCTCTACGACGTCAGGAATTTTAGAGAGGTGCACAGAGTCCTTCGCTTCGAGTAGTCCGGAGAGCTTCTTGAAGTCGATGACTTTACGGGTCGGGAGGATCGCGGGGCCTACGGGGCCTAGCTGTAGTTTGACAGGTCTGTGATCCGAATATAGCTCGGATAGCACTTCCACAGAGTTCACCTGAAGGGTGATATTCTTGAGGAGCGCTATGTCGAGTATGTCCGGTCGGTCGATCGAACTATCCGACATCGGGAAGCGAGTCGGCGAGTCTGGGGCAACTACGATAAAGTTGAGGTCGGGTCGTCTGACAAGTATGTTAAGTAATCGTCCGTGCGCGTTAGTGGAGCGGGACCAGTCGGTGTGCTTAGCGTTGAAGTCGCCAGCCAAAATGACAGAGTCACCTAAGGAGAGGAGAGCGAGTAAGTCGCTCTCTAAAAAGGTTTTGTTCGGTGAGAGATAAACGGATGCTAGTATGATCGACGGATGGCCGGTCATACCCACCTGACATACGGAGGCTTCCATGTTGGTAAGCTGTGGAGGATCGAGAGGAGTGCAGTGAAGAGCCCTTCTGTAATAGATCGCGGTACCACCCAACCGGTTGGTGGTCCGATCATTTCTAATTAGGTTATAATTTCCAACTTTGGGATCGCTTCTACTAGGTTTTAAGAAGGTCTCTTGCACTAGGAAGATATCGATTTGTTGTGCACATATAAATTCACGGATTTGATGCATTTGATCGATAATGCCGTTTACATTAAAGAAGCTGACTGCCAGGGAGTGTGGTTTTACCCTACCTTTATATGTACTACCCATTACTGGATTGCCTTTTGGATAGTCCCGATGGTTGTTAGGAGGCTAGAGTGTTCACGCATAGCCTTGTTGAGGGAGACCTTTGCCTTAGCAAAGAAAACGTTTGCCTCGTTCATGTCTACCGCAGACACGAGGTACTGGATGAAGTCCAGGGGGTCCATATCCGGAGATAGGTGTATGGGCGAGGGCGCTGAGGCCGGGTGGGCCGCTGCCGGTGCGGTGGCCTGAGGGGCCACCGGTACCGGTGCGGGGGCGGGGGCGGAGGTGCTAGGCTCTCCGTTGAGGGGCTTGGCCCATGCGCTGGTAGCGGGTACCGGCGCTGGGACGAAGCGTTGGGCGGGCTGGGCTGCGGGTCTCCGAGCCGGCGGCGCACCCCTGCGCCGTGTAAACTGCGGCGCCTTTGGGCATCCGCGATAATTCGCGGGGTGCCCTTGGGTGTAGCAGAGTACACAGCTCGGTGGTTCGTCGACGGTCGGGTCCCGTCGGGAGCAATCGGCGGTGCCGTGATCGCCCAGGCACTTGACGCACCTAGGGCGGGCGAAACAATTCCTTGCGGAATGGCCGTACAGTTGGCATCGGTGGCACTGGCCGACCTTGCCTCTGTTGTGGGGCTTCTCGATGGTAAGGCCAGACAAGTGGCATACCTTCTCGAGGTTGTATATTTCTTTTCCTTCGGGGGAAAGTTCAAGGAGTACGAGAACCATCTCGTAGACGTATTTTGTCCTGGTATTGTACATCCTTTGTACCTCCAGGACTTTAAGAGTAGAGAAAAGTTGCCTTTTTGTAGTGGCGGCCATCTTGAATTTGAAATTTGTCATAGTATTATATTCTTCTTATAGCCACACACGCAAACACACAAACACACACACACACACATCGATACATCGCATAAATGGCGTGAGATTGCTACAGAAGAGCGCTGTAGTGAAGAACAGTAATACAAATTATAAAATTATTATGCAATGTGTCATCGATTATTTCATACATGTCTCATTGTTATATGGAATTTTGAACAAGTTAATCGAAAATGCAATGTACTAGTTAGAAAAAAAAATAGAAAAAATAAAACTCACCAACAAACACTTATCGGTGAGTTAATTTTTTACACGCCGCTTTGTCAATGCTATGTGCACTTGTAATTGACGTGCATAACAGTCCATATTTTTGTGTGTGTGTATATTTAAAAAAAACGTGTAATATGCATGTTGTTAGTACTCTCAATAAATAAAGAAAAATGAAATATACTAGTCCCACCAAAAACATTCTGTATGTCGATCTCTAATAGTTTGGTTGGGTTTTCTAATCAGGGTCACCAGGTACTCCAGATCTTCGATTATCCTAATTTTTAAAGTTACCCTAACTCTGTACCAAATTTCGGCTCTCTCAGTTTATGGGAAGTACTAGTTCTATTTTGATGAAAATGAGTGTCACAAATGCGAAACTTAGCTTTCGCTTAGCTTCGGAACTAAGTGACCTACAGACTTGAAATTTTGGATTTTAAGTATGTTATTATAGCTTATTGGATGACGAAAATTATCTACCCTCTGGTGTTACCCAGAGTTTCTCAAATAGAGGCCTGAAAATGCGGCGAAATGATTCCAGTAAAGGATGGTACGGCAGTGTTTGCTTCGCGCTCGGCGGGGGCACTGCCGCGCCCCCCGATTTCGGAGAGCCGTAGCTTAATTGGTTAAAGCACTCAGGCCGCGAGTAAGAGAGCCGTAGCTTAATTGGTTAAAGCGCTCAGGCCGCGAGTAAGAGAGCCGCAGATTCAAATCCTGTCGGTTCCGAAATTTTTATATGCATTTTAAATTTATTTAATTGATAATTCTACTAAGTAGGTAAAAGTACTGATAAAAATTAAAAAACGAACTTATCTCTTTCAGGGTGACAGTGGCGGTCCAGTGGTAGTTAGGCACCCGGATGTCTACTGCATGTACTCGGTGGTAGGGGTGATATCTTTCGGCAGGAAGTGTGGGGTAGCGAACGAGCCCGGGGTATATACCCGGGTCGAGCCGTACGTGCCTTGGATCGTATCGAAAGTTTGGCCTGGAAATCACCCCAGCGAGCTGTAGTCCACCCATTTTTTTTTATTAAATTTTTATAATCAAAACCAAACTTATGGCCCACCTTATGGTCTCCACATTACCGAACTAGATGGCGCCACAAAAATCCTGCATCGCGCTAGCGAAGTGTTTACAAAAATTGATTGTATTGAAGAATATGAACTATATTTAAGAAATGTTGATTAAAATCCTTAATGGACTATATATACAACTTCCAAAGATGAATGCTCGGACCTCGGAAAGAGTTATATATCAATTTAAAAGGGTATGAAGTGCACGCCACTGCGTACGATACATTTTTCTAGATGGCAGTCCGATTCGAATGAGTCGTCGCTCATATTTTTAGGAGCGTGATTTTTTAACTTGCTTACTAGCCTAGAAGTGGCAAAACAGATATTTTAGTTAGTTTTATATAAAAACGGAAGCGGTAATAGTGCTGTGGGTAGGAGCTCGACTTCACTTTCGAGGGGCCAAATTCGAATCCTAGCACGCACCTCTAACTTTTCAAAATTATGCAATCATTCTGACGTCGATAAGCGATTAAAAATATCACTTGCTTCGACGGTGAAGGAAAACATCGTGAGGAGTGCATGCCTGAGAGTTCTACATAATGTTCACATAATGTAAAAAGTATGTGGAGTCCACCAATCCGCACTGGGCTAGCGTGGTGGACTACGGCCTTAACCCCTTCTCATTGTGGGAGGAGACCCGTGCCCTGTAGTGGGCCGGTAATGGGTTGATATGATAATATAGAAACGAATGATTTTTGATGTAAATTATGAAAAAAAAGATCTTGGCTGTACCATTTTTGATATTATTTATGTACTAACAGTATTACTTCAAGTTTACTTTTAATTACGAATTATATGTTTTCTTAAACAATTAAACGTTGATACAACGTTAAAAATAAAAAATAAAAACGTGTGTGAACTTATCTACACGCGTTAGAAGTTATACTTCTTTGGTTTTATGTTATTTATCTACTAACAGTATTACTTTAAGTTTAGTTTTCATAACAAAAGTATATTTTTTAGCAAACAAATAATATAACGTTAAAAAAACGTATATGTACTTATGTACACGCGTTAGAAGTTATACTTCTTTGGCATAACAAGATAAAAAACTTTTGCAGAAATCGTTTGTAGAAAAAAACGATAATAACAATAAAAATAAGGTAGATCGGACAGCCAAGCTTCACTCAACATTAAAATTTTAGTTATGTACAATTGAATCAATTAAACAACCGGAATGAGCCCGCAGACTTTGACAATTGAAAGTGTACACTGCCAATGTAGCGCATGGTGTATAAAGGTTTTGCGTAAAAATTTAATTCTAACATTTTTCCCTAACGCGCCAAAAGAAGTATAACTTCAATATTTACGTTCCTAGGAGTAGTAACTATGAACTAATAAAAGTTTGTGATATTTATTTATTTATATACTTTATTTGTACGACACAAAAAAAAATTGACACAACATGAAATTTAAAAGTAGGATACAAAAGGCTTATCGCTTAGTAGCGATATCTTCCAGGCAACCTTAGGTTTAGGAAAACCAAGAGAAACCGATTCGCTGGGTGTATTATTATTACATACATACTTAAGAATATTTAAACACTAATACATATCCAGATTACATACATAAAATAATAATAATTATAAACAAAAAAAAAATTAAATAATATATACTACGATACATAGTTAAATGTGTGAGAATAAATCACCAAATGTCGTCTTTATTGCTCAAGATAATGAGCTTTGACAGCATGTTAGAATATGTCTAGTGACCTTGACTGTAATATGCTTATTGGCATTAAATGTTTATAATAAATAACCATCAATGAATTGTTTTTTTATTCAGTCTCCATACATAATGAGAAACCCTTGTGGTCAAAAGTCCGTCACTTTTTTTGCTTTTTCGGAAGGACACTTGCGATAACCACCTGAGGGTGGTTATAGCTACGGCGTCACCGGGGGAGTGGGGCGAGCGCGAAAGCTCGCCATGAGAAGAGCCCCAGGGCTCGACGACATCGGGGGGGGGAGAGTGGGAGACGTCGACCCGAGGGTGCCTCCTGCGAGGACTCGGACCTCGGCTCGGTTCGACGTTAATCTGACTGTTAGTCCGTCACATCGCGACCGCCATTTTTATAGAAATAAGCAACGGACGCTGAGCTACCAATGCTTCGTCCGAAGCATTGGTAGCTCAGCTGAGTGGTTAAGACTTCGGCACGCAGTAACTTTCCTCACACAATATATTATGTGCAAGTAATGCTTTTCTCAGTTAAGTAGTTATTATGGAACAATCTCCCATCTGATGTGTTTCTCAACAATACAATCTAGGGTTATTCAAGGGGCGGATAAACAAATCCCTTAAAAGCCGGCAACGCAACGGTGGCTCCTCTGGTGCTGCAGATGTTTATGGGCGGCGGTGATCACTTAACATCAGGTGACCCAATTGCTAGTTTGTCCGCTATTAATATATAAAAAAAAAACAATTGTGCGTTTTAAGCAATTTAAACATCACTTGCTTCAACGGTGAAGGAAAACATCGTGATGAAACCGGTATGCCTTAGAGTTGTCCATAATGTTCTTAAAGGTATGTGGAGTCCACCAAATCGCACTGGGCCAGCGTGGTGGACTACGGACTAAACCCTTCTCATTGAAGGAGTAGACCCGTGCCTTGTAGTGGGCCGGTATTGGGTTGATGTGATGATAAGAAGTCAAAACAAATGAAAATTTTTATATTCTATTTGTCAAACCTTATAACTAACTTCAGGGTGTTTTTTTGTGACGGTGTGCGCGCGCAACGTAAGAATTTACTCTTAACATTTTCTTCTAAAGCGCCAAAAGAAGTATAACTTCAATATTTACGCTCCTACGAGTAGTTATAGTAATTTATTTAGTATGTAAAATTGGTATTATAGTGGAAATAAAATTATGGAAGTATTAACAATTAACAAATAAAAGTTAAAATTGTGATATATACAACGACGTTGTGCTGTTATGCGTGTCCAGGCATCATTAACTTTATTCTAATTTCTATGGTATTTGTGTTAAGACTGCCAGGGTATCGGTTTAAGAAGAGTATCGTATCGGCACAACCACTCCTTACGGTGTCCTGTCAGCTACTGCGGGAAAATGCGAGTGTAGATGAGTTCACGCTCGCGCGCCGCATACCCTTTGTCGCGGATCAAAAAACCGACGCTGATCGGGAAAGGCGCGAACGCGAAGGCGTGAACAACATCTGCACTCGTGAACGGCCGCGAGTGTAGATCCCACTTAAGATTATAATATCATAACTTGCGTATTCGTATTCGCGTTGTTTTCCTTGTGTTTTTCCTATTGTGTTGTGTTGCAATAAAGTTTCTCTATTCTATTCGTACATGTACATGTTTTATTGATAGTTCCTGTGCATGCGGCGGTGCTCTGTCGTCTTTTTTGCTATCCATTCCGCGAAGTGGTTGACGTTGGTGTTGATGGCCGCCATCCCGCCCCGGACACTGTACAGGTAGACGCCGTATAACGTGTACACTTCGTGTTTCGATTGCTGGAAAATAATATTGAACGAATCTATGAATTCGTTTAAAGAATGAACGTATGAATGAACTAATTAATTAGTTTTAATTCCACTACAAGTTAGCCCTTGACTGCATTCTCACCAGCTGATAAGTGATGATGCAGTCTAAGATTGTAAGGGGCTAACCTGTTAGGGGTACGCGTTGGGTAATGGATTCAGGATTGATGATGTTCAAAGTTTGTATTATAGAAAAGTTCAATTATAGTATAAAGGATTATATAAACGACAAAAGAGCTTGGATGTGAATTATTGCTCTAAGCAGGTTCTTAAAAATTTTCAAATGGACAATGTGAGATGGTGATAACAAAAAGAAAACCCGACTCAGTTTGTTGCGGGCTTCTTCTTAGACCAGGGCGCGTTTGGAACCCTCGTAGCTTTAGTTTTAAGTTTACGAATGTAGTTATCGCCATCACTACTCACTGCTATGTACACATTTTGAATGGAATCACGCATCAATGGCGTCCTCCCTGGTGCAACGGTGTGCGGTGTGAATTTAAGTAGAAGGTCCCAGGTTCGAATCCTGGGAGGCGCGATTTGGGATTTTATTATTTCGGTATTTTCTCTGGTCTGGTCTGGTCGTGACTAGTAACCAACCTACCCAAAAAGACGTGCCGCTAAGCGATTTAGTGTACAACTACCGTACTCCCTAACAGGTAAGTCCGCTACCATCTTCGACTGCATCATCACTTACTACCAGGTGAGATTGCAGTCAAGGGCTAACTTGTAGTAAAATAAAAAATTAAAAAAAAAAAGTGCCATCTATGTGTCTATTTGAATAAGGAAATATTTGATTTTGACTTTGATATTAAAAGTTCCGAAACGTGTCTGGCCGTACCTCGTCTAAGCAGAACATCCCTCCCCCGAACTGGGGGGCGTAGTCCCCCTTGTACGAGGCCGCACACATCAGCGACCCGTCCAGTGGCTTGTTGTTTTCATCGCATTTCCTCTGCAGCGGTACTACCTGGTTGATCTGAAACCATCCATACCTCCTAAGATACTGCGTTTAAAAAACTACGGTTTTATTAATTTTATAAATTCTAAATGCATACAAAATATTTTATTTGCATGCAAATATTTTATATGCATTATTTATAAAATTGATAATTCCTCCAAGTGTAGGTAAAAACAAGTTATAAAAGTTATATAAAATTATAAAAAAGCAATGTGTCATCTCTTGTTTCAAAGGTGTCTCATTGTAATATGGACCTATGAAAAAGTAGATCGAAACTGCAACGTTTTCTACTAGATGACGCTACAGTCGCTATAAGACTGATGTGAAAGGCGTATACTAATTTCGGCATCGACGGTAGGAGAGCCGTAGCTTAATTGGAGAAAGCGCTCAGGCCGCGCTTGCCAGAGAGTCGCAGGTTCAAATCTGTGGAGCATGCTTGTCTGTCTGAAGCATCGTATTTACACTAAAAAAACAAAATAATATGCTTACAAAATAATCTTCACTTGACACGGCAACACAGGCGGTGCCGTGGAGCACACGTCGTATGGGCAGGCACGCAGGGCGAACCCAATCGGGCACAGACTCTAAGCTGAGCAGAGCTATGTTGTTCACGTTGATGTCTGAAACATTATCTCTCAACACTAAAATCGAACAGCTAAGCCCGCTTCCGACTTAGACTGCGTCATCGCCTACCAGAAGCCTTATAACAAAAAATCCGATCGCTCGATCGATTTCCTCGCCCGCATTTCTTGTTCTAAGGCTATGCTTCCACATGGCTATCACCGCTTCTACTAGACTATCTCCGCTTCCACATGGCTATCACCGCTTCTACTAGACTATCACCTATTGTAGTAGGTTATCACCGCTTCTATTAAGCTATAACCGTTTCCACTAAGCTATAACCGCTTCAACTAAGCTATCACAACTTCTACTAAGCTACGAGTATAACCGATTCCACTTGGCTATCACCGCTTCCACTAGGCTATCATCACTTCCACTAGACTATCACCATTTCGATTAGGCTTTCACCGCTTCCACTAGGCTACCGACGCTTCGACTAAGCTATCACCATTTTTACTAGGCTTCCGACGCTTCCACTAAGCTATCACCATTTTCACTAGGCTTCCGACGCTTCCACTAAGCTATCACCACTAGGCTATCACCATTTCTACTAGGCTATCACCGCTTCTGTTAGGCTATTACCACTTTGAGTAGACTATCACAATTTCCAATCTGCTATCACCGCTTCCACATAGCTATCATCGCTTCCACATGATTACCATCGCTTCCACTAGACTATCAACATTTGGATAAGGCTTTCACCGCTTCCACTAGGCTATCACAATTTCCACTAGGCCATTACCGCTTCTATTAAGCTACAACCGCTTCCACTAAACTATCGCCGATCATTACCTCTATCATAAAACTCGTGCACATCAACCTTTAGGACATTTATGGGATCGTAATTGTTCGGATCCTCTTCGAAGAGGACCCTGAGCGAGTTGGGGTTCAGGCCAGCAACACAAGATGCCGCAGTCATCAATGTCCTACCCTCTCGGTTGATAAACGTGGCAGCGCAGAGGGGCGTATTTGGGTCTTGGAAACTGGAAACGAAGACAAAAATAATTAAAAAATATAAAAAACCCCAGAAATATCCCGTTCATTTTTTCTTTTGGACGACCCTGCTTTCGTACTGTAGCGAGTCCAGGCCGTGGGTTTGATTCCCACAATTGAAAACTGTTTCTGTGATGAGCAAATATGACTTCATAGTTATTGAGTTTAATTATTTACCCATTCAATAACATTACTGTTATAAAACAGACAGCAGGAAAATCCGATGGTGTAATTTATAATTACTTCAATCCGTATACTCCACACCAAACAGATCCTCGGCAATGTACCCTCTACGCACGTTTCGCTCCGAAACCGGTTCACTTTACAATTATTCTTTTTTTTTTTTTTATTAACGATAGGCCAGCGTTTGACGACAATCATGCCTGTTAGAAAGCAATGATGAGGTCTAGGTTGGAGCACGCTTGCCTAGAAAAAGCCAATTCACTCTAGCCTTGAAGGTGCTCAAATTATACATGGCATGAAACACAGTTGCCGGGAGGGCGTTCCACATCTTAGCGGCACGTATCAGAAACGGGTATATTGCCGAGGTATATTCATTGGGTATATTGCCGATCTGTTTGGTTTGACGAAATTATAAATTACACCATACAGATTCTCCTGCTGTTCGCGGAGTATAGCAAATTAAGCTTAATTTTCATAATATATTATGGATTTGGGCCGTCAGTCGAGGCCGGTTATGCACTTCAGGCGCGTTCAATAGGTATGGCGAGCGCACGAACGTTTACCGAGTTCCACGCCTTATTAATTAATCACCCACTGATGTACGAGACAATATTAATCCTCGTAATATTAAGAAAAAACTGAAGTCCTTCTTTTTAAGTAACTTGTGATCATTTTTATACACAACATGGTAAACTGGCAATAATGTTCTGTAGTTAACGTACCTAGATTTAATTCTCTGTTAGCATATATTACAAACCTGCGTGGTTTTCTGATGCTAGCAATAAGTATTTTTTTATTTTATTTTGGAAACTTTATGTAATAAATAATAAAATAAATAAATAAATTTCCGCAAAGTAAAGCCTGCTTCTATGCAAAATTACTGTTAAAATTAATGTATGATAAAAAGTACAGCCTTACTGGTATATCCTCGCCCTCCAAGGATACTCTCCTAGCAGCACGGAGCGGAGTTTAGGCCTCAGCGCCCGTGGGTAGCCCTCCGGGTTGGACTTGCCGCACCTTGGTGGGTCCATGGTCATCTTCTCCCTTTAAACCACAAACCCAATTCAAAATTCAAAATTCATTTATTTCAAGTAGGCCTAATATAAGCACTTTTGAAACGTCAAGTCTGTCTGTTTGTAGTGACTCTACCACCGGTTCGGGAGGCAGATTCAACCGAGAAGAAGCCTGCAAGAAACTCAGCGGTTGCTCTTTTCCAACATCAAAAATTTACATTTTACATTTTAACATTCATTTTTCTATCTTGTGAGAGATGAAAGCGGAGCCGGATGCTTCCAAGCAACCTTGTCATTAAGAAATTCATCAATTGCCTTGCTGTAATACCTTGCTGTAATAAATGTGTTTTAACACATTCTTTAAACATGCATTTGTAGGTCCAAAATTTCCTTAGGAATCATATTATAAAAGCGTATACTCAATCCCACAAATGACTTCTGCACCTTTCGCAGACGATATGCAGATGTCACTAATTTATGACCATTTCTTGTAAGTCGACTGTACAACACATACAACATATACACTACATACAATCATTATCAACCAATGGATGTATTGGTGAGATGGTGATAGCAAAAAAAAACCCGGCTATGTTTTTTTTGCTCTTCTTAGACCTGGGCGCATTTGGAACCCTTGTAGCTTTAGTTTTAAGTTATTGATGTAGTTATCACCATCACCTAACATTATATGTATGTATGAACGGTTCATAAGCTAGGAGGGTTCCAAACGCCCCCTTCACGGCTAGCATGGGAGACAAGTATCTCCCTGGGAAAAGGATACAAATTTAACTTCTCCCACAGATTAATTAACTCTCAGAGCATTAGCGAACAAATGGAAATAATATCCAAATAATATATGTGTAATAATATAAACGGGGGTAAACTTCTCCTATTCCATGTTTCCGTGCTTTAACGTTAATTATATCCCCTGTCAGGGGATATAATCGGGGGATATAATTTTGGTCCCCTGCCTGTGCAAGCCCACAACAAATTAAGCCGCGTGTTTTTTGTTATCACCATCTCACAGTCGAATTATTATTTAGCTATGAAGTTAGAGCAATTCAAACTCGAGCTTTTTTATTATACATGTAATCCTACTAATATTATAAATGTGAAAGTGTGGATGTTTGTTGCGCAATCACGCAAAAACGGCTGAACGGATTTGGATGAAAATTTGCATGCGTCATGCGTGTAGCCTATGACATGGAAAAGAACATAGGCAAATTTTGATCCCGATTCCTTGAGCAGTCCCCGAGGGAAAATTGAAAATTGTTTACGAGCTAAGCCGCGGGCAGACAGCTTCGAAATTTGGTGTGCATTTCACCTATGACATGATAAAACACCCGGCTAAGTTTGTTGTGGGCTTCTTCTTAGACCAGGACGCGTTTGGAACCCTCGTAGCTTTAGTTTTAAGTTTACGAATGTGGTTATCGCCATCATCTCACTACCGTGTGGTTCTTATGTACGCATCAAAAGTGCCACCTGTGGGCCTACTTGAATAAAGATATTTTTGACTTTGACTTTGACTTTGACTATGCTATGGCAAAGGAGGACATGTACTTTCTATACCGATCTCTCAAATAGTTACCGTCGTAGAATAAAAAATTGATAACAAAAGAAGCAGAAGCTAGCCCTTAATAATAGGTTATGTTAATCTTACGTCATCATTGCATACCGAAAATCATATTGACTCTGTGACACGCAGCATATGGTTTTGCTGTTTTCGCAGTTTAGGTCGTTCAGCCTGAAAAGGTCAATAATATATTTGTTAAAAAGCTTCGACCAACATCTTAAGAAGCTTTCGCTTGGTTGTTGGATCAAGGGTCGGATTCAGAAGGCAGTAGTCCTTGAAACGGCGCGTATTGTGAGGAGGTTCCTCAATCTGGAGCCTGACCGCCGGTTGCTTGGGCATTCGAAAGCCCCGCAAGCGGAGGGTGGATTTTTTTTCTATTTTTAATAGTGTTTTTTAATAGTGTTTTGTAAGAAGCTGATTGGTGCGGCAAAAAAAGATTTATCTCTATATATATATATATAAATAAAAGGTGACTGACTGACTGATCTATCAACGCACAGCTCTAACCACTTGTCGGATCGGGCTGAAATTTTGCACACAGACAGTTATTACAACGTAGGTATCTGCTAAGAAAGGATTTTTGTAAATTCCAACCCTAAGACGGTTAAATGGGGGATGAAAGTTTTTATAAAATCCTTCATCTATCAATTTATTTTTCAAGTTACGTCCATGAAACTTTGATTTTAGGTTTTCGATTAAAAATAAAGAAATACATGTTTTACTTTTTTTTTTGAATTCCAACTACAAAGCTTCAAATAGGGGATGAAAATTTACATGAAAGTTTCTGATTTTTTTAAATAATTCACGCTAATATTTTTCTATTAGCGGCAAGACATTTTTTTAAACCTTTGCAGTTAAATTTACCAAATCAAAAATTTACCTTAACGTGAGCGAAGCCGCGGGCAAAAGCTAGTACCTAAATAAAAATATTGCAAACAAAACTACATGTTATTATATATTATAATAATTGTATACCCATCCCCACAAAGGATTTCCGTACTTTTCTCAGACGATATGCAGATATCACTAATTTATGGCCGTTTCTAGTTAGTCGACTGTTTATATCGACTTTTTGTTTCTTGAGCTGAGCAGCAAAGCTGAGCTATTCTTGTATATATATAATTGGAATCTCGGAATCGGCTCCAACGATTTTCATTAAATTTATTATACAGGGGGTTTCGGGGGCGATAAATCGATCTAGCTAGGATTTTTAGAAAATGTCATTTTATTCGTGTTTTATGGATAAATATATACATATATGTATAATTGGAATCTCTGAATCGGCTCCAACGATTTTCATGAAATTTAGTATACTAGCTAGGATTCATTTATATTGGAACCTCAGAATCATTTATATTGGACGTACGACTCTATTTTTAAGTCGACTCATTCGCGGACGAAGTCGCGCGGGTCCGCTAGTAATAATTATTTTTGCAATTTTTTTTTTTTTTTATTAACGATAGGCCAGCGCTTGACGACAATCGTGCCCGTTAGAAAGCAATGATGAGGTCTAGGTTGGAGCACGCTTGCCTAGAAGAAGCTTATTTCAGGGAGGGCGTCCCACATCTTAGCGGCACGTATCAGAAACGTGAATAAAAAACGTTTCGTGCGTGTTTATTTGGTTTACATTGTGAGGTTAGAGTGTAGGTTAGAGCGGTTTTATAGAAAAAGTAATACTTTAGCTCTGTGATATTGCGGCCCCGATTTATGTGCTCGACCACTTTTGGATCCTCGCAGGAATAGCAATCTGAGCAGTCGGGTACACTGTTCTCCACGCCCTCGCACTCCAAACTTGAGTTTGTCACTTTGTTGCCTAAAAAAAAAAAAAAATTTTAATATATAAATTCTACTTGTGTAGCCGTGGGCATCACTATTTGTCATTATAATTTTGTTGTTCGTATATGTGTACTTATGTATCACTAGTAAATATATATAAATATTTATTATTGTATATATTATATATATATATATTATATATATATTAACATCTTATTTTATTTATCTCTTTTAATAATTTATTATATTAGTTATTAGTAGTATGTACTTAAGTGTCAAATTTATGTATTGTTTATTGTAATTGCGATTTCCCGTCTCTCCCGTTACCTGGCAGAGACGCAAAAAGCAAATGGCGACCTTATCACTTAAAGTGATTTAAGTGATAAGGTCGCCATTTGCTTTAAATTTTTTTTAAAGTGTATTTGTACCTTTTTTCAAAAGTGCTTATATTAGGTCTACTTGAAATAAATGAATTTTGAATTTTGAAAATTGTGGTTAATGTAATAGTACGAGTATATGTATAACTAAGTTGTGGAAACTTCATTGGTTTGTGTGATATAAAAATACGGTATTACTTTTATGTACCCTAGCCATCCTGTAGTACGTATCTATATTATACACACACACACACACACACACACACACACACACACACACACACACACACACACACACACACACACACACACTAAATCTAGTGGAACATTTGTAAAAAAATGAGAATGTGAACGACATAAAAGGTTAGGAGTGAGTGTTGGAATGAATCATTACTATTGCACCAAAGATTTGTATATAGCATAATTATATCCCCTTGGCAAGGGATATAATCGGGGGATATAATTTTTATCCCCGCCCGTGCTAGCCCTGCTGGGGGGCCATCCGCTGGGTCCGTAAATTATTATTAAAAAAAAAAAACAGCCAACGCTGCGTAGTCTTGTCCCCGCCCGCACTGATGCCTGAAGACAAAAGTTTTTGATCGGTGCGAAAACATGAATTGCGGTTACGAAACGTTGACACTGCCAGAATGGCTGATCTGCGAACCTCAAGTAGCTCTCAGCGTGCTATGGAGAGAGCTTTCATGGCTAAATATTAACTCGACTGTTTATTTGTTTGTTTGAAATCTTTATTGCACACACACATTTGACGGCCGACTGGCGCAGTGGGCAGCGACCCTGCTTTCTGAGTCCAAGGCCGTGGGTTCGATTCCCACAACTGGAAAATATGTTTGTGTGATGAGCATAAGTGTTTCTCAGTGTCTGGGTGTTTATATGTATTTTCTAAGAATTTATGTATATATAATTCATAAAAATATTCATCAGTCATCTTAGTACCCATAACACAAGCTACGCTTACTTTGGGGCTGGGTGGCGGTTTGTGTGTTGTCGTAGTATATTTATTTATTTATTTTATTTTATACAAAGTAAACACATAAGTATACAGAAGAAACTTAGAATAGAAAATAGAGCGTGCAAAGGCGGTTTCTCACTAAAGCGATCTCTTCCAGACAACCTTAGACATTAGGAAAAATGAAGGAACGGGTTAGTGCCGCAATTTACTGTGAGATGGTGATAACAAAAAAAACCTGGGTTAGTTTGTTGTGAGCTTTGCTTAGACCAGGGGCGTTTGGAACCCTCGTAGCTTTAGTTTAAGCTAACGTAAGCAGTTATCACCATCACTAACATAAGTGTTAACATGTTAATGAACGCTTCATAAGTGCCTGTGATATGGTCTACATGAAAATAATTTAAACAATAGAAGTAAGAATAAACTTACAGTGCAATATACTAGGTTACATAAAATTCATAATTCGTTTAAAGGGAATTGCATACAATTCTACAATAAACTACCCATTGACATCTTGGAGATGTCTCTTAATAATTAAATAGTTCAAACAAACTAAAAAACACGCTTGGTATAAAAAACTAAACTAATTTCCTTCTTTTAGTTTATTCATAATAGCGATTTTTTTTAGTTTTTCTTGATCTATTATTTTTATTAGAGCAAAATTAATCGGTAACCCATCCACCATTAAAGAGATAAAATATTTTTTTTTTTATTCAGTGTGCCCGTCTCTCGAAATGCAAGTTCTAATTATTATTTAAAACAGGCCATTAAAAAGTAATAGCTAACGCCCTCTACCATCTCGTAGCTTAATGTTTTCTGTGGAATTTGTTAGGTACGCGAACGCCATAGGTTTTTACATTTGGGTCTAGATGGCGCTGTAGTAATTAGTAAAAAATCTTATTTTTTATAGTGAAAATTGGAATAATCTTTTCAGATTAGTGTATTGTCATCGGTCCTCGATATGTCTACACAGTTTGAAAGAAATCTGACCGTTTAAAGTGGGTCAAAATCGCGCCCAAAGAAGTCGGTTACAAACAAACATACAAGTGAAGCTAATATAAAACGTGTAAAAAGTTCAAAGTTTGTATTAAACGTAAGCTTATAGAAAAGTCCTATTATAGTATAAAGGACTACATAATCGATAAAAAAGCTTGGGTGTAAATTATTGCTCTAACCAGGTTGCTCTTCTAATAATTTTAAATGACATTGTGAGATGGTGGTAAAAAAAAACACCCGGCTAAGTTTGTTGTGGGCTTCTTCTTAGACTCGGACACGTTTGGTACCCTCGTAGATTTAGTTTCAAGTTTACGAATGTGGTTATCGCCATCATCTCGTCATCATCTCGTGTATTTCTTATGTACATATTAAAAGTGCCACCTATGGGCCTACCTGAATAAAGATATTTTTGCTTTACTTTGCTTGGTATTTCTTTGAGTGATTAGCCAAAGAACAAAAGGGCCTTTTAGGGCTAGCACGTTAAAGTGGCAGTCTGGTCACGTTTATCGGAGGACCGATGGACGTTGGAGTCGAGAGGTCCTAGAGTTGTCACCGCATCTGGATAAACTGACAAAGACGACGTCCGAAAGTTGGGATGGTATGTACTTATGTACACGCGTTAGAAGTTACGTATACTTCTTTGGCGTAACAAGATAAAAATCTTTTTAAAAATTTTATCTTTCGCCTTATTCTTCGTTTGTAGAAAAAACGACACTAACAATAGGAAAAAGGTATTTAATACATTCAACGTTTTACTATAACGCATTATCTAGTTATCTCATTATTGCACAACCAAGATTCACTCAACATTGAAATTTGCGGAATGAGCCCGCAGGCATTGACAACTGAAAGTGTACACTGTCAAACCTTTTTAAAGTCAAACTCAAATGTTGACTATAGCTAACTTCAGGGTGTCGTTTTTATGTGACGGTGTGCGCGCGCGTCGTAAAAATTCACTCTCATCATTTATCCCTAACGCGCCAAAACAAGTTAAAATTGTTTCGAACTCACTGTCGCTTTCTAAGTAGATGCTGTCAAATTGTTGAGTTATGTTTGAGTCATCGCTGAGAGCGCACGCACTTAACACCACCAGCAATGCTGCCAACCTGGAAAAAGGATGTTCACTTTAAAACTAATAGTATATTTTGCAATAAGTAGAAGAACTAGAGTTACCGACATAGCGAGTCGCGAAGCTGAAGTGGCAATGCCCAGGGCACATAGCTCGGAGAACCGATGGACGTTGGGGTCTTAAGGTGCTGGAATGGCGACCCCGCACCGGTAAACGCAGCGGAGATCGGCCCCCAAAGAGTTGGACAGATGACATCAGGCGAGTCGCTGGGAGCCGCTGGAGGCAAGCGGCCCAGGACCGTGTATTGTGGAACTCCCTACAAAAGACCTTTGTCCAGCAGTGGACGTCGATTGGTTGACATGATGATGATGACGCGTGGCAGTTAACAATCGAGGCGATAAGCTGTCCGTGCGTTCGATTCCCACTACTGGAAAGTGTTTGTGTGATGAGCATGAATGTTTTTCAGTGTCTGGGTGTTTATCTGTATATTATAAGTATTTATGTATATCTATCTATCTATCTTATATAAATAAAAGAGAAAGTGTGTGGGTATGTTCCGTATAGGCTCCGAAACGGCTGGACCGATTTCAATGAAACTTTCATGGAATCTCCGGATTGACCTGGCAAGTAATCCTGAAGATCATTATCTACACCCATGTACACCCAACAATATCATCATAGTAAATAAAAGCTGTATTTTGACAGTTTGACAGAGTTCAAAAAATAGGAGTGCTCCGATCGATCGCTCGAGAAGAGAATATAAGAGAATGAATACGGAGAGAAATAAATGATTTAATATATTATGAGACTTAAATTAAAAATTTAATGATGTAAGTTTATTGTTTAAATAAAATAAAGCACAATCTAGCCCGGTAAAGCGGGCTGGGAACGCTAGTTATTCGTAAAAATATTCATCAGTCATCTTAGTACCTATAACACAAGCTACACTTACTTTGGGGATAGATGGCGCTGTATGCGTTGTCGTAGTATATTTATTTATTTATTTCTCACAGCATGCCTTGCTGTTCTTAAGAGCCATACTAATCTCGTAAAGGCTGAAGGTATCCCCTTCGGTGAAGTGTCGGGTCAATTTGGCTCTTAGGTCTTTAGCCAAACAGGCTTTTGTGTTGAGGTGTATAACTGTCCATAGAATTTCTCGTAAAATGCGAAATACTAATATTATAAAGACAAAAGATTTTATTGTTTGTTTGTTTAATTGCACCCGAACTTTTAGACCGATTTTAACATATAAAAAAATAAGTAGGTATAACGAAGTAACGTAGTATATATCGTAGTATATTTCGATTCGCTGCGGCCAAGATCTGGAATGATCTTCCTCCTCCGTTCCGTACATGTGATAATATTCTTGGCGAAATAGTATTTAAACACAAGCTAAAAAATTTATGTCTTAGCTTACAAATTGAAGCAGCGAGATTTGTCTATGCAAAATGAGTACTGTTTGGAATAATTATGTATTTATTTTTTGTTTTTTCTACAATTTTATTTTATTTTCTTTAATTACTATTATTTACCTATTTGTTTAATTTAAGTCTGTAGTTTTAGTTTTATTTGCTCTCTTTTACAGTTTATTTGGATTTTTTTTTATTTAAATTTCTTTCTTAAATTTACTCTAGTTATATTAATAACGCAACGGGCGTCGCGGTTGTTTGCTCAGTCTGATACTGGTGCAGACTGAAAATCAGCGCTGAGCATTGTTGCTAATGCACAGCATAAGGCTGAGTTTGCGGCCATTTGCCATATTGTTAATATTAATTGATAATCTTTTAGTTATTAATCTTGTATTAACAATAGTGTATGGCAATAAAGGATTATTTATTATTATTATTATTATTATATTTTTTCTTTAAAATATAATAGATGATCTATATATATAAAACGCAAAGGTGACTGACTGACTGATCTATCAACGCACAGCTCTAACCACTTGTCGGATCGGGCTGAAATTTTGCACACAGACAGTTATTACAACGTAGGCATCTGCTAAGAAAGGATTTTCTAAAATTCCAACCCTAAAAGGGTAAAATGGGGGATGAAAGATTGTATAAAATCCTTCATTTATGAATTTATTTTTAAAGTTACACCCATGAAACTTTGATTTTAGGTTTTCGATTAAAAATAAAGAAATACGTGTTTCAAAAAGTTTGAAAATTGCACCCCTAAAGAAATCAAATAAAGGTTAAAAAATTATCTGATAGTTTCTGATTTTTGAAGTAATTTACGTTCATATTTTTCTATTAGCAGCAAGTCATTTTTTTAAAACTGTCTAGATATACCAAATCAAACATTGAACTTAACGTGAGCGAAGCCGCGGGCTAAAGTTAGTCATATATAAGTGTTTAGTACCCACCATATTTTTTCCAAATAAAGAATTTGAATTTGAATTCAGACATTCTCATAAAAATTGCTTTAGTGTAAAATTCATCATTTGGCGTGGCCTGAGAAATCTTTTGATGATACACAGAAGTTATGTTAGACATGAATAAAGCACACATTCGTCATATCAACCCATTGCCAGCCCACTACATGGCACGGAGACCCCTCCCACAATGAGAAGGGGTTAAGGCTGTCCACCACGCTTGCCCAGTCCGGATTGGTGGACTCCACACACCAGTGATTTTTTCCTAATGTCAAAGGTTGTCTGGAAGAGATCGCTTTAGTGTTAAACCGCCTTTGCACGCTCTATTTTATATTCTAAGTTTCTTCTGTATGTATTTACTTTGTATAAAATGTGTGTGAGCAATAAAGATTTGAGACCATCTGCTACGTACGTGATCAATCTAGTCCAGGGCAAAACAAGTGACTCCTTTATGTTAGGGTCGATACTCGATAGGTTTGCATGTACCGGATGGCTATGCCAGTCCGCGTCGTTGTCATTTGTTTGCTTTACCATGCTGAAGAACTAAATTGACTCACGCCCCACTGACTATTGCGCTACGCTTGCTCAATGACCTAACTCACAGTAATCCGGAACTGGACATATTTCACACCCCACCGCTTCAGCTCCAAAAGCAAATTAAAATGTTATTAGAGAGTCGGTAATCTGAGATATTATATGTGGACCTTTGTGGATGAGAAACGCTAAGGAAAGAAGGGAATGGAGAGAGCTGGGGGAGGCCTACGCCAGAGAGGCGACTTCTACCACAACACAACAAAACAAATAATGAAATGAAATGAAATGAAATGAATGAAATGAAATCAAATTTATTTATTTGCCCACAAAATCGCTTACAATTATAATACAAAAAAATATCTTACAAAAAGCATGTGGACAAATAGGGTTCCACCTCAGCACGAAGCCTAGCCTAGCCTAGGTTAAGAATTGAAGACTAGCTATTAAATAAATGTAATGAAATAAAATATTTAATTTGTTAAAATATGTATAAATTTAATTATGTTATGTAGTTTAATTATGTGAATGAATGTAATATGTATTTCTTTATTTATTGGTAGTAGAATAAATGGCTTTTTTATTTTTATTTTTATTTATTTATTTATTAATCTGAGATATTAATTACCAGCTGTTGCCCGCGACTTCGTCTGCGTTTGATTTTGTTTTTTGATGTGGCATTCAATTTAGTTGTAAGTGTAGTTTAAAATAATTATTTAAATCGGTTATAATTTGTCGGAGTTATGGTGTAAAATCGTCAAACACTTTTAACCCCTCTCCCAAAGGAAGCGAGCTTAAGTTCGGGATAAAAAGTATCCTATATTACTTCTAACACTTCCAAGAATATGTGTACAAAGTTTCATGACGATCGGTTCAGTAGTTATTGCGTGAAAGAGTAACAAACAAACTTACGTTCACATTTATAATATTAGTAGGGATATGTTTGAATGTTTTATTTTTATTTTTATTTTGAATTTGAATTTTTGGTTAGTGTTATTTTTGTTTTATTTTATTTTTAATTCTTAATGTTATATAGCTTATTTTTATGATTTAATTTAATTTATTGTAATTATTACTCGTTCCTACATTCTTTTAATAGCCCCGGGGGGACGAATTGGGCAACTGTAATATCTTCGCGGGGTGCGTTGCTAAATAAATAATTAATAAATTATGTAGAATTTTTAGGCATGCTGGTTCCTCACGATGTTTTCCTTCGCCGTTGAAGCAAATGACATTTGAATTACTTAGAACGCACTTAACTTAGAAAAGTACGAGGTGCGTGCTGGGATTCGAACTCGGCCCCCCGAAAGAGAAGTCGTGCTCCTACCCACCACCGGTATCACCGCACATCTCATCAAAATCACGGGGAATATTTACAGTTTCCGCGGGATTTGGGAAAACACCGGATCAAGTCGCGAGCATAAGCTAGTGGGTGATATAAATACAAACCTGAACATGGTGGTGTCTCCCATTTTATTGTTTTATCTTTATTTGTTCCTGAAACAAAACAAAAAATGGTTAAATTGATGTTGCCGCGGGCAGCATTATTTGTTTATGATGTTTTATAAAACAATTTGTAATCATAGGGTCGCAGCCTGCCACCACACAGTAATTTCAGAAGTTCGATTTTCCCTCCACGGGAATCGCACCCGGACCTCCGACTAAGACCACAGCACTATTACGCCGCTGAGGTTTCAAAATTCGTACTATAAAATAAATAAAATAAAAATAAAAAGCCTTTATTCTACTATCAATTATTACATTTTTCTTTTATAAAATGTTTACTAATCATTATTACAAATTGGAATTTATTTGATAAAAAATATATAAAGTTATTTGACGCAGTTTGCAGCGACCCTGCTTTCTGAGTCCAAGGCCGTGGTTTCGATTCCCACAACTGGATAATGTTTGTGTGATGAGCATGAATGTTTTTCAGTGGGTGTTTATATTTATATTCTAAAGTATTTATGTATATTATTCACAAAAATATTCATCAGTCGTCTTAGTACCCATAACATAAGCTACGCTTACTTTGGGGCTAGGTGGCGATATGTGTATTGACGTAGTATAAAAAAAAAAAAAAAAAGTTAATTTTGTTATGTCTTTTAATGTATAACTCTAAGGTCTAATTTAAGGTGGAAGTCGCCTCATCAGCGTAGGCCTCCCCCAAGTTTTTCCAAAAGTACCGATCCCTACACTTAGGGATCCAGTCTGTGCCAATTTTCAGCGCAAAAACATCTCTCCACCTTTTCTTTTGACGACCTTTTTTCGTTAGTCGTTCAGCCCACATTTAGTCATCCGTTCTACAAACGTGACCAGCCCATTTCCATTTTAGTAGCCCAACTGTTATGTCTTATTTTTCTTGTGCTCACTCGATCCTTTATTCTAATTCCTAGTATACGTTATACTATACGAGTATATAAAGAAGAAGTTTGTTTTTTTGATAGTTTACTTGAACGCGATGATCTCAGGAACTACTGGTCCGATTTGAAAAATTCTTATAGCGTTGGATAGCCCATTTAGCGGGGAAGGCTGGGCTATGGGTTATATATAGTCACGCTAAGACACATAGGAGCATAGCACCAATGAATAATGTACCAAAATCGGGGTTTTTTGTCGTTTTGAAAGCTTCCGCTGCGTAATCGGTTAAAGTTCCGATAAAATGATGTATGACAAAGTTTTTCCCCTTAAAAAGTTCTAAAAAAAAGTTCGCGACAGCATATGTCTATCTTTTAAGGTTGATTTATACGCGGCCGAAGTCGCGTTGGTCTGCTAATAAATAAATA
The DNA here is from genome assembly GCF_905163445.1 of Pararge aegeria. Taxonomy (NCBI): domain Eukaryota; kingdom Metazoa; phylum Arthropoda; class Insecta; order Lepidoptera; family Nymphalidae; genus Pararge; species Pararge aegeria. The sequence continues at coordinate 8,853,839 of NC_053205.1, forward strand.
AATAAAATAAATATACTATGACAATACACACATCGCCATCCAGCCCCAAAGTAAGCGTAGCTTGTGTTATGGGTACTAAGATAGCTGATGAATATTTTTTTTATGAATATAATACACATCATTACTTACATATACAAATAATCACCCAGCACTGAAAAGCATTCATGATCATCGCACAAACATTTTCCAGTTGTGGGAATCTAACCCACGACCTTGGACTCAGAAAGCAGGGTCGCTGCCCACTGCGCCACTCGGCCGTCCGCCAATAACAAAATACTTACTTATTTTCCTCATACACGATACTTGGTCTTCACATAACTTGTTTTGTTTTTATAATTATTATTTTCCCACTAATTTACTTTTATCTTTTAATTGTACCACAATTGAAACAATTATAATAAAACGTTTATCTTACACTTAGCTTAGTTGCAATTATAGCGTTTTCCTTGTTGATAAAATAAAATATTTTTTAATGAAATCTGTATATACGTGTTACTTCTACAAGAAGTTGGTGTCAACTGACCGGTTAATCGTAGGTTATCATTGAATTGTATTTATAGAAGCGCACATTTACGGTCCTTATTCACTCACTGACCAATTTTCAATAAATTCAAGCGGGTAAAAAAATAAAGTTTTGAACACCATGACTTATTTATTTAGTTATTTATTTATTCGTAATCAATAAAAGCGTTAAAATAAAAATATATTTATAAATAGTTTCACTTAAGGCCACAAATATTACATGAATATTTTGAAATAGGTACGGTCTCGGATTTAATATAAAAATAATGTGGTATTTGAATAAATAAATATGTAAAAGAGTTGAAAACATAAAAATGTGGACAAGACTTAAAGAAATAATTAAAATCATATTTTATATACAGCTAATTTTCATGAAATTGTGTCGATGGGTAGGTATTTTTTATAAATACGTGTGCATTTTCGATACAACTCAGTCTTTTATGAGATTCCTTATGGTGATTTGGGTTAGTTTAATAGCTTTTTGTGACAGAGCTGGTCCGGGGAATTATTCAAATTATTCAAAAATCACAATCAAATAATTGCTTATTTAGTTAGGGCTCTAAGGAAGGGCAAACACTCGCATTTATAAAATAGGTAAGGATACCTGCATACCACCGCTTGCGATGGATTGTTCCGTGTACGAACCTCTTAAGGACCTCCTCAACAAAGTTAAGCGCTACTTCACGCCAGACAGCTTCTAACCCTGTACCAAGCTCAAGTTCGGTCGTGCATGGAGTACTGCAGCCATTTATAGGATGGCTCTGCCAAGTACCAGCTCAATGCTTTGGATTCGGTGGATCGTCGTGCTGCATCATCACTTACCGTCAGGTGTGATTGCAGTCAAGCACTTGTCTATATATTAAAAAAAAAACATTAAAAAAAAAAAATGATGCATCTGGACGGAGAACAGTAGTGACTATTGTCTTCTCTATAAGTATAACTCAATGGCAATCATATGTTTTGTTGTTTTAATCTGTAACCTCAGAGCAAGAGTGTTTCTGACGAGGAAAACCCAGACAACGTCAAAACCAGATTAACTAGGTAGGTAACCTACCAGGCCTGTAGCCAGTGGCACTTGATGCATGCACAAAAGCACTGCGTACCCTAAAATCTATATATAACTCGTATGAGAGGAGGATTTTTGCCGTTTCAGCAATTTTACTGCTGTATGCATACCCTGGTAAGAAACCAAGCGCACGCCACTGCCTGTAGCCTTACAAGATTTGCTCGCTTGCAATTGAAGAGTTGTTTTCGCATATCAAACTCACCGACAAAGTAAAATATACCAAATTATTTTTCGGTTTTTGTTGACCCGGAATCTTAGCTACCACTATACCAAATTGGTAGGGCAGTGTTTGCTTCGCGCTCGTCTTGGCGGAGTCTCTACCGTGCCCCCCCGATATAAAGCAAAATAGTACAATTAAAGCAATTCTAAGTTTAAAGACATTTATTCCCATAAAAAGACCTAAGTCACTTACATAGGAAACTTAATTTTCTATAATAAATTAATACACTTCGCCATTAGACTAAACTAAATTCAATTTTACTATTATCTACTCATTCAATGTATTCGTCTTTAAATTTATTTGTATTACTTAATACATGAGAAGTTAATTTAGTTTTGAATACATTGAATGAGTTTACATTTTTTTATAGGTATAGGTATTAATTTTAGGATATTTCTAGTGAACATCTACCAATAGTTATCAGCTTGGAGTTGGTCAAACGGTTTTTTCTATAGACACCGCCTAAATCATTAGGCATAAACCCACCACGCTGCTCTTATTTGGCTTGGCGAGCTAATCATATGTCAGTTATCACAGTATAGTAACCAAAAGATAAAGAGGCGCGGAGAAAACATCCCAGATTCCGTATTATGAAACACAAAACAACACCACATAAACATATAGAGAAATTGTAAATAAAAATTTAACGAAAAGTATACAATATGGCGGCCTTATCGCTACATAGCGATCTCTTTAAGGCAACCAAAGGCGTAAAACACAGATCACAAACAGCAGCATTATGATTGAGATAGTAAATTAATATCAGGAATTTTGTACCGCGCCAGGTATTTGAGCTTGCGAACCGGTTCCCGCTGGACTGGACTGGAATGTCCCACATCGAGTACGCAGGATTTTACCAGCAACACTCCGGCGATCAGGTCCTGAGCTCTTTGTCAGGTTCTATTGGGCGAGTCCGACTCGCACTGGTCCGATTTTTTTCTGTTTTGCTTTACATACATACTTTATGTACCAAGCAAATAATCACTTGCGCGTATTGCTATTTAAAAGTTTCAGGCGTTCTCATAAAGATGATGAAATTGTAAGAATCAAGTGATTGACGGCCATTTAGCGCAGCAAGCAGCGACCCTGCTTTCTGAGTCCAAGGCCGTGGGTTCGATTCCCACAACTGGACAATGTTTGTGTGATGAACATGCAAGTTTTTCAGGGTCTGGGTATTATCTGTATATTAAGTATTTACGTATATTATTCATAAAATTATTCATCAGCTATCTTAGTAAACATAACACAAGCTACGCTTACTTTGGGACTAAGTGGCGATGTGTGTATTTTCATAGTATATGTATATTTTTTTAAAATCACACATTGGATAGAAGCAGGCAGTAACTTTGCGGAAATCCATAATATATTGTGAAAACTAAGCTTAATTTGCTATACTCCGCGAAAAGCAGCCGAATCTGTATAGTGTAATTTATAATTACTTCAATCCGTATACTCCACACCAAACACATCCTCGGCAATGTACGCTCTACGCACGTTTCGCTCCGAAACCGCATCCTCAGGAGATGTTGACTTTACAATGAATAATTGTTAATCTAATAATCTCATCATCGTCATCATCTCAACCAATGGACGTCCACTGCTGGACATAGGTCTTTTGTAGGGAGTTCCACAATGCACGGTCCTGGGCCGCTTGCCTCCAACGGCTCCCAGCTACTCGCCTGATGTCATCTGTCCACCTCGTTTGGGGCCGACCTACGCTGCGTTTACCGGTGCGGGGTCGCCATTCCAGCACCTTAAGACCCCAACGTCCATCGGTTCTCCGAGCTATGTGCCCCGCCCATTGCCACTTCAGCTTCGCAACTCGCTGAGCTATGTCGGTAACTCTAGTTCTTCTACGGATCTCCTCATTTCTGATTTGATCACGTAGAGACACTCCTAACATAGCTCTCTCCATCGCTCGTTGAGTGACTCTGAGCCTTCTTATGAGGCCCATAGTTAGCGACCATGTCTCTGATCCGTAAGTCATCACTGGCAACACGCACTGTTCGAAGACTTTAGTCTTCATGCACTGAGGGATTTTGGACGAGAAGATGTCACGAAGTTTCCCGAACGCTGCCCATCCGAGTTGGATTCGGCGGTTTACCTCTTTCTCGAAATTGGACTTACCTAACTGGATCGTGTGTCCTAGGTATATATACTCGTCTACAATTTCGAGTGCAGAGCTCCCAACAGTAATTGGGTGGAGCGGAACATGAGCGTTAGACATAATTTTCGTCTAGCTCATGTTCATACGAAGGCCCACCTGTTGAGAAACTCTGCTAAGGTCATTGAGCATCGCATTAAGGTCTTCCAGAGATCTAATAATCTAATAATTGTAAATTATAAATTACACCATACATATTCTGCTGCTTATTCATAATATAAAATCACACATTCATTTAAATTTAAATCACTCGTTAACTATCAAATTTTCATAAATTCATACATAAAAAGTAAAGCACTCGACCAAAGCAGTGCCAAGTGTCAGATTTGTTAGCTACGTTTACTTATTCGACCGCGTCAAAGTTAACTACGATTTGTATGGTATCGAAAGGGCGACATGTAGTTAGTGTACGCTTTTCCAGTAATATCACTAGATAGCGCTACTTTGATTCCATATGAATCGTAGTTTACTTTCACGCGATCGAATAAGTTAACGTCGTAGGTAGAAAATCTCAAACTTCGCACTCAGTTATCTATATTTTCTGTGCGTCATTCAGTTCTGCGTTAATTAATTGTTGTTTAAGTAGAATTCGATGTAATAGCTATTAATGACTTCATTTTCCTGTTTTTATGACAATACATACACACAAGTAAAAACGACGTAGTTTGATATTAGAGTTAAAATGTATTATTACCATTTCCTTAAATAGTGCGTGTTCATTGCCGAAGCGAACAAAAAAAAAATGTGTGAGCCGTCACGGGACGCCTGGCAGATTGTTTTTTTTTATTCCACTACAAATTAGTAGTAACCTTGCGTTTCAGTAATTTAAGTTATTTTTTTTTTAGTACGATATAAATACGACTGCATTATCGATACACTTCAGTCCTACATGGACACGAGCGATGCAAAGATCCCGGTTCCTTAGTCGTTCATCACTTGACTGCAATCTCACCTGGTGGAAAGTGATGATGCAGTCTAAGATGGTAGCAGGTTAACCTGTTGGAGTATGGTAGTCATACCCCTAATCGGTTTCTACGCGACATCGCACCGGAACACTAAATCGCTTAGTTGCACGTCTTTGTCGGTAGGGTGGTAACTAGCCACGGCCGAAGCCTCCCACCAGACCAGACCAGAGAAAATTCGAACCCGGGACCTTCCACTTAAATTCACAGCACTCACCGCTACGCCAGGTAGGTGGTCGTTTTCTATAAATTATACGAGTACGGACAGCATTCACGAGTCGCAACTCGCAACTAGTGATTCACCAGTCTCATATCGACACTGGTAGTATAATGACGTGTCCAACTGTTTACTAACTATTCTTGTTTTAGCTTAATGAGATACGTTATATATTTTTATATCGATAAAAACTTTCTGTTATAGTTCGAATCTTTTCTTATTGTTACTTTGAATTGAAATATTTCAATAAAATGAAGTACAGAGTGTTACTTTCTGTTTATTTATTTGGCTGCTTTGTGATTTATGCGAACGGACAGACGGATGAGGGTACGTTTTTTTTTTACAAATATATTATAATATCTTTCATAATAAAATTGAAGTTTATTTTTGTCATATAAAAATTATAACGTTTTACTTAAAAGTATGTGTTACCTCATCATATCAACCGATAGATGTCCACTGCTGGACATATGTCTCTTGTAGGGAGTTCCAAATTCCACGGTTCTGTGCCGCTTGGAACCAGCGGCTACCTGCGACGCGCTTAATGTCGTCTGTCCACCTCGTTGGGGGTTGACCAACGCTGGTCTTACCAGTGCGAGGCTGCCAATCCAGCACCTTGGGACCCCAACGTCCATCCTGCCTCCGAACTATGTGCTTCACCCATTGACACCAACTTCGCGACTTGTTGAGCTATGTCGGTAACTCTGGTTCTTCTACGAATCTCCACATTTCTGATTTGATCACTTAGAGATACTCCTAGCATAGCTCTCTCCATCGCCCGCTGAGTGACTCTGAGCCTTCTTATGAGGCCCATAGTTAGCGACCATGTCCTAACTACAGTATTTATAACCAAAAAAATTTTGGTCAGTCTGTTTGTACTGGCTTATCTCCGAAACGGCTGGACCGATTTCTACAGGACTGATAGCTGATATTTTGAGGAGTAACGAAATAAATATACTGCACCAAAACACACATCGCCATCAAGTCCCAAAGTAAGCGTAGCTTGTGTTACGGGTACTAAGATGACTGATGAATATTTATATTAATAATTAACATAAATACTTATAAAGTTATAATATACATATTAACACCAGACACTGAAAAACATTCATGTTCATCACACAAAAATGTTCCAGTTGTGGGAATCGAACCCACGGCATTAGATTCAGAAATCCGGGTTACTGCCCACTGCGCCAATCGGCCATCGTTAAGTAGATTGTCATACAAAGGTTTCCTGTAAGAGATTTGCTGCAGTAAGGACGTCTTTGCATGCCAACTTTTAAATATTTTTCCTTGTTATTTTGTTTTATCTGTATTATTTTATGTTCTGCACGCAATATAATGTTTCTTTATCTTCTTCTAATTTTTTTTTCAAATAAAGATATTAGGGTTTCGCTCAAAAATTTTAATCCATTATATTGTAAACAAAGTTGCATTTAAATAAGGAGGTTTTTTGTATACGTCCATTTGTTGAAGGTTAGCGTCTACTTTTTGAATATCCCTATCCCTACTAATATTATAAATGTGAATGTAAGTTTGTTTGTTACGCTTTCATGCAAAAACTACTGAACCGATCATCACGAAACTTTGTACACATATTCCTGAAGGTATTAGAAGTAATGTAGGATGCTTTATCCCGAAATTAAGCTCAGTTCTCTCGGGAGAGGGGACGAAAGTGTTTGATGATTTCACACCAGGCTTAGCTATCCTACATATGTATGCTAGTACATAATACATAAGAGGAAATGTATACGTTGCAATTTATAGTTTCTTTAATCGTTGAGTTGAATTTATTGTCAAATTAAGTTTACACGACGCGTTGTCTATGTTATGTGCACTTGTCATTGACATGTATATCAGTCCATGGTTTTTGTGTGTGTGCTATATTTAAAAACGTGTAATATGCATGTTGTTAGTGTTCTAAATCTTTATATATATATTTCTTGTGTGCGTGTGTATGTCACTGAACTCCTCCTAGACGGCTGGACCGATTTGAATGAATTTTTTGGTATACGTTTGGGTGGCACGCTGGATGGTTTAGATTCACAAATTAGCCCGACAGATGGCGCTGGGGTCCGCTAGTTATATATATATTTCTCGTGTGCGTGTGTATGTCACTGAACTCCTCCTAAACGGCTGGACCAATTGCGTTTGGGTGGGACCCTGGATGGTTTAGATTCACAAATCAGCCCGACAGATGGCGCTGAGGTCCGCTAGTAAATAAATAAAAAATTTGAATGGGTAGCTGCTTACGTGGATTATTTTTGCATCGGAAAGGATCTTTTGTAGAAAATAATATTATTTCAGTATAACTACATTTAGGAAGCGCCACGCCACAGTCAATATCGGCAATCGCTAACGTTTGTTTTATATTTGGCTTGGTTTAGAAAAAACATTATTTCAGGCTGAAATCTTATTATAACCGAAACTTAATATAGCCTATGTCACTTCTGAATAAAACAGCTTCAAAATGGTGTAAGAATTTTCAAAATCGGTTTAATAGTTTTAAAGTTTATCGATTACAAATAATAAACTTATAGATTAGAAAGGTTGTAACAACAAATACTGAAACAAAGTATAAAATATATGGCGACAAAAGCCACGATTTTTTTCATGCCAGATAATTAAACTGAACCCGTTGTGCGCGAGTCCGACTCTTACTTAGCCAGTTTTTTCTTGTCTATTTTGTTTGTGCAATAAAGAATTCGAATAAACATGTTCTTAATTTTTATAAGATAACTTAGTATGAATAGAAGAAATTAATGTTTGTATGTTTGTTATTTTCATAATATGTTTATTTATGATTACTACAAAACAGTGTCAATGTACGACTAACCGCAGTTAGCGAAGTCGTTGCTCCTAAAATTGCTTGAATTTTAACGGGAACCCGGTTATACTTGTTCGAGCGCAGATTCAGTCTCTAACTAAAAACCTGTCTACCAACCGAAATGGAATAATGTACATATACAGTCTATGTGCCTCATGAGAAGGCTCAGAGTCACTCGAGCGATGTCAAGAGCTATGTTAGGAGTATCTCTACGTGATCAAATCGGGAATGAGGAAAGAACTAGAGTTACCGACATAGCTCAACGAGCCACGAAGCTGAAGTGGCAATGGGCGGGGCACATAGAACCGATGGACGTTGGGGTTCCAAGGTGTTTTAGTGGCCGCCCCGCACCGGTAAACGCAGCGTTGGTCGACCCCAAACCAGGTGGACGAGTCAAACGAGTCGCGGGGAGCCGCTGGATAAAAGCGGCCCAGAATCGTGGAGTTTAGAACTCCCTACAAAAGACCTATGCCCAGCAGTGGTCGTCAATCGGTTGATTTTATGATGATGACGCTTCAACGGTAAAGGAAAACATCGTGAGGAAATTATCAAAATTAAGCTTAATTTGCTATACTCCGCGTTTCTCTTTTCGCGGAGTATAGCAAACTAAGCTTAATTTTGATAATATATCATGGATTTCCGCAAAGTAACACCTGCTTCTATCCAATATCGTGAGGAAACCTCCATAAAGGTGTGTGAAGTCCACCAATCCGCACTGGGCAAGCGTGGTGGGCTACGGCCTTAGCCCCTTCTCCTTGTAGGGGGGAGACCCGTGTTTCGTCGTGATGATGATGACAATTTCCCTGAAGCGTTGACAGCTTCTTCTAGGACTTCGGCTTCACTGCCAGAGGGCCGAGTTCGAATCCCTCTAACATTTTTAAGTTAGAGGGATTCGAACTCGGCCCTCCCTCTAACGCTTTAAGTAATGAAAATATCACTCGCTTCAACGGTGAAGGAAAACATCGTGAGGAAACCTGCATACCTTACTCCATAATGTTCTCAAAGGTGTGTGAAGTCCACCAATCCGCACTGGGCAAGCGTGGTGGGCTACGGCCTTAGCCCCTTCTCCTTGTGGGGGGAGACCCGTGCTCTGTAGTGGGCCGGTTATGGGTTGGTATGATGATGATCCCTAACAGGTTAGCCCGTTACCATCTTAGACTGCATCATCACTTAAAGTCCATCAGCTTAGATACGGTCGCCTTTGTATCGTGCCGTACTCACACAAAAAGCTAAATTAACAAAAAAAATAAAAGCGCAAATGTAAAATTCCAAATTCTCCTGCCGGTGTACCGACACTATGAAATTGAACAGTTCACCAATGTAATGTATTGATGAACATCAACAGTCTCAGCCAACTTAAAAATATTCCACCTTAATCTGAATATTATGATCTCACACTTCACAATTTATTAGACAGTAAATTTTAAAAATAATATTGCTAAAAGGCAATGACTGTACAATCGCGTGTCAATAGTCTTACGATGGTCAGTAGAACTGTCAAAATATTAGTAGTCTACCAATACGTGCGATCATTGACTTGTCATTGTGCCCGAGATTAGCAAATAGCGCCAAATTTTTCAATGGCGTTCCAGTGGTCCGCCATCGGAAAACCATAATGACACAATTGAGTTAGTAGAATACCAAACATGTCAAAACTGACAATTATGAAGTCACTGATCGACACACAATTGTAAAAGCAGACTTATGGTCCAGGAGTTGAGGTAGCAGTCGAGAGCTAACTTTTAGTAGAAAAAAAAATTTATTTATATAATTATACAAATGTATTTATTTGCTTACAGGTGAAACGTGTACCCATAGAAAGACTGGGATGCGAGGACAGTGTTTAAATATAAGAAGATGTCAAAGTGCCATAGACGAAATAAAACAGCAGAAGGGTGTGCCACAGGTAATTTATGATAACATTAATAAATAATTAAATTAAATAAATATACTAAAAGTAAGCGTAGCTTGTGTTATGGGTACTAAGATAACTGATGAATATATTTAGACGGCCCTGCTTTCTGAGTCCAAGGCCGTGGGTTTGATTCCCACAACTGGACAATATTTATGAGATGAACATGAATGTTTTCTAGTGTCTGGGTGTTTATCTATATATTATAAGTATTTATGTATATTATTCATAAAAAATATACATTAGTATGAGATATAAAATTCATTTACGCATAACCTACGATCGTAAATTTGTGATTTAACGAACGCGTTTGACAAGGGTGCCCATTAAACTTTTTTTCTTATTTTCATGGCCCTAATCACAATGTAATAAATGTGTCACAAATTGTATTTTCAGTTGTCCGTCTCCAACGAGTCCATTTCATGAATAAGTATTTTTTGGTGTCTTTGGGATCGTGCAAGAAATGAAAATGGACTGTAGGTCCATTTTCATTTCTTGTTGGCGTTTCTTGTTTATTTTTTTGTTGCAGCGACTTTTATTGTTTTACTCTCCTTGGTTTTAGTAAATTTAATTTTACTTACAAATTGTATGAAACAAATAGCCTTTTAAACTTCATACGACAACTTATGTACGTAAAATAAATAGGGGAGGGTTAAAAAATTGGGTGTAAAAGTGACCTTATGATTCAAATACCTCTATAACGTAGTCTTTAATTGTTAATTAATTTAATATCAATAGATTCATTTATATTTAAGTCATTTATATACTAATGTGGAGTAGTTTAGATTGATTCCGTAGTGCATACATAAATGTAAGCTACAAAAATATATTTTTTACGATATCACTTTATAAATCTTTGTATTTCTTCGTTTCTCTTATTTAGTATCGTTACTCTTTTTCTTATTTAGTAAATAACAATACATAAAGAAGAATATGTATTTTTACTAAATATTTTAATACAGTGGGAAGATTGCAAAAAAATGCCAAAAGTCCTTCTACTATACGAGTTACATATCAATTTTAGGGTGGGCATTGCTTTGGTGCATTTACGAAGTGCACGCAACTGATATCTAAATACATATAAACCTTCTATTGAATCACTCCACCTATTGCTTAAAATAGCATTAAAATCCGTTGCGTAGTTTAAAAGATCTAAGCGTACAGACAGCGGAAGCGGCATTGTTTTATATTATGTAAAGATATGTTTTTTTTTGTTTGATTCTTTTAGTGGTATAAATAAATAATAAATAGATGTACTACGACAATACACACATCGCCATCTGGCCCCAAAGTAAGCGTAGCTTGTGTTATGGGTACTAAGATGACTGATGAATATTTTTATGAATACACATAAATACTTATGATATACAGATAAACACCCAGACACTGAAAAACATCCATGCTCATCACACAGACATTTTACAGTAGTGGGAATCAAACCCACTGCCTTTAGCTCAGAAAGCAGCGTCGCTGCAAACTGCGCTTCGCTTACTTTGGAGCTAGATGGTGATGTGTGTATAGCCGTAGAAAAAAAAAAATCCTGTAAAGTTTGGTGACGATCGGAGCACTCCTATTTTTGAACTGTCAAATACAGCTTTTATTTACTATGATGATATTCTATTGTTGGGTGTACATGGGTGTAGATAATGATCTTCACCCGCTCGAGAAGAGAATAGAAGAGAATGAATACGGAGAGAAATAAATGATTTAATATATTATGAGACTTAAATTAAAAATTTAATGATGTAAGTTTATTGTTTAAATTAAATAAAGCAAAACCTAGCCCGGCGAAGCGGGCTGGGTACGCTTGTTTATTATAAATCATTATCATACAATGATAACAACTTTTGGAACAGAGCGCTGTTTTGCATGGTGGATAATATATTTTATTTTGATTTATTTATTTATTTATTAGTTTTTCAAGGGAAACAAACAGTATAATTATACATAAAAGTAATGCCGTATTTTTGTATCACATATACCAATGAAGTTTCCACAACTTGGTTATAGATATAACACGATAACATTAACCACAATTGCTTAGGAGTACGTACCTAGCAAGCAATTATTATACAAAAAAAAGAAAAAAAATAATAATAATGTAATTAAAACAAAAATGAAAAACAAAAACTTTAAAGCTATAGTACTTATTTTGTCATAATAAATTTTCTAAACGTGCCAATTTTGACATGAAAAATGTCCGTCTCACAATATTTGTTGTTAAAAGCATTGCACGCACGAGATAAAAAGTCATTTGCCGAATACCTTGTCTTCCATCTAGCCCACGCAAAGGGAGGTTTACGCCTTGCATTTAACCTACGACATGCAAAATCGATATTACTTAGAAGAAGTGAAGTATTAAATGATACTACATTTGCACATATCTCGAAAAACTTACTTCTATACCTCAAAAAACAAATGTATGTTATTAATAAAGCTTACCTATATATTATGTTATTGTTGACCATATTTATGACTAAACGGTTATCCGCTGTACACAACTAAATTAAATAATCTTGACTGAAATTAATATCACCTTTAAATTATTATGCAACTTTGGGTCAAAATGGAAATTCCTTAACATTATAAATGCGAAGTTTTCATATTTGTTTTTCATCGCTTAGTTAGGGCGTAAAGGATGGACAAACCAACAAACAAATAAACATCCTTCTTTATTTTTAATATTAGTTAGGATTTAAGTGACAATGAATGGGAGCGGTGATAGCCCAGTGGGTAGGGACTCGGCTTCCTTTCGGCGTCGCGAGTTCGAATCCCAGCACCTCTAACTTTTCTAAGTTATGTACGTTTTAAACAAGTTAAATATCGGATAGAGGCAGGCGTTACTATGCAGAAATCCATGACATATTATGAAAATTAAGCTTAATTTGCTATACTCCGGGAAAAGCAGGAGAATCTGTATTTGTAGAGAATTTGTGTTTGTGGAAAGTCAACAGGTTTCGGAGCGAGACGTGCGTAGAGGGCACATTGCCGAGGATCTGTTTGGTGTGGAGTATACGGATTGCAGATATTAATCTTCAATCCTTGAAATGATTCCTAAGGTGATTTTGGACCTGCCAATGCACAAGTTTAAAGAATTTGTTAAAACACATTTATTACAGCGAGGTTACTATACAATTGATGAATTTTTTAATGTTGGTTGCTTGGAAGCATCCGGCTCCGCTTTCAGCTCTCACAAGATAGAAAAATGAATGTTAAAATGCAAAATGTAAATTGTTGATGTTGGAAAAGAGCAACTGCTGAGTTTCTTGCCGGCTTCTTCTCTGTAGAATCTGCCTTCCGAACCGGTGGTAGAATCACTACAAACAGACAGACTTGACGTTTCAAAAGTGCTTATATTAGGCCTACTTGAAATAAATAAATTTTGAATTTTGAATTTTGAAGAAATTATAAATTACACCATACAGATTCTCCTGCTGTTCGCGGAGTATAGCAAATTAAGCTTAATTTTCCTAATTTAAATATCACTCGCTTAAAAGTCGAAGAAAAACATAGTGACGAAACCTGCATATTTATTCTCCATAATTTTGTCAAAGGTGTGTCAAGTCCACCTATCCGCACTGGGCCAGCGTGGTGGACTACGGCTTCCCACCCTTCTCATTCTGTAGCTGGCCTGTAATTGGTTGATATGATGCTCAAGATGTTAAAGCAATAAAGAAACTTAGTGTCTTTTTTGATAAAAAAAAATGGAAACAAATTCGGAATGCGACAACCCTATCTATGTTCTTATCTTAATTACTGGTTGTGAATAACATTAATGGGGAAACAGACTGGGTATTACCAGGTAGTCACGCCAAATACCCCATTTTTAAATGGTAGCCATTAATAAAATTGTTTATATTAAACCGGTTTTTTTTCGACTTAAAAAAAAAGGAGAATATTCTTAATTAGACTATGTTTTATTTATACTAGCTTGTATTAATAAAACATAGTTATACAAGCAAATGCATACCAATAAAAGCATAAAAAAAATCACATCTTTGCATAATATAAACAATGTCGCTTCCACTGACTGTACGCTTAGATCTTTTTAACAACGCAACACGTTTTGATTATACTCGTCTGCGTGGACTTCATAATTGGGTCTGAAGCTTCGCTCGTTAACAATTTTTAAACATTCCACGGGAACTTTTTGGGAGATCGGTATAGAAAGTACATGTACTTTTCCATAGCATCAGTGTTGTGCATAGAGGGTATGCATAGGGTATGCAGATGATATAAAATGAAGAAAATGTCCAGTACGAGTCGTAAATACTTAAGGGTAGGCTATTTATAACTCTTACAATGTCTATCATTAAGTTTTTTATATCTCGTACTGGAGATTTTCTTCATATTATATCATCAGCATACCAAGGGCGGATCCAGCTTTGGCGCCAGCAGGGGGTCACATAGTCGTGGTCAAGTCGAGAACTTATAATTAAATTTTGATGCCAATAGATAGAAGTAAAAAGTAGGTATTTTATTAATGTACCTAAGTACTGTACTTAAAAAATTTTATTTTTTATTTTACACTTGCAAAACTTAACCGAAATAGCTTGTACATATACACCTACATAATGGCATCTTCTCTTGAAGACATCCAGAGAAGAATTATCACTCACGGAATGAGGCAGCCTATTTATATTCCATAACCGTGGTGAATGATTTGCCATAACAGCTAGAGGTATGTCGAGGGGTATGACGCATAACTCCGCAAGAGTGAAGGGTTCAAAAAGCTCAGGGGGGGTCATGACCCCCATGACCTCCCCCTGGATCCGCTGTTGCATACCCTGTGCATACCCTCTATGCACGTCACTGGGTGACATGCGTACCAGATTTCAAAGCTGTCTGCTCGCGGCCTAGCTCTTAAACAAATTTCAATATTTTCCTCGGAAACTACTTAAGCAATCGGGATAAAAGGTAGCTTAAGTTCTTTTCCATGTCAAAGGCTAGATGCATGCCAAATTTCATCCAAATCCGTTCCGCCGTTTTTGCGTGATTGAGTAACAAACATCCACACTTTCACATTTTTAATATTAGTAGGATTTGTTTACTCCGCCATTTAAGAACCCATTTTGATGTTTTTTTTTATTTGGTATGTCAAATTTCAGAGGTAGTCCCATTTTAATTTAGTGAAGATCTATTGGTGGGATCCTGGAAAACTCGAGGGAACTCTTTAAATACTGTTTAAGGTCACTTGACTATATTATGAAAATTAAGCTTAATTTGCTATACTCCGCGAACAGCAGGAGAATCTGTATGGTGTAATTTATAATCACTTCAATCCGTATACTCCACACCAAACAGATCCTCGGTAATGTACCCTCTACGCACGTTTCGCTCCGAAACCGGAGCATCCTCAGGAGATGTCGACTTTACAATGAATAATTGTTAAGTTACACCATACAGATTCTCCTGCTGTTCGCGGAGTATAGCAAATTAATTTTCATAATATATTATGGATTTCCGCAAAGTAACGCCTGCTCCTATCCAATAGGTAACTTGAGCTTTTCCAAACGCGCCATTTGGTCAATTGAAACTACACTATCTAGCCCCTAAAAGGCGAGAAAATAAAATAGATAAGAAGAACGTGTCTGTACTTATCTACACGCGTTAGAATTTATACTTAACAAGATAAAAATCTTTTCAAAAATTTTAGACACTAACAATAGAAAAAAGGTGTTTAATACATTGAAATTTTTACTATAACGCATTATCTATTCTCATTCTATCTCACCTAGTTACATCGAACATTAAAATTTGAGATGTTTGTACCATTGAATCAATTAAATCACCGGAATGAGCTCGCAGGCTTTGGCAATTGAAAGTGTCAAAAACAACCGTGAAAAACTAAAATGTCGACAGGGTGTCGGTATTTTGTGCGCGCGCATGGTAAAAAGTATGCGGGCGGACGATGTATTCCCCTCTCACTCGGTTTCGCAACTACCTTCATCCTGTTAAAATCGTGTAACCATGTGCGCGTATTTCGTTCCATATCCACTCCCATGTTTTTCTCCAAACGCCGCTAAAGAAGTATAACTTCTAAAATTTAAAAACGACTAAAAAGCAAGAAATAAATATTTTCTATAACATTCAAAATAAAAAAGTAGAATGAAAAAGTTACAATATTTGCATTACTTTTTAGTCATAACTAAAGTATATTTTTTATCAACATATCGAACTCCCAGTCCGTAGCTAATAAACTAACCTCTGTCCTAACGTCGAATCTTTGACCTCGGTTCTTATAACGAACTAAATGTGATAACTATAACGTAAAAAAGGATATAAACAGTCGACTTACAAGAAATGGTCATAAATTAGTGACATCTGCATATCGTCTGCGAAAGGTGCAGAAGTCATTTGTGGGACTGAGTATACGCTTTTATAATATGATTCCTAAGGTAATTTTGGACCTACCAATGCATAAGTTTAAAGAATGTGCTAAAACACATTTATTACAGCGAGGTTATTATACAATTGATGAATTTCTTAATGACAAGGTTGCTTGGAACCATCCGGCTCCGCTTTCATCTCTCACAAGATAGAAAAATTAATTTTGAAATGTAAAATGTAAATTGTTAATGTTGGAAAAGAGCAACTGCTGAGTTTCTTGCCGGCTTCTTCTCGGTAGAATCTGCCTTCCGAACCGGTGGTAGAGTTACTACACACAGACAGACTTGACGTTTCCAAAGTGCTTATATTAAGCCTACTTGAAGTAATCAATCATTATTTTATCAGAGAAAAAGTGCTATATACCATATACATCGTGTAAATGAGAACCTCACAGGGTTCACAGGAACAGTAAGACTTTCCAGTGAAACCGAATACTTAATAGTTTTTGAGTAAACCACTGCCATAGTTTTTATTGAAAGAAATCCGATACAGCCCTAACAACACACGCAAAATTAAAATAATGTGACTCCAGTCACTTTATTAGGTACGCGTCGAGTAGCGTAGGTACTATGCGCGTGACGGTCTTTTATCTTCAATAGGGTTGTCATAAGTAAACACTTACAATGTTTTATGAAAAATTCGTTTGTATGGAAAAATAAATATGCTTCTTTTTGTTAAATATTTTTAGAGGGTGATTTCTTATGAAATATACATATGCTATATCCTTCAACATTATTTCGTAATTCGGTTACACGTACACTATTCATATTACCATAAAATAAATCAATTCCAATATTTAAAAAATCTTGTTATTGAACATGGACAAAATACCGTTCAGTTAAGTTAATGTGACCTCTTTTGACGATTTGTATTTTCGCTCGCTAATTCTTTAACCACCCGCAAAAATTTTTACTTTTAAATAATATGGTACATTTGAAAAGAACTTTGAGATTTTGTATCTACTAATTTTAAAATATTATTGTATTCTCCGTGTAATTGAACTATTGTGTTCTTTTTGAGAAATAAATGTTTTTAAGCCGCATTCCGGGGTCATTGTAAACAGAATTAAGAAGGCGAAAGATGCGGATTACAAAATAATAAAATCTGTTCTTAGTTTCAGTTAAAGGTACGTTTAAACAGAAAAAAACGATTTAGCACCATTGCCTCACTGGTGCTTTCTGAATGATTCAATCCATCTGTATGTTTGCGAAACTGTGACCAGTTTATAATCACTCGTGCGAAGAATGACCACCCGAGGTCATGACTCACTCGTGCCGTCACTCTCACACACATACAAAGTGAAAGAAACAGTAGGAGGATGGAGGTAAAGTTCTATTTATTCCTCATGTTAAAGATATTTTACTTTACATTGACTCACATTTGATGCAGACTGCAAATACCTCGAATAATAATTGCTTCTTTTTTTGACAAAAATTTCAAAAAGATAATATTTTTATCATCTCCATATTATTTATTCCTTTATTTAATAATATATATAACAATAAAGTACATGATAAAATCCAAATCGTTATATTTGTGAGTTCACTCAGAGTGCAACAAAATAAATCCGTCTTCTCGGCTATCACATTGAGGGTACGGGTACGGTACGATACGGTACGGTACGGTATTAACCTATTACAGGGCCGGTTCCAGAGCAAGGTCTCCTCCCACTATGACAAGGGTTGAGGACGTTATTTTCATTTTATTTAAGAAAATGAGTAATATTTTAAACAGCATAAAAACTCTTTGATTTTATTTAAAAAAAAAAAAGAATGTGTGTACTTATAAAGAAGTTAAAATAATGACGGTGTATAGTCAGTACATATATGAAAATTTAATTTATGTCCATAAAAATATATCAAAATTTAAAAAGAAAATGCACTGTAACAATATAAATATTAGAAGCAAAAATAAACTCGTTGTGCAGTTTACTAGGCTACACAAAATTGCAAATTCATTCACGGGCAATTGTATATTATTTTATAACAAATTACCAAATGAAATCTTTGAGTTGTCTCTCAATAAGTTTAAAGTTTATATAAAACGTAAGCTTACAGAAAGATCCTATTATAACATTAAGGATTATTTAAACGATTAAAAAGCTTGGGTGTGAATTGCTCTAGTTTCATAGCTTAGTATAAATTTACTGGAAGATGGTGATAACAAAAAAAAAATTTACCCGGCTAAGTTTGTTGTGGGCTCTTCTTAGACCAGGGCGCGTTTGGAACCCTCATACCTTTAAATTTAAGTTGGCGAACGAAGGTATCACCATCCCTTTACAATTATGTAAACAAATATGTATGAACGCTTCATAAGCGCCTGTGATAGGCCTACATGAATAAAGAAATTTTGAATTTGAATTTGAATTTTATGTACACGCGTTAGAAGTTATACTTCTTTGGCGTATGGAAAAAAAAATAACTAAAATGCAGTAGTGATTAAGGATAAATATTAAAATTAATCAAAAATAATTTATTTAAATAAAAAGGTTTTACTAACGTAATAATATTTATTTATTCACACTTATTCACACTGTTACGAAACACGTGTTCTAAATATAAAAATACTAGAATATACAACTTGAAGATAGTTATAGATTTTCATGTCACCTAGAACTAACTTTACGACGTAGAATTCAGGTGTCGGTGTGCGCGAGCATCGCAAAAATTCACTCTCATCTTTTTTCTCCAACGCGCCAAAAGAAGTATAACTTCAATAATCTTCATACATATAACTACACTTCATATATATATATATATATATATATATATATATATATATATATATATATATATATATATATAATGTGAAGTTGACTGACTGATATATCAACGCACAGCTTGACGGATCGGGCTGAAATCTTGCATACAGATTGTTATTACAACGTAGGCATTCGCTATGAAAGGAATTTTGGAAATTCCAACCCTAAGAGGGAAATATAAATAATTTAAAATCCTCCATTAATCAATTTATTTTTCAAGTTACATCATCCATCCATGAAACTTTGATTGTAGGTTTTCGATTAAAAATAAAGAAATAGGTACGTGTTTCACAAATTTTAGAAATTCCAACTCCAAAGGCATCAAATAGGGGATGAAAATTTATATAAAAGTTTCTGATTTTGTAAGTAATTAAATTATTTTTTAAATATAACATAATTAAAGAAGTGTTATTTTAATTTCTTATTTTTAGCTGTTTACTGCTAGCAGTCTTATGTACCCAGTGGATTTGCATGCTATGTTCGTATCGAGAAGGCACAATTATATACACATGCCAAATAGTGCTATAGTTTCTATTAGAGTAAGCAGTTGATTGTCAGTTTTGCGAACTAAATAAAAAAAAGGGGGCCATTTTTTGTTTTAGCATGCAAATTATTCATATTGATATTGATATTAAATAAATAAAATAAAATAAAATAGCCTTTAATTCCAAAACGTCATTTCATAAACACTAATAAACACTTATACTTTTAAATTTAATAAAAATTAATATATTGAATTGTTAGGGTAGGTATGGTTTTACAATAATATTGAATTAAAATTATTAATTAATTATGTCACGAGTTTCGGATTGCCTGTTGGCAAAGGCCTCCTCTAGCTCTCGCCACTGCTTCCTGTCGTGCGCTACTCTGCGCCAGTTAGGTCCCGCGGTCTGTTTAATGTCGTCTTCCCACCTCCTATATGGTCGGCCTCTATTTCTCTTTCCATCTCGTGGGTACCAGTTTGTGACGACTTTGCTCCATTTTTCCTGTCTATCTCTTTGGGAATGTCCTGCCCATTTCCATTTTTGTATGTCAATCTTATTTAGAATATCAATGACTCTAGTTTGATTTCTAATGTTGTGGCTACTATATCGGTCTTTTCTCTTCACTCCTATCATGCTTCTTTCCATTGCTCTTTGGCAAGTAACTAGTTTTGTTCTATGATTTAGATTTCACATCCGTAAGTAATTAATATTGATATTAACTCTTTTGAAATAAATAACTAAAATGTAGACTGTATGGCGCATCTTTTTTCATCTTTTTTCCCTAACGCGCCAAAAGAAGTATAACTTAAAAAAAAAATTAAAAGTGATATTAAAAGCGTTATAGGTTCCGAAGCGTGGCCGCTCTTTAGGAACGCGTTTCTACCGAGCGGCTATGGGATCTCAGGGTACTACTCGGAGGATCCCACTGAAACTTTGACGACCACCCTGGCGCAATGGTGACCGCTGTGAATGTAAGCCGGAGGTACCGGGTTCCATTATCAGCGATGGCAATTTTGGAATTTATAATTTCTGAATTTTCTCTGGTCTGATCTGGTAGGAGGCTTTGGCCGTGGCTAGTTATCACCCTACCGACATAGTCGTTTGACGGCCGAGTGGCGCAGTGGGCAGCGACCCTGCTTTCCGAGTCCAAGGCCGTGGGTTCGATTCCCACAACTGGAGAATGTTTATGTGATGAACATGAATGTTTTTATCTGTATATTATAAGTATTTATGTGTATTATATTCATAAAAAAATATTTATCAGCTATCTCAGTACCCATAACACAAGTTACGCTTACTTTGGGGCTAGATGGCGATGTGTGTATTGTCGTAGTATATTTATTAATTTATTATTTATTTATAGTCATACCGCATAATTGTGCAGCGTTCCAGTACGATTAACGATAACTTCCACCCCCTAACAAGTTAGCCGTAACCATCTTAGACTGCATCACCACTTACCACCAGGTGAGATTGCAGTCGAGGCACAGTAAATATATAAGCTAAATGGCTAACTTGTAGTGGAATAAAAAATTGTGTGGTTTCATGAAAGCACGGTAAAAGTGAACCTTTTTTTTACATTTTAGAAATTTAACTAAAAACTATTTTTTACATTTTAGACATTTAACTAAAAACTATCGGAATAAAATTCCATTACGGTTATAAAAATCGCTTCTTCAATCTTAATTCTATACTTGGAAAATGGGAATCATAACTAATATTTTTATTGACCTCTGTGCTTCAGAGTTCGACATACATAATACTTAACAATTATTTAGATGATATACATATATTAAAAAAACTGAAAACATAATTTTAAGATCGTTAACTCATTTTGATCCGTTTTTCAATTATTTTCAATCATTCTATTATCAATTCCATCTTCATCGTGAGTTTATAAAATATTACAAATATTTTATGGAGCACTGACACAAATAAGTGTTAGTCTATACACTACACGGTCAGTTGATGCGAACTATAGGCGCCGCCATATTGGCCTAGGCTGCTCTCACCGGCGCAACCGGAGCGCCGGTCACTTTATCCCTACCCCGCGACCGATCGTCACGCGACATGCACACAGTTGAAAAAGTCTGAAACGATTTAATAAAAGGTTTAATTTAAAAGAGAAGGGGTTATTAAAATATAAGGAAAAATTGTTTTTTTTATCTGTTCCAGCTATGTTCTTTTAGCGGAGACGATCCGATAGTTTGCTGCATTGATAGGGCTCAACCTACCACCACAGCCCGAATACCAGTTGCCACCACTTCCACACAAAGGTACCACCAGTTACATAATTAATTTCGTCTGATGGGACGCTTCGGCTGTGGCTAGTCACCACCCTACCGACGAGACGGTGCGATGTCGCGTAGAAACCATAAATGCAGATCATATAAAGTGAAGAAAATCTCCGAAGTCCAAGGTCGTGGGTTCGATTCCCACAACTGGAAAATGTTTGTGCGTTGAACATGAATGTTTTTCAGTGTCTGGGTGTTTATCTGTATATATATTATAAGTATTTATGTGTATTATATTCATAAAAAAATATGCATCAGCTATCTTAGTACCGATAACACAAGCTACGCTTACTTTGGGGCTAGATGGCGATGTGTGTACTGTCGTAGTATATTTATTTATTTAAAAAAAAAATAATACTTACTCCTTTTTATCTCATACAATATCTTTAAATTTTTTATAACTTGTACTGGAGATTTTCTTCATTTTATATCATCTGCATACCCTGTGCATACCCTCTATGCACGCCACTGATTAGGGGACCATGTATACTGCATCATCACTTACCACCAGGTGAGATTGCAGTCAAGGGCTAACTTGTAGTGGAATAACGAAAAATATAGCTATATTAAAATGCTAAATGTTGATGTTGGAAAAGAGCAACCGCTGAGTTTCTTGCCGGCTTCTTCTCGGTAGAATCTGCCTTCCGAACACCGGTTCGAGTGACTACAAACAGACAGACTAGATCCTCAAAAGATCTTTCTATATTCATCATCATGTCAACCCATTAGCGGCCCACTACAGGGCACGGGGATCCTCCCACAATCGGTACGGGTTAAGGCCATAGTCCACCACGCTGGTCCAGTGCGGATTGGTGGACTCCACACACCTTTGGGAACATAAAGTAGAACTCTCAAGCATGAATGTTCCCTCACGATGTTTTCCTTCACCGTTGAAGCAAGTGATAATTTGATTGCTTAAAACGCACATAACATAGAAAAGTCAGAGGTGCTGGGATTCGAACTCGGCCCCACGAAAGTGTAGTCGAAGTCCTACTCACTGGGCTATCACAACTTCCAAGAAAATTCAGTAATATCAATTTTGAAAATAATATGCGTAGATCGTCTAGACGTGGTTTTATCTCACTCATATCTTAAAATTTTGTCGACTACACTCACTACTTTCATACCTTGAAATTCTATCATCTGCATTCATACCGTAAATTTATATCATCGACACTCACATCTTAATGGTTTTTTTTTTGCAATAATTGACTTGACGGTCCAAGCAGACGGTAAGTGGAAAATCCATTGCCTATAGACATAGCAACACTTCGCAGGGCGTGTGGAAAACCCGTCCATAAAAGTGCCGTTCTGTGTCCATCAACTTTAGACGTAGGTGTTCAGCCTCATGTGGCTGTGACACCGGAAACCTTGCCCTTCAGACGTAGCAGATATAAACCTAACAAGCTTAGCGGCAAAAATAAACTGTTACAAACAGTGCTAACATATTTATTTAATTTGCACTCATACCTTAAATGCACTCGTAATAAAATACTACTTTCTACACTCATGATTTATTCAGTATCTGCTCTATGAGTGGCTACTTAAGTTGGTGGAGTAAGGATCCATACGTAAATCTAACGTATCCGCAGGCCCAGCTTCACGACAGAGTACGTGCCTCCCGTTTACGACTACGTGCTCTCTGGAAATGCTCCGCAGCCTAAAGACGAGTGCGAGCCAATCCCAGCCAACCAGACCCAGGCGCGTACCGGATCCAAAGCCTTTGACAGTAGGTGTACTTATTTCTTGCTTGCTTATATTTATTTATCTCCAAAAACAGATTAAATTACCAATAATAACGCGCAGTGTGTCAAACGCCCAACTCATTAATCCTCAAAGTAACAATCTATACGGAAGGCAGACCCTGGATTGTCTAGTGCCGACTTTGCTGAACAGCGTGCTTTATAAACTAAAGCAGGAAATAAACACTAAAAACAAATGGAGAAACTTAAGACATTTTTCATTCAAACTAAAAAATTTATTAATAAATAACTGGAATGTTGAGTCGACCGTTATTGTTCCGATCGTCGTTTAAGTCAATGGTCTACTCGCGAAAAGCTTCGACCAACATCTTAAGAAGCTTTCGCTTGGTTGTTGGATCAAGGGTCAGATACAGAAGGCCTTGAAACGGCGCGTATTGTGAGGAGGTTCCTCACTCTGGAACCCTGACCGCCGGTTGCTTGGGCATTCAAAAGCTCAAGCAAGCGGAGGGTGTTTTTTTTTTTATTTTTCTTATAAATTTTTAATAGTGTTTTTTAATTTTTGTAAGCATTCTTAAGAATTAAAAAAAAAAAAAAAACAATAATTGATAGACTATAATAATAACTGGAACATGTGTAAAGTTTACTCCAACGATAAAGTGCGATATGTGGAACTGGTTTTATGAATAGTACTAGTTGAAACGCAATCATTATTATTATTTTATTTTTTTAACTACCCGTCATATTTTGTATATAAAATACTTACCTACTTATAATTCCGAGCGCTGACCGATAAATACCGGTGTACGGATAAACCCGATTGGGTTTTTGTTACGCCGTAATAAATGTTATTATTATGTTGACATAAAAATGTGTATCTTATATCTTTAAACGAGCAATTCTTATATATATATATATATATAATTGGAATCTCGGAATCGGCTTCAACGATTTTCTTGACATTTAATCAACAGGGGGCGGGGGCGATAAATCGATCTAGCTAGGATTCATTTTTAGAAAATGACAAATGACATTTTATTTGTGTTTTTTTCATTGGAAGAAAAATAACAAAAAGGTGGCGTTTGGGTAGTCCCAATTTAAACTGAAAAATATGACTTCCTGACATCTATTGGCGAATAATAATACTGTTTTTTTTTTAATTGTGATACTTTTTATAAAAAATATATATTTATTACGAAAGATAAAAAAATGTTTGTCAAAAATCTCATGTATGATGTAAAAATGTTGACCCTGACTGTAATCTCACCTAGTAAGTGATGATGGAGTTTAAGATGGTAGCCAAAACCCAAAGTTGCATTATACGCGCGAGAAGAGAAGGGGTGACAACAATATTCTTACCTGCCGTCACCACATGGCACCCTCTGTATACTCCGATGATAGTTTTTTAATAGGATACCAGGTAATATAAGATATTCACCAAATGATTCAGGAAAAAACTCAAGACTTGGCTTGTCGAGAAGGCTTTCTACAGTTACAATGAATTTTTAGAAATTTAAATATTGTTTAGAGACTTTACTTATTTGTAATTATAGAATAATATTATAATTAATTTATGAATTCATATACATATGTTTGTAATTACTATGTGACATATAATATTAACTAGTGGACCCGCGCGACTTCGTCCGCGAATGAGCCGACTTAAGAAAATATTCGTATGTTGTCGCGGACTGTTTTATAGAACTTTAAAGAAATAACAATTCCGACCATTCCGATATACTTACTACACTCTTCCGTCGTTTGGCGTGACGTTTACCGTACACGCATCTCACGCGTCAGAATCTCTCAAAAAGGACATTTTTTGCAGTTTTTGTCCGAGATTCTGTATACTAAATTACATGAAAATCGTTGGAGCCGATTGCGAGATTCCAATTATATACAAGAATTGCTCGTTTAAAGATATAAGATATCTATGAAAAAATAACTATTGACTATTGACTATTAATATATATTTTCCGCAGAATGTATCGAGTACCAAGAGAAGCTGGTATACCCGTGCCTGAAGAGTGTGGCTCTAACCGGCAAGAAGGCGCGCTCGTCCCGCTGCAAGCACAACGCCAAGGACCTCATCGTGGGAGGCGTGGCCGCTTCGGAAGACGAGTTCCCGCACATGGTGAGCTGCATTGTACTGGTGCATAGCATATCAAGCGTTCACTACGCACTTTGTATATAGAATTATACCTACAGCTACGCGGTTTTAAGACATGAGTGTGTATGATATCATTTTTGAGGTATGAGTGTAGATGACATACCTTTAAGAAATGATGAGTGACCTTTAAGAAATGAGTTTTAATGATATATTTTATTTATATAATACTAAACTGCATGCCTGCTACATTGTTGAAAGGATTCCGCTCGTGTGCCCTAATATGACTATCTTTACACTGAAAAAACGATCGCGGTGTTAACTAGTTAAGATACTATCAACATAATTCAATATTGTGTTGGAGTGTGGTGTTATTTTAAGATGGTCGCTGTTAAAATTCAGTTCACTCATTTTCTGGTATTCTAATTCATAAGTTCAGTGTTACTCAAAACGATTCAATTCCGTTCTTCTCTGAGCCAAGTTTATGTCACACGGGCGAGCTATTTTGCAGCTATTCGTATGTCTATGCAAATCGTGATGTAATAACTATAAGGGGTTTAGATGATATAACTTCATAGTATGAGTTTAAATGATATGACTTTAAGATATGAGTGTAAATGGTATAACTTTAAAATATGAGTTTACATAAAATTCAAAAAATTCAAAATTGAAAATTCATTTATTTCAAGTAGGCCTAATATAAGCACTTTAGAAACGTCAAGTCTGTCTGTTTGTAGTGATTCTACCACCGGTTCGGAAGGCAGATTCTACCGAGAAGAAGCCGGCAAGAAACTCAGCAGTTGCTCTTTTATAATAATGTTACCTTAATATATGAGTGTAAATGATATAACTTTAAAGTATGAGTGTAAATTACATAACTATAAGGTATGAGTGAAAATGATATAACTGTAAGATATGAGTGTAGGTGATATATTTTCCCAGGTACTCATGGGCTACGGCAGCGACATCAACTCGCTGCAATGGCTGTGTGGGGGGTCATTGCTGAGCGAAAGGTTCGTGCTGACCGCGGGGCATTGCACCTTCACCAGGAACCTGTAAGTTAAATTAGCAGCTTCTGACGACTACTGACGCAGTAGTCCTCGCCACCTGAGCAGATGACAAAGAACGCAGCCCCTAGAACGCTGTCGCAGCCCAAACGGCCTATCAACATCCAGGTGTTTCGTCGCCATAAACTTGATTACAATCTAAATATCTTGCGCCACGGAATTATCGATGTTAGACAGTTTTTCTATGCAATAGCAACGCAGCTTCAAACAGCTGTCATGCACGTCGTTCTCGTCGGAAGTTAGACCTGTGGCACTCAAAAGTGACACCAGCTGTCATTGGGGTCGCGCGCCAATTGTTATTTTATTTTTAATTGTGACCGGAGATAGCAACGATAATGCTGTATACACCTATAATTGATTATTGTAATGACAGAATTTGTAATTTTAACACATATTTTTTTTATGAATGTAGTTACAATTAATTGCTGGTGTGTCTTATGAATAAATAAATAAATAAACACTTCATAAGTGCCTGTGATGAGTGGCGTACACTGAGTTATTTACCAGGGTACGCATATATAAGGAAGGTTGCATCAAGTGGCAAAAGACCTATTCCTATACGAGTTATATATAATTTTTCGGGTAGGAAGTGCTTTTGTGCGTGTATAAAATGCACTTTTCGCATGTTTTCCGCAGCGGAGAGATCTCCTACGTGCGTATCGGAATGCTGACGCGCAGTGACCCGCTTGACGCCAGCCGCATCTACCGCGTCAAGAGAATCATCAAGCATCCCGGCTACAACTCTCCGCACAGATATCACGACATCGCGCTCGTGGAGACGGAGAGAGAGTGAGTGCTATGCCATCAATTTGTTGTAGAGATTTTGTGACAGAGCTTGTCTGGGGAAGTACAGCCGCCAGACGGCCGATTGGCGCAGTAGGCAGCTACCCTGCTTTCTGAGTTCTTTGCCGTGGGTTCGATTCCCACAACTGGAAAATGTTTGTATGATGCAAGTGAATGTTTTTCAGTATCTGGGTGTTTATATATATATATATTATAAGTATTTATGTATACTATTCATAAAAATATTCATCAGCCATCTTAGTACCCATAACACAAGCTACGCTTACTTTGGGGCTAGATGACGATGTGTGTGTGTATTTTCGTTGTATATTTATTTATTCAATTTCTGCAAATTTATAGTCATCATGACTATTGCAGGAAATTTGAATTTTAACCCAATTACAATTAGATCCATTTTACTTTGATTGTTCAAAATGTGCCATCACGCCAATTCCATACTTCCGAACATGATAGGACAGTTATTTGAAATTAGTCATCGTACCTATTGCAGGCAAATTTGAACTTTAACGTAATGATTGTAAGATCCATTTTACTTTGATTTTTCAAAATGTGCCATCACATTTCCAGACTTCCGAACATTATAGGGAAGGTATTTAAAATTAATCATACCTATTGCAGGCAAATTAAAACTTTAACGCCATGGCAATAAATATAAATAAACAAATAAATATACTACGACAATACACACATCGCCATCTAGCCCCAAAGTAAGCGTAGCTTGTGTTATGGGTACTAAGATGGCTGATGAATATTTTTATGAATAGTATACATAAACAATTATAATATATATATATATAAACACCCAGATACTGAAAAACATTCATGCACATCACACAAATATTTTACAGTTCAAGGAATCGAACCCACGGCCTTGGACTCAGAAAGCAGGGTGGGTCGCTGCCCACTGCGCCAGTTGACCGTCAAATATTTATTATTATTCGAGATTTAATCTCACGCCGGTGTACAAAATAAATACATAAAATGAGCCAAAACAACATTAATATACTTACTTAGATAAATAGAGATAACACTTAAATATACTTCACGTAGTACGAATATTATAAAAATATATAAAATCAAATACTTAGAATATACATATAAACACCCAGACTGAAAAACATTCATCGCACAAACATTTTCCAGTTGTGGGAATCGAACCCACGGCCTTGGACTCAGAAAGCAGGGTCGCTGCAAACTGCGCCAATCGGCCGTCGATAAGATCCATTTTACTTTGATTCTTCAATAACACGCCAATTCCAGGATGACTTTGGGGCAGTTCGCAGTACCCGCGTGCCTGGACACCAACGCGCCCAACAACTACCAGCAGGCGTTGGCCACCGGATGGGGCGCGACCCAAAACCGCGGCGCCACTGCTGACCAGCTACAGAAGGTCACACCTTTGAACTTTTAGCATATAGAAAAGTCATATCCCAATCCCTACTAATATTATGAAAGTTTGTTTGTTACGCTTTCACGCAAAAACTACTTTACCGATCCTCATGAAACTTTGTACACATATTCTTGGAGGTGTTAGAAGTAATATAGGATACTTTTTATCCCGACATTAAGCTCGGTTCCTTTGTGAGAGGGGATGTTCGTGTTTGACGATTTTACACCATAACTCCGACAAATTATAACCGATTTAAATAATTATTTTTGTACTATAGAGATTATAAAATGTGTTTAATTTTGCCCAAACTTTGTTTAGATCTGATGAATGTGGTTGGAGATAGAGGACAGAACTCCTCAGCGGACAGCAGCAAACCCCTCATTTAATTCTTAGCGATACTGAATACTTTTTTTTTTTAACTGCAACTAAATTGAATGCCACATCAAAAAACAAAATCAAACGCAGACGAAGTCGCGGGAAATAGCTGGTTATAGTATAAAGGACTTCGTAATTGATAAAAAAGCTGGGGTGTGAATTGTTGCTCTAAACAGGTTGCTTCTTATAATGTTGATGGTGATAATAAAAAAAAACACCAGCTTAGTTTTTGCGGGCTCCCCTTAGAGCAGGGCGCGTATGGAGCCCTCGTAGCTTTAGTTTTAAATTTAAGAATATGGTTATCGCCATCACCTATCGTGTTAGATAGATTACACTTACGATGCGTACATTACATGAAAAATGTGTACATATTAGTGAGACGATACAAGGGTGGTCTAAGAAGGAGCCCACAACAAACTAAGCCGGTTGCTATTTTTGTTATCACCATCTCACATGCTGTGTTGTGCCTCTGAGTCGTATAAGCTGCACATACAAGGGTTTGATGGAAATGACGTGACGGCACAAAAGAGCGTCATGCCGTTTGCCGTGACGGCATACTCGTTATACATTTTACTTAATGATTTAGTATCGTGTAATCATAATATTGACATTTTTAACAAAAGGATAAATATTTTTAAAAATCAAATCATTAAGCACTACTCCACATAATCTTTAGGGAAATAATATATATATATATATTATTATTTAAGTGTTTCTTTTTTGTTTCAACTTTAATTTTATCTTTACTTTCTGTTTAATTTAATTCCAAGTTGTGTACACATACTTTGGGTTGTAGCTTAGAACAAAACTTGTTATTACTTATATTTAGATCTACTTTTAGTTATTACCTGTTTTGTGTACCTGATAACAATAAACAATATACTCGACTTAATGTCCAATATTCGTGCAGGTGATCCTCCAGAAGTTCTCGACGCCGGAATGTGCGAACATGTTCCCCCCTCACCGCCTCATGCTGAACGGTTTCGACGAGAGTACGCAGATCTGTTACGGAGACAAGAACCAAGAAAAGGATACTTGCCAAGTACGTGTTTGACGTTTCTAAGTACATTCATTTTGTACTCTTTATTTGCACACATATAAAAATACAGAAGAACAATAAAAAATCACAGACAGAAGAAGTATACAAAAGGCCGCCTTATCGCTTTGTCGATCTCTTCCAGGCAACCTTAGGATAAGGAAAACAAAAGGATAACATACTGCAGGTTGGGCATATTCAAAAAAAAACATTCTTATAACTAAATACCAATACTTAAACTAGATTACACAAATAAAATAATACATAATATATTTTAAATATTAAAAAAAAAGAATAATAAACTAATATATACTATAACATATCATAAATACATTTACAATAGTAAATACTATTACAAGTCTAGACTGCCTTATGTCTATTGAGAGCGCATTCCACAGCGCTATGGCTTGTCGGCACAGCCACAATAAACTTAGTTTACATTGTTTTTTTTTTTACCACAATTTAGCCCTTGATCGCGATCTTACCAGCAGGGCTATTCAGGAAGGACGTTTTTGTAACTCGACAGCTAAACTCGCGATGAGTTTGCAAACTCTTATTCTCTATAACTCGATAGTTAAAGTGGCGCCGCACTGCCGGATGCGGCGGAGAGATAAACTGCAGGTTCGGGCTAATTTTACATTATGCGGAGATGTTTGGTATTCGGTAAGGTGATTATTTGCCTCGATCATCGAATTACTCCCCTTCGAAGCTCGTGTCAAGTTGTCAAACGAAAAGTGAATCAAGAGCGAGTTCTCTAGTGAACTAAAATATGTTTTTACATATTATATACATAGATAAAACACATTTATTTCAGCGAGGTTATTATACAATTGATGAATTTCTTAATGGCAAGGTTGATTGGTAGCATCCGGCTCCGCTTTCATCTCTCACAAGATATAAAAATGAATTTTAAAATGTAAAATGTAAATTGTTGATATTGGAAAAGAGCAACTGCTGAGTTTCTTGCCGGCTTCTTCTCGGTAGAATCTGCCTTCCGAACCGGTGGTAGAGTCACTACACACAGACAGACTTGACGTTTTAAAAGTGTTTATATTAGGCCTACTTGAAATACATGATATTTTAATTTTTTGTTTTTTTTTTAATTTACGTGCCAGGTGTTTAGAGAATATCATATCAAGGTCATGTGAGATCGCTTTCGAAGTTAGCTTTCTCACTTGAGTGAGCTTCGATATCGAGCTGGCATTATTCAGAATAAATAGCCTTGCTGGTCGTAGAAGTTACGATGCAGTCTAAGATTGTAGCGGGCTTACCTGTCAGAGAGTAAGTAGTGATACCCAGGGGCGTGGACCTCGTATATTCACAAAAGCACTGTCTACCTTAAAATGTGTGTACGAGTACAGTGCGTGCTGGGATACGAACTTGGCACCCCGAAATTCGAGCTGCTATCCACTGGGCTATTATTACCACTTCCAAAAAAGTTAATATCGTATAAAAAAAATGTGTGACGTACATGAACGTACAGAACCTGAGGAAAACATCGTGAGGAAACCAGCATGTCTTAGAGTTCTCCATAATGTCGGCCGATTGGCGCAGTGGTCAGCGACCCTGCTTTCTGAGTCCAAGGCCGTGGGTTCGATTCCCACAACTGGAAAATGTTTGTGTGATGAGCATGAATGTGTTTCAGTGTCTGGATGTTTATATGTATATTCTTAGTATTTATGTGTATAATTCATAAAAATATTCATCTGTCATCTTAGTACCCATAAGACAAGCTACGCTTACTAGGCTAGATGGCGATGTGTGTATTGACGTAGTATATCTATATATATATTGGAGTCCACCAAACCGCACTAGCCCAGCGTGGTAACTTGTGACCTTCTCATTGTGGGAGGAGACCAGTGCGCTGTTTTGAGTCGATAATGGGTTGATTTTATGCCCCTTTTTATGTTTCAGGGTGACAGCGGAGGGCCTCTCCAATTGAAGCATTGGCAGATCAACTGCATGTACACGGTGGTGGGGGTGACATCCTTCGGGAGGGCTTGCGGGGTGAAAGGTGAACCGGGCATTTACACCCGGGTCGCGAACTACGTGCCTTGGATAGAGAGTATCGTGTGGCCGTAAATAAAGCCTTCATCATCATATCAACCGACAGACGACCACAGCTGGACATACGTCATTTGTAAGGAGTTCCAAAATCCACGGTTCAGTGCTTAGATCCAGCGGCTACCTGCGACGCGCTTGGTGCTTACCAACGCTGCGTTTACCAGCGGGGCCCGGCAGTGGTGTGGACTGGGTTTCTTACCAGGGTGTGCATACACCAGGAAATTAGCATAAAACGGCACAAATTCTCCTCCTATACGAGTTATATATCAATGTTAGGGTACGCAGTGCTTTTGTACATGTATGAAGTGCACGCCACTGGGTGCTGGCATTCCAGCACCTTGGTACCCCAATGCCTACCCGTTCTCCGAGCCACTTCAGCTTCGCGACTCGCTGAGCTATGTCGGTAACTCTTGTTCTACAACGGATTTTTTCCTTTTCTGATACATCACGTAGAGGTACTAATATAGCTCTTTCCATCGCCCGCTGAGTGACTCTGAGCTTTCTTATGAGGCCCATAGCAAGTGACCAGGTTTCGGATCCGTAAGTCATACTGGCAACACGCACTGTTCGAAGACCTTAGTCTTCAAGCACTGAGGGGTTTTGGACAAGTAGATGGCACGAAGTTTTCTGATCGCTGCCCATCCGAGCTTGATTCGGCGGTTCACCTCCTCGGAATACGTAGAGAAGATGTCACGAAGTTTCCCGAGCGCTGCCCATAAGAGTCGGATTCGGCAGTTCACCTCGAAATTGGACTTACCTAACTGGATCGTGTGTAGATATGCGTATTCGTCACAATATTGTGTGCACTCTACCATCATCTTAATACGGCTTTGGACCGGTGGTAGAGTCACTACAAATAGACTGAATTGGCGTTTCAAAAGTGTGTGTAAACTAGGTCTTATGAAAATAAATTAATTTTGTCTTTTTATTTTTTTGGTTGCCCGTTTGATCTCGCCATCCTTACTAATATTATAAATGCGAAATTGTGTTTATTGGTTTATTCTTTCTTTACTCCTTATTTAGTAAATATGAAATTTATTTTTGGTAGCGAGATAGTTGAAAAGATTGACAGTGAAAAAAAATAATAATAATACCTATTTATTTGCCAAATTATGGGTACATAACAAGAACACATTTCATTAAACAGACCCTTCACAATCGACTGTCACAGACAGTGTGCAAATGTTTATAAAAAAATATATATATATATATATATAAATACAATAATCAGAAATAAGTAATAATGTCATTTTATATTAAATAGGCAAATAATACAATTCAGACGGCCGACTGGCTCAGTGGGCTGCGACCCTGCTTTCTGAGTCCAAGGCCGTGGGTTCGATTCCCACAACTGGAAAATGTTTGTGTGATGAGCATTAAGTGTTTTTCAGTGTCTGGGTGTTTATATGTATTTTCTAAGTATTTATGTGGCCCCGAGTGCCGGGCGTCCCTTAAATGGGACAGGGGTGCGAAGAATCTCCTGGCGTAAAACTAAAACGGAAACAAACACATATAAGATAGGAACCTGGAATGTAAGGAGCCTTAAAAGTCAAGAAAAGATCTACAATGTTTGTAAGGAAATAAAACGGCTTAACATCGATGTACTCGGCCTGAGCGATGTTAGATGGAAAGATAGGGGTTCACACAGAATAGATGAGGATTATGTGCTCTATTACTCTGGATCTAATGAATCGTCTAACAAATATGGTGTGGGAATAATTATTAACGTCAAGCAAATAAAATCATCCATAAATTTTGTCCCATGATGCTTCAAATACAGGCAATACCAAGAAACGTTAACATTATCCAACTCTACGCTCCTACTAGGAAACAAGAAGGAGCAGATCCTGAGCTTGATCAGTTTTATAGGGAAGTGGAACAACTGCTTCAAATAACGAAATCACACGAGATTAACATTATGATGGGTGATATGAATGTTTAAGGTGGGCAAAGGTGAAGTTAAAGGAGTCGTCGGTAAACATGGGTTAGGGGTTCGTAACGACAGAGGTGATACTCTCGTACAATTCTGTCAAGAAAAAGACCTTGTCATTATGAACACCTTTTTCCAACTACCAGACCGAAGGCTGTACACTTGGACATCACCGCAACATACCCCGGAACATATTGTCCGAAATCAAATTGACTACCTTATGATTAATAGCCGTTTCAAAAACTGCGTCAAGAGTGCTCAGACCTATCCGGGATCGGATGTTAACTCTGACCATAACCCAGTAGTTGCGACATTATCTTGTACTCTTAAGAAGATAAAAAGGAAACGGCTTTTTAACAGAGTTGATATTAGAAGAATCAAAACAATGCCAACCAAAGCTCTGGTATCTAATGAAATAAATAAGTGGGCAATTGAAGCAAAGCGAAGACCACCACAGTCTGTCGAAGATAACTGGGGGCATCTCAGATTGAGAATAGATGACATTAACAAAAACCTTATTGCACCCAATTGGATTCCGAAACAAGTTTGGATGACAGACAGAATATATCAACTCATGGAGAAAAGACGTAGTTACAAAAATACTGACCAAGTGTGTTATAACAACTATAATAGAGTTATTAGACGAGAAGTGCGATTTGCAAGACAATCTTGGTATAGCAACAAGTGTCAATATGTAGAAAAGCTTCATGCAAAGCATGACTCATTCAATCTACATAGGGAGATCAAAACCATGCTTGGTCAAAAAACACAACAGCAACACCAGCTTGTGGATGAAAACAATATTCCTATCATAGACATAGTCAGTAAGATGAACCAATGGGAACGATATATTGGAACTATGTTTGCAGATGATTCTAGACGTCACAGTTGGTCTTTAGAACAAGAAGACGAAGGCCCACCAATTCTGAAGGATGAAGTCGTCAAGGCCCTTAGTAAGGCAAAGGTTGGAAAATCTGCAGGACCAGATGGAATACACATAGAAATTCTGAAACTAATACAAGACGAACATCTCGATTCGTTGCTTAATTTTATGAACCTCGTGTATGACACCGGTGAACTTCCGGGGGACTGGCTAAAATCGGTTTTTATCACTATTCCAAAGAAGAGAAACGCTAGGAAATGTGAGGAATATAGAACTATAAGTCTTATGAGTCAAGTTCTG
The DNA here is from genome assembly GCF_905163445.1 of Pararge aegeria. Lineage (NCBI taxonomy): Eukaryota > Metazoa > Arthropoda > Insecta > Lepidoptera > Nymphalidae > Pararge > Pararge aegeria. The sequence continues at coordinate 8,889,315 of NC_053205.1, forward strand.
AAGTTATTCCTTGGTGTGATACATGAACGCACACGAATTAAATGTGATGAACAACTTGGAGACAGTCAATTTGGATTCAGAGCTGGCGTAGGCACCAGAGAAGCTTTATTTGCACTACAGGTTCTTGTACAAAAATGCAGGGAGATGCAACAAGACGTGTTTATGTGCTTCATAGATTATGAAAAAGCATTTGACCGGGTTAAGCATGACCGTCTTGGAGCACTTCTCAGGAATATAGGCTTAGATGGAAAAGATCTGCGAATCGTACGAAACCTGTACTACAACCAAAAGGCTACAGTGCGTATAGAGGGTGAAGTATCCAAAGAGGTAGAGATACGGAAAGGAGTTCGACAAGGCTGTATTTTGTCTCCTGTGCTTTTTAATTTATATTCGGAGGCAGTCATGGCAGAAGCATTGGAAGACTTAAACTGTGGTGTTAAGATTAATGGTCGTATTATTAACAATTTACGGTACGCTGACGACACAGTTTTAATTGCGTCCACGGAGGAAGAGCTACAGAGGATTGTTGATCGTGTCAATAAGTGTAGCGTAGAGGCTGGTCTAACTATAAACATCAAGAAAACAAAGGTCTTGGTAGTGTCTAATAATGCAAATTTGGGTCCAACGATTAGAGTTGCTAGCCAAGTATTGGAGAGAGTGCAGAGGTATAAATATCTAGGCACTTGGCTGACTGAAAAATGGGACAGTGAAACAGAAATTAAAACCCGGATAGAAGTCGCCCGTAGTGCTTTTCAAAGCATGAAAAAAGTGCTCACTAGCCACCGCCTAAACATCGCATTACGAAAACGCCTTCTACATTGTTACGTATGGCCAATACTTCTTTACGGATGCGAATCCTGGACCATCAAAGAGGATCTCAGGAAACGTCTAGAAGCATTCGAGATGTGGGCCTATCGACGCATGCTGAAAATTAGTTGGACTCAAAAGGTTACCAATGAGGAAGTCTTGCGACGAGTTGGTTGTCAGCGCGAACTTTGGAAGACCGTCAAAAAGAAAAAAGTTGCTTATCTAGGGCATGTGCTTCGGCATGATAGATACAGGCTACTGCAACTGATAATGATGGGCAAAGTTGCTGGAAAGAGACGCATCGGTCGCAAGAGGAAGTCTTGGTTGCGCAATATAAGGGAGTGGACTGGGATCGCGAGTGCCGCCCAGCTGTTTAGCCTCGCGAGAGAAAAGGAAAAGTATCAAAAACTGACGGCCAACCTTCACTAGTTGGAGAGGCACCTAAAGAAGAAGAAGTATTTATGTATATATAATTCATAAAAATATTCATCAGTCATCTTAGTACCCATAACACAAGCTATGCTTACTTTGGGGCTAGGTGGCGATGTGTGTATTGTCGTAGTATATTTATTTATTTATTTAATTACAAATGTTGTTATACAGTTAGCAACCTTAACTAAGTAGGTATATTGCTGTCACTAAGGTATTCTTTTACACTATAATAGTTTTTTTGTTGAGAGTAATTTGTTGTTGTGTTCAATCTGTTGTTTTTATGCAACTAAACCTCTGGTAACTGTGAAAGGCTTATTTCAATACATATTTTGTCATATAATTATTTGTTAATTGGAAAAAATAATTATTATTTGGCATAAGATTTAAGTACCAATTCATTTGATACTAGCGTATCCTCGCGACTTCGTCCGCGTATGAGTCAATCGAGAAGCTAGAATAGATGTAACATCATAGTCATCGTGGCTAGCTATTTTCCTACTATTATTTTACGTCGTATACTGAGTTAGCAAGTTGTCATTATTTTAGTACATATATACATACATCCACCCTCACAAACTTTCGCATTTGTAATATAAGTAGGATGGTACGCATGTGTTAGGAAATAGGGAATTACAGCACTTTATCTATGATAAACACGATGATTATATTAAATATATCAACAAATCATAGTTTGTATACTCATTGATAATGTATTGAAAATAGAATAATGGACTTTAGTAGACTGTCAAATAAAAGTATAGGATCTATGGCGGGAGACGCGAGTTTGACAAGTTAGATTGGCGGCAAAGAAAAGTGGGGACGGATTTAAAGTAATGAATTGAGAAAAGGAGATTAAGTAAAGTATTGTGGATAGAACGTTACAAATTGGGAATAGATGATTTATAATGGAAACGATATACTTAAGGAAATATTGTTGTGACGAAACAAGAATCGTATGTATTGGTGATGGAGTTGAGATAAGTTGTTAAAAGTTGTTGGTACTATGGTTGTACCTGATGTAGCATCAGATAAGTATATCTCATCCTTTGGTTTATTTAGGTATCATATATGGAGCCCTAGCATAACTTTATACCGACAGTTTATGTAGCAGAGGTTGCTCTATACAAACAACTTGTTCCAAAAGTCCTGATGTTATAAGTGATAATAGTAGTTATGTTCGACCTGTCTTATATGTCTTGTATCAAAGGGCCTAGCGTTATTACATATGACAATGTTGTAATTGTGTTTATAAGTTGTTTTAATTGATTGAATAAAAGAGCAACGGTAGAGTTTCTTGCCAGTGGTCTTCTCTGCCGAAGACAGCATTCCGAACTGGTAGTAGAGTCATTTGAAGGTAACAAGTAATATGAATTATAGAGAAGCTTAATATACAGTATTAGAGTCAGTCCAGTTGTTTTATTTCACTCCTTGGGAAGTCAGGTTTATAGAGTACAGACCCACAACACTGCTCTAAAGCAGGTTGGTGGGCTTTAATGATGTCTTTTATAAAATGAATACTTTAATATAAGAAACTAGGTATTTAGCTTCAATAATACTGTTAATTAATGAAAGATCTAAGTGCCATCCTGAACATTGTGGGTATTGAAGTGAATATCTGAATACCTGGGCCTTTCATTGTCTATATTTTTTTAGCATCAGAAGTGGGATCCTATTCATGTCCAATTTATGCCTTTGTCTAATACAGATTTACTTTTTTTAGAACCATCCCGTCAAATGTGGACATAATAAAGAATTTGATGTTTTTGATGATGCCTCAATTTTTGCTGCTATGTGCTAAAACAGAAACACTCTGGAGACAAAGCACCATGCATGTTGAAATTCTATATAAGGATATGTGGTCCGGAGAACCAATTGATGTGATATTTTTATTTTTTATTTTGTTTCTACTTTGCAAAGATAGTACTTATTATTTGAAACTGGTATGGCCTAGTGGCTCTATTTTACTTGGAGTCAAATAGATTTGATTTATATTTGTTTTGTTTGTTATAAACCAACTAGTCAAGTTAGCCAAACAGAATGTGTGATAAGTTTGATTAATTTGAATTATCAAGTTTTATATAATTAATCAGGTTAGCCAAATGGAATTTTTGCTAAGTTTTATTTTATTAGACTGTCCAGGTTAAAATAATTTAACTGGTCAGGTTAGCCGAACGGAATGTGTAATAGATTTTTCTTTTGATTCTTATTTATTACATACAAGATTACAAGTTTATATTGAGCAACTAGTCAGGTTAGCCGAGCTGTTAACTTTTATTTAGGAACTTTTCTATGTACTTCGAGATCAAAGTACTTGTCAGGAAAGCCGAGATAGGAGAGATTATGTAAATTATTCAGAACATATAAAAGAATACACATAAAACAAAACAAAAAAAAAAACAAAAAAAAAAAAAAAAATTTTGTTGGTAGAATAGAATAGAATATGATTATGTATCAGAACAATACATATAGGGAAAATTACTACTGAATAGCTAAATGAAATAGTTTAGGGTCTATGTTGGATTGTGCGAAGAAAATAATTGGGAGTCAGCTTAAATGTTATGGGTTAGGTTAGTAATCTTTCAGTATGATGGTTAGAGAGGTTCTTAAAATTATCTAAGAATAAATACAAATATAAACTAAATTAATGTTGCTGCTGCAAAGGAAAATATATTAGTTGCATTATAAATAATTATATTATACTTAGGTCTACAGTTGTTTAAATTTTCAATTTCTATTTGAAATTTTAATAGTCCTTGTATGATAAATGATTCTGTTAAACGGGTGATTTTATTGATGTTTAGATTGAAATAATTTTTGAATAATAGAAATAACAATTAAACATAAACCTTGGCTTTTTTGATGATATGATAAAAAAAAGAGGTAAACCCTCCATAATAGAAATAATTCCATCTTAGCGTTTTTATATTAATTTATTTATATTTATCTTATATATTACTTGACTTGACAGTGGAAAAAATATGAATATCACCAGTGGGTGATGATGTTATTGATATCACTTGAGAGTGATGATGTTGTTGATATCACCAGTGGGTGATGATGTTATTGATATCACTTGAGAGTGATGATGTTGTTGATATCACCAGTGGGTGTTGGTGTTTTGGTATATATTGGTTTGACTATTAGACTGTACCGATTGCATCTGTGACTAAATGAGACTAACAATGTTAATGACAGAATTGATGGGAAATACAATTACCTGTGTGGATATTTTGATAAAGTTGGACTAGAGGCAAAAGGATAAATTGTTTGAGATTTATATTGAGATGGAAATATTTGGATTGTGATTGTACATGTTAAAATGTACAAGATAAATGAAAATGAGTATTTTTGATTTACATTGTTGAAAATTAATCATTTTACTTTATTAGAAGTATTATATTGTTGTAATATGTTAAATAGTGTGGAATTTTAATGAAATTTTTTTTTTGTCTCTTTCACTTTAATTATAAAATGTTTTGATTATGCCTATCTTTTGATAGAATATTGTTTACAGTTTATTGATAAAAGTGTATACAGAATGTAACTGATTTGATGATATTTGTGCTTATATACCATTTGAACTAACGTTATAGAGGTGTACATAAGATTATGTACTTGTTAGGATATTCTATGTACCTAAGGACTCATGATACAAAACATATACCTAAAAAAGAATAACCCTATGTACTTCGAGAACGAAGTACTTGTCAGAATGGCCGTGTTAGGAAATAGGGAATTACAGCACTTTATCTATGATAAACACGATGATTATATTAAATATATCAACAAATCATAGTTTGTATACTCATTGATAATGTATTGAAAATAGAATAATGGACTTTAGTAGACTGTCAAATAAAAGTATAGGATCTATGGCGGGAGACGCGAGTTTGACAAGTTAGATTGGCGGCAAAGAAAAGTGGGGACGGATTTAAAGTAATGAATTGAGAAAAGGAGATTAAGTAAAGTATTGTGGATAGAACGTTACAAATTGGGAATAGATGATTTATAATGGAAACGATATACTTAAGGAAATATTGTTGTGACGAAACAAGAATCGTATGTATTGGTGATGGAGTTGAGATAAGTTGTTAAAAGTTGTTGGTACTATGGTTGTACCTGATGTAGCATCAGATAAGTATATCTCATCCTTTGGTTTATTTAGGTATCATATATGGAGCCCTAGCATAACTTTATACCGACAGTTTATGTAGCAGAGGTTGCTCTATACAAACAACTTGTTCCAAAAGTCCTGATGTTATAAGTGATAATAGTAGTTATGTTCGACCTGTCTTATATGTCTTGTATCAAAGGGCCTAGCGTTATTACATATGACAATGTTGTAATTGTGTTTATAAGTTGTTTTAATTGATTGAATAAAAGAGCAACGGTAGAGTTTCTTGCCAGTGGTCTTCTCTGCCGAAGACAGCATTCCGAACTGGTAGTAGAGTCATTTGAAGGTAACAAGTAATATGAATTATAGAGAAGCTTAATATACAGTATTAGAGTCAGTCCAGTTGTTTTATTTCACTCCTTGGGAAGTCAGGTTTATAGAGTACAGACCCACAACACTGCTCTAAAGCAGGTTGGTGGGCTTTAATGATGTCTTTTATAAAATGAATACTTTAATATAAGAAACTAGGTATTTAGCTTCAATAATACTGTTAATTAATGAAAGATCTAAGTGCCATCCTGAACATTGTGGGTATTGAAGTGAATATCTGAATACCATGGCTTTCCATTCTTTATATTTTTTTAGCACATGCATTCGATCGTTGTCCCATATGCCTTGCTACTTGCTGTTATTTCTGAAGAGTTATGTCCTTTATCTCCGACAATATTTATCAGATCCTTATTAAAATAAGACAACATAGGCTTGATAGTACACACTTTTAAATTAAAAAAGAATTATTAAAATCGGTTAACATTTAACGGAGCTATGAAGTAAAACTGATAAAAAATTTCACACCATTTACCGTAGGAAACTTATTGTTTATCGGGATAAAAAGTATCCTATATGTTGGCCCGGAATATTAGTTACCACTATACCAAATTTTATTTAAATCCGTTCTGTAGTTTTCACGTGATGCCCGGATAGACAGACAGACAGACAAATGTCAAATGGCGTAATGCGCAGCGCAAAACAAAAAAGGAAAATGTTGGTGTGATGAACATGAATATTTTTCTGGCAGTTTATCTGTATATTATAAGTATTTATTAATATTTAAAAAAAACTTTTTTTATTCCACTAAAAGTTAGCCCTTGACTGCAATCTCACCTGGTGGTAAGTGATGATGCAGCCTAAGATGGTAGCGGGCTGTTAGGGAGTATGGAAAAGTCTCCAACCAGAGCAGTCCAGAGAAAATTAAGAAAATATTAAAGACCTCCGGAAATTCACAGCGCTCACCGTTGCGGTGGTTGTCAAAATCAGGTACACCTAAGCAGGGATTTTTTGTCTCGCTTTCATATACCGACGGTACACGATGCCCTCAGGCCAAGTCCGTACTAAAGAACCGTACGTTACGTACTTTCCCAAGTATGTCTTCCTTAACCCGGTTTTACACCGCGGAAGCGTAATGAACGGGAAATGATTAGGCGGAGTGGAGTATAAGGATTGAAGAAATTATAAATTACACCATACAGATGTCGCTTAGTTTCCAAAACTTACAAAATTCAATAACAGCGCCAAAATGGCGATTGGCGCCAATCAATAATAAAGTGACAGCTGCTTGTCCATTGGTCTAAACTTGTACAATATCTGCTCGCTCGCACTAGAGGTAATCCTCGAATTTAGAAGAAAATGGATCTTATTTACATTGGATTAAAGTCCAAAATGTTTACAATTCTTTAGCACGGCTTTTGATAGGAAGTTTTGTAGACAAAAACCATAGACTCTAAAACGAGTGAAGTTGGTTCAATTTTAAACACGCTACTCGGCTGCGTATCGGTCACAACTCACGCCTGCACTCCAGTACATCTCAGTAAACCACCACTCAATGTGTGAATGTGGTCTTGAAAAAGGATCGGTCGCTCATATTTTGTTTTCCTGCCCGAAACTCCTTCATAACTTTTACAAGTCTCGAGCTTTCGCGCTCGCCCCACTCCCCCGGTGACGCCGTAGCAACCCCTCAGGTGGTTATCGGCAAGTGTCCTTCCAAAATAGCGAAAAATAAAAGCGTGCCGTGGTCTTTGGGTCTTTGGCAAAGACCACACTCCATTACGAACGCCTTATTTTGGAAAACTAAGATTTATAAAAAGTATATTTATATCATGTTTACTTTTTGACAATCACCTTTGTAAATCTTCCAAGTATACGTGACATTGGGAAAATACAACGTGCCGATTTAGCACACCTAAAAGTAAAAAAAAAGCAAAAGAAGAAGAAAAAGATAAACACGCTTCAGAGTTTGATATGCAAAACTTCTCGTTTTTTTAAATACTTTATTTAAAGAATTATGTCGTCAATGTGTAAGCCCCTAAATTATACTTAACGTACCGCTATTATATAAATCAATTACATTTTTTGATAATTTGGATGGTATGTTTCCTAAAACTGTATTTATACCACCAGTAGATTGGTACATTTGTACTAAAATGTCGAGTGCCAGAAGAAAAGTAAAGAAATAATGTCAGTTGAAAATTACGTCATCGAAATTCAAATTACGCGGTCTAGCTTTATTCGTAGCTCATTAAGGTTCTTCATAAGGATAAAGGTTTGTGTCGCTATTGTTCTCGCATTCTTTCTTTGTTAATAATTCATGGCAGACTTCAGCTTCTGTAAATTACACTTTTATACAGATAAATAATTTAGGAAGCCATTACCGCTTACAGAACCATTGTGGGTAGTTTGGGTATTTTTTGTTACGCATTTCGCTGAATAGTGACGTAACAAAATAAAGAAAGTAGCCAAATTTTGCAATTTTGGACCTTATAAATAGTCATAAAATGTGTTGGTCTGTCAATAGGTTAAAAATGGAAAGTCGCATAGACCAGATAGAATACGTCCTCCACCACTACTCGGTTGCAAGCGAGCAAATGTTGTGCAACGATGGATGGCGCTGTACAGTTTTAGGTCGCGCTAACGTTGTGTCTGGGCCAGAACATAAGTATCCAGGACGTGTCAGTCTAACTAACATGCTGCTCTGTGGCTTTGCCTGCCCTGCTTATATGTAATTTTTGGAACGCATTGTATCAAATTAAATGCGTTAAAAATACCCATTAGAATTTAGAATGTAGAGATATTGTTGAAGTCGCATAGTCAAACAGACTTCGCTTTTAGGAAAGAGTGTGTAGAACTAGTTTTGCCAACCCCGAAGAAAAGCAAAAAAGTCAATGTCAAATGTCCGAATAATTAGTTACTATTTAAAGGTCGTCAAGTTAATAAATCAATTATAATATTAAATTATAGCTCAACCAATTGTCTAGTCATTTAATTACATTCAAAACTTCTCTGCCATGTCATGAAAATCAATTATTATATTGTATGAAAAAATATTCAATAGAATAGACATTTCGGTCTACAAGGGGTGCCAAAAACACAATACAGTGGGTATTTGAATTTTCGTGCTCTCACCTTATTGTGCCCACATTACTACTCGCACTTCACGCTCGGTCGAGCTCTTCACACGCTCGGGTAACTCAGTTATTGACGAACCCTCAAACATGATGCACGTTGGTTAAGGGCTGCTAGATGAGGACAAAAGAACTTAAACTATTATTAATCTATGTGATTCTTTGCAGCAAACAAAGAAACAGGTTGTTTCAGAAATGTTTGACACCTTGGCTAGGTATGCGTACAGGTATTCGAAATGTTCGGGCCATGCAATACTTTTTTTTTATAGTTTATTTCTAAATAAATAATTCTAGTTCCAATGTAGGAAATTAATTTCCGTTGTAGAAAAAATAAATAAAAGGGAAATGCAATGGCTCATTTGACAATCACATTTGTGGCACCAATTGATTTTTAATTAGTCCTCTTCAGGACGGGCAAAGATCACTGACCATACAGCCTATTCAATCGTATATTTTTCTTTATTCTTTTCCATAGGGAAAGGGCAAAGGTATATCACCGTACAGCCAAATGTTGGTATGTATTTGACACTCAGAATCTTCTGCACAAACTTAGGTTCTTAAAGCCGCAATTTTTCAAATACATTTAAACATTATTGTTTTTAAATATATTTAACTGCATTTTTTTACTATAAATCTGTTTAAAATACAATTCTGTTCTGTTTCTATGATTGCATTCTACTCTATTTTTGAAAAAGTGTTCATGACCTGGCCAAGGGTGGAACAACCCCTTTGTAGTTCTTCATCACATTTGTTACTAAATAACTGTCCGCTATATACGATTCAGAAAAAGAAATCGTTAAAAATGAAGACACTTTAAGTAGGTTTATCTTATTAATAAACAATTAATAAAAAAAAAATTATAGATACATGTAGACATTACTGAGTATTTTACATTTTACGACGACGTCAGTGATCTTGTTACTTACCATAAAAATACTAGCGTGTGGAAGGACCGCTCGCGCTCGCCACTCGCCACACTGATCTTTTCCGAAAAACTTCGGGCGGTGTCATGTCGGAGCGAGTGTGCATTCGCCAGCATTCGCCAGCATTCGCCAACACTTACACTAATACAGCGAGCGTGAGGAGTTGCAGAATTCGGCACCTCGACCCAGTAGGCAGTAATAGGGTCAGTGTTGACGTCACGCGACGATGGAGGGCGCCACTCAGTTTGTAAGTCGCGCTAACGTTGTGCCCGGCGCAAAACATGACCTTCCGCGGATGTAAATTTTCCTCATTCTACTACCAAATATAAATTATATTTTTGAAGCGCATGTGACACATAGTCAACGCGTGTTTTATTATGACTACATGATTGCATTCCATATTTAAAAGATACCGGTTGTTGTTTGTTTGTTCTTGCTCCTATTCGCCAATCGCCATAAGGAGTTAAGGTCAACCTTGGCATAGAATTAGTTGATATGAGCTATAGTAACATACGCTACATTTTATTCTATAACTATTGGGTGCGGTAATGGAAGGACATACAAACATACTTCGCATTTATAAAATTAGTATGGAATAAGGATACTATAGAGCCAGCTTTAAGAATCGAATCTTCGGGTAATAAATGTCAATAACTTTCAGAATTCAATTTTCATTTCATTTCTTTATTAATGTCAGGTATATCACAGGCACTTAAGAAGCGTTCATAAATATATGTTTGCATAATTGTAAGGGGATGGTGATAACTTCATTCGCCAACTTAAAACTAAAGCTACGAGGGTTCCAAACGCGCCCTGGTCTAAGAAGAAGCCCACAACAAACTTAGCCGGTTTTTTTTGTTATCTATCTCACATTGTCATTTCAAATCATCAAAGCAACCTGGTTAGAGCAATAATTTACACCCATACATTTTTATCGTTGACGTACTCCTTAATACTATAAAAGAACTTTTCTATAACCTTACGTTTAATACAAACTTTGAACTTTCTCAGAGAGATGTCCAAGATATCAACTGGTAAAATGGTCGATCTGCGCGAACTGTCTGTCGCGCCTTAACAAGTTTTACTTCAAAATAAATAAATTCATAACGCATAAGTAGTTATCTATACACACCTATATATTTGACGACCTTCGTGGCGCAACGGTGAGCGCGGTGAATTTAAGTAGGAAGTTCCGGGTTCGATTCCCAGCAGGGGCAATTCGGGAATTTATAATTTCTGAATTTTCTCTGGTCTGGTCTGGATTTGGCTGTGGCTGGTTACCACCCACCGACACAGACGTACCGCTTTTGTGTTTCGGTGCGATGTGGCGTAAAAACCGTTTAGGGATTAAAACCCGTTATCATCTTAGACTGCATCATCACTTACCGCCATGTGAGATTTCAGTCAAGGGCGAACTTGTAGCGGAATAAAAAAAAAAAAACCACCTACCAATTTAGTGTATCGCGGTAATAATTTTCATTAATACAATAATTTCTTATAACAATTTTTAAACGATAAACCTGCAAGTACTAAGTGTTGAGAAGTACAAAGTGAAGTTTATTTCAACGTGCACATAATTTATAATTTCGTTTCATTTTTAGTCCGAAATATTTGTCTTTTAGTGTATAAATCGACACTATGTACCTAAACTATACTCAACTTTCTTAGTTCTTACTTCCTGACTAGTCGAAAATTTAATCGTTTCTGATCGTTTATAATAAACAGTCTCATACATAATCTCGGAGATATAAACAAAAAGTTTGAAAAATCCAAAAGTGCACGCCTCAGTATCTCAATTTTCATATAAAAATAAAAAAGTTAAAAATAAATTGATAATTTTTTTGATTTAAAGTAAAGATCAAATGGCGCAATATAGTTAAAAAAAAAAATAGTTCCTTTTTTATGATTATTATCTAATACATAGTACTATAAAAATATAGTACTATAAAAAGAATAACTATATTATAAAAAAAATACATTCAACATTTCGCGCCATTCTCGACGTAAAACATTGTGCTCGCAAGATTTTAGATAAACGACTAAGACACCGGGAGGTTTTTTTGCAACGTTCGAGTCCATGTAGGATTGCGATGCATCGATAATGCAGTCGTATTTATATCAAAATACCCACCAAGTCAATGTCATGAACATAAATATCTGGCAAATATGAATTTATAGTTATAAAAAGTTTAATTATTTACCCACTTTATAAATTTACTGTAACAATTGTGAACGAACCAAATTTTGATAAGAGACACACTAAAGTTATTAATTTTAATTAAACAAAAACGAATTACCAAGACATTTTTAATAGCAAACAGCGCGCTGCGAAAAAAACTTCGATACCTTAATTTTTACGGTTGTAGAGTGCCAGATCCACACGGACAGACATCCGGACATTTTTGTAATTTAATTTATTTTCTTAGTTTAAACAAAATAATTGTTTTTTTTTTAAATATAAAATACGTTGAAACGAATGTTTTTCTTGATACATGTATGATAATATTATCCTATAAATGCAATGTGAGAAAAATACAGTCATTTTTAGTTTCGAAAAGTCCTTGACTTTCATATTTCAGGAGAAGAGCATCACCTCAACGCTTCGCTTATGAGGCGTCCAAAAATATAGGTACTTCAGCATTTCAATTTCAATTTTGATATTTAGATATTGCAGAGAACTGAGAAGAAGCGTAGGTTCATAATCGTTTAACGTACGCCTTTGCACAGAGTACAATTGCGTGACAAAAATTGCAATCTAAGATGTAACACACCTTAAGTGTGCGCATAACGTGGAAGAAGAAAACACGTGGGTTACCTATACCTTTTGCGAGAGACAGTCGATAGCGCGATGAAAAATAAAAAAAGTGCCATCTGTCGTTGACACCTGACGACATTAACAGCATTCGTTCAACATACATTCCGAAATAATTTCCACATTAAATGGGTTAAAATGCGATTTTTTACCATCAAGGAAATAAAATCAACATGGAATAATTATTATAGATGTAACAGATTTGTAACAGTAACAAAAAGCTATTTAAAGACATTTATTCATGTAAGCGCCATCTATTTTGTTCGCCACGTACTATACGTATATTGAGCTTCGAGCTCTCATTCACACAGTGCTGCCATTCGATTCTCTATTTGACTTAATAAGACAAATTAATGTGCTATTGTTATAAATAACTTTATTAAACGGATTTTAAATATTTAACGGACGCGTTTGGAACCCTCGTAGCTTTAGTTTTAAGTTTACGAATGTCGTTATCGCCATCATATCACTACCGTGATATTCTTATTCATCAAAAGTGCCACCTATGGGCCTACTTGAATAAATATATTTTTGACTTTCGACTTTTAATATTATATGATATATATATTAAAGTATAAAACCACTCCAGTTTCGAGTTGTTGCTCTATGTTCTAAACGTTTACCATAAAATAATTGATAATGTAAAAAACAATCTTTAATTTCTAAAACAATTACTTTTTATATATAGTTAAGTAAATATAATTTTTATACAACCAAATGATTTTGTCCTTCACATCTTATATTCGTGAGTGTGTAATAAATGTATGTAATGGTGCAATAAAAGTCTACTGGGAGAATTATAAAGTTTGTGAGCTAGCAACATTCCGCGGTTGTGAAGTGAAACGTGCGCGGGGCGTTTTCACTGTTTCTGGACACAATGCACTGCATACAATAATGGCTGAATAGGGATTATGTTTCTTAATTCTTTGGCTTCAACGGTGAAGGAAAACATCGTGAGGAAACTTGCTGCCTGCGAGTTCTCCATAATGTTCTCAAAGGGGTGTGAAGTCCACCAATCCGCATTGTGCCAGCGTGATGGACTACATCCTACACCATTCCCATTGTGGGAGGAGACCTGTGCTCTGTAGTGGGCCGACAATATGCTGATGTGATGAATTAAATATAAAATAATATTACATAATAGAAAATATATCTTTATTAATATCGAAATCACAATTTGCTTAAACAGTTAAAAGTTTAATTAATAATTTTTTTAACACATTTAATTAAACACATTATTATTTAAAAACGCAGTTTAGTTTTTTTTAGTTTGACAAAGTATTATTAGGAACTGTGTGATTGTGGGTGTGTGTATGTGTGTCTGAAAATTTAGTATGGACCTGAAACGTCTACTGTTCATATTTTTCTTTCCCAAAACAGTAATCAAGCATAAAAATTGTAATAATACTGGTGAGCTCTACCATGCTCGCGCAATTTGGTACTCGATCTGCGCCAAGTTCATATTGGCGAATCTTGATTCAATAAACACTGACTCACTTAATTCAATAAACACTGTTAAAAAGTAAACATTTAGAACTTTAGAGGTAAATATTAACTATCAACTGCTAAATGGAGTGAAATAACTAACGTACTGAGAAACAATATTAAAGTTGAATGGTTTCTGATGCTCCAACATTAGGCGTGTACACGGTTTCTTCATGTTCTTGATTCTGTGGCAGTGATCTTGTTATTTTTTTTTATTCCTCTACCAGTTAGCCCTGTGACTGCAATCTCACTTGCTGGAAAATAATGATGCAGTCAAAGTTAGTAACCGGCTAGCCTTTTAGAGGTACGGCAGTTTTTATACACCTAATCGGTTCCTACGCGGCATCGTTACGTAAAGCTAAATTGCTTGGCGGAACGTCGTTGTCGCTAGCGTGGTTACAAGCCACGGCCAAAGCCTTCCATATTTTTGCGAATGCGATCTTAATCGCACAATGCTATTTTTCCGATATCGTCTCCATTATGTTATATCCAGGGCTCCCAGCCGGACCTTGTGACGCTGAGAATACGGGGTTCCGTACTCTGACGCAGCAAACTTGACACCTGAAATCACAATAGAAAAATAATAATAAATATACTACGATAATACACACATCGCCATCTTGCCCCAAAGTAAGCGTAGCTTCTGTTATGGGTACTAAGATGACTGATTAATATTTTTATGAATAATATACATATAAACACCCAGAAACTGAAAAACATTCAAGTTCATCACGCAAATATTTTCCAGTTGTGGGAATCGAACCCACAGCCTTGACTCAGAAAGCAGGGTCGCTACCCACTGCGCCAATCGGCCGTCGTATAGAATAGAATATCTCAATTTGCAAAATACACGTTTCAAAGCAGTTACATATTTAAAAAAAGGTTTTAGGTTACAGTGCCGGCCATACAAGGCGTGCAAAATTTAAGCATCATGCAAATAATATAACAGGAAACAATAATTAAAAACGTAAATTTAAATCATGAATGTCAAAAATAATGGGTCATGTAACAAATGTCATTTTATAAATTTAAAAGCATAATATAAAAATTTCGGAACCGACAGGATTTGAAAATAAAAAAAATTATAAAATAGCAATGTGTCATCTCTTGTTTCAAAAGTGTCTCATTGTAATATGGACCTTTGAAAAGTAGATCGAAACTGCAACGTTTCCTACTAGATGGCGCTACAGTCGCTATAAGACTGATGTGAAAGGCATATACTAATTTCGGCATCGACGGTAGGAGAGCCGTAGCTTAATTGGAGAAAGCGCTCAGGCCGCGATTGCCAGAGAGTCGCAGGTTCACATCCTGTCGGTTCCGAAAATATTTATATGCATTTAAATTACTAAAATCGAAAAATCCTCCAAGTGTAGGTAAAAACACTAATAAAAATTATATAAATGTCATTTTGTTGTATAAAATTATTAACTGTATAAAAGTTCTTATTTTAACCATTTTTGGGTTCAGATCAAGATACAGTTGTATCACCCTCATCCTCCGGACGTCGTACGTCATAAAATAAATATTATATACAATTTAATATCGACTTTCCCCCAGTGATTTTGTACGATATGGCATTTGGTTGCTTTTTTATTCGCTCAAATAAACCGTTATGCAGTTTTTATTTTAACAATTATTTATTGTAAAGTCAAAATCTCCTAAGGATGCTCCGGTTTCGGAGCGAAACGTTTGGTGTGGAGTAAAAAGATCGGAGAAATTATAAATTACACAATACATATTCTCCTGCTTTTCGCTGAGTATAGTAAATTTATTATATATATAATATTTTCGCTATGTGGTCGATTATTAATAATTTAAAATGTCCAGTTTAACTTAGAAAGCAGAGCAATAGTAGATTTTACCCTACCGGTAATAAGAATCTAGCAACAAACGCGAGTAAATAGCCTGTAGTCAACAAAAACTAAAGAGCGGCCTACGTTATATTCATACAGTGCAAAAACAGCAAAAATGGGCAAGTTTTTATCTGCAAACGTTCTTTAGCTTATTTTTTTTATCGCAAGTGTGATGAAAATCATCGTATAAATCGCGTTTGGTACGTTGATTATTTCACTCTCGGCTTCCTTATCGCTCTGGCTTACAGCTCTCGCGCCTAAAACGACCTCGATTATAAAATCAAATCTACCAAACTCTTTGTATAATATACTATTACTTACTTGTTCTTCGATAGTGTAAGTTTCTTTTACTTCAAAATCGGCGAACACGTCTTCGAGCAGTTCTATATACTTTTCCTTGTATTTTCTATTGGACTTTGATAATTCTTCGACAGTAACTTTGTGGGATAATGTTGAACCCAGAATCAAGTTCTTGACGTGGTGTAGCTAGAAAATAATTAAAATAGAATATTAATCCTTAGTTAATATTATAAATGAGAAAGTTTATTTGTATAGTTAGTTGAAAGTCCAGACGTGCAGACGATTATAAACTGGACTTTCTTTGCGATAGAGTTTACTTTTGTTTGAACAACTCATGACCATAGACAAAATATAAAAACTATTCCATTCATCATCATCATCATCATCTCAACCAATGGACGTCCACTGCTGGACATAGGTCTTTTGTAGGGAGTTCCACAATGCACGGTCCTGGGCCGCTTGCCTCCAACGGCTCCCAGCTACTCGCCTGATGTCATCTGTCCACCTCGTTTGGGGCCGACCTACGCTGCGTTTACCGGTGCGGGGTCGCCATTCCAGCACCTTAAGACCCCAACGTCCATCGGTTCTCCGAGCTATGTGCCCCGCCCATTGCCACTTCAGCTTCGCAACTCGCTGAGCTATGTCGGTAACTCTAGTTCTTCTACGGATCTCCTCATTTCTGATTTGATCACGTAGAGATTTTTTAACATAGCTCTCTCCATCGCCCGCTGAGTGACTCTGAGCCTTCTTATGAGGCCCATAGTTAGCGACCATGTCTCTGATCCGTAAGTCATCACTGGCAACACGCACTGTTCGAAGACTAGTCTTCAGGCACTGGGGGATTAAACCATTAAACCATTCCATTCATACCAACATGAAAATATCGAGTGTCAGAATATAAAAAAAAGAAATTATGCCTATTGAAACTGCGTCACCGCAAGTCACCGCGATTACGATGTTTACGTCAATAATAAAGCTGTTTAGCAAATGGATTTGTGAATTTCGTTGTGCTATTGAACATGAGCAAAATACCTTGCCGTTATGTTATAAAATTATTAAAACTACTCCCTTATAAAATTATTTGTATTAACGCTCGCCAATTTTTTCTTTAAACACCTGCAAATGTATTTTACATTTTGGCGCACTTTTAGATTTTGGTTATTACTTATTTAGAACAAAAAATATTATTGTATTCTCGACGTAAATGAACTATTGTGTTCTTTTTGAAAAATTAATGTATCAAAATGTAGACCTTATCACAGGCAGTTATGAAGCGTTCATACATATACTTATGTTATTACTTATGTTGGATGATGGTGATTCGTTAACTTAAAACTAAAATCTAAGCAGAGCTCACAACAAACTAAGCCAGGTTTTCTTTTTGTTATCACCATCTCACGGCCGAATTGATATTTAGCTATGAAGTTCATACAAGCTTTTTTATGAAAAATGTAATGAAAATCAATTATAAAAGGATTTATCTATTAACTAACGTTTTATATAAATTTTGAAATTATTGAGACACATCTCGAGAATTTCATCTGGTAATTTGCTATAAAATGAGTTACCCTTAAATGAATCTAAGCAGCTCATTTTAGGCAGCCTAGTAAACTGCAATACAAGTTATTTTTTACTTCTAATATTAACAATGTTATAGTCCATTTTCTTTTTAAACTTAAAAACGAAAGTAGAAAGTAGAAATAAACTTGTAGTGCAGTTTACAAGTTTATTTTAACTTCTAATATATTTTATAATCTTATAATTTTCAATCTTAACCGGAAACCATATACTGTTGTCATGATTTCAAATATATTATTAAGTTTGTCTGGTTTCAAATAAATTAAGATGTTATTGTAATTTTAAAATAATTAAGTAAGTAGTTTGATTAAAAATATTTGTATATTGACTTTTAAAATTAAAAGGATTTCGTCTGAGTTCACGTGGTCTGTTCGGTATTCGTTCGGGTCAGTGCTGGGGAGGGGATTTGAGAGACCGAGCGGAGAACGCGATGTTCGAAGCGGCTTCCTTATTTTTAAAACTTATTTGATTGGAACTTCGGAACCGAGAGGTGGTGTTAAAGAGTTGTATATTAATTAAGCTTGTGTGTAAAGTGAACTAAAATATATATTATTTACTGGTATTGGATAAGGTGTTTTCTTTTTACTATAAGCAAAGCAACCCACTCTGGGATATAAAGTAGCCTATGTTACTATCCACCATTCCAACTAACTCTACACCAAAAAAACAACTGGACTTGTCGCTTAGTTTGAGCTTTAAGTTAGGGTAGCAAACAGACATTTGTTCGCATTTATAATATTAGTTGGGATTAGATGTGTATGTTTGAATGTACCTTGTTCATTAGTTCTTGATCCTCCATCCACTTGAAAGAGACAGTGATAGCTGGCAAGAGTAGCTCGCGCGAGTCGCGAATATAAGATAAGATGCTCTGAAGCCGGCTTTCTGTTACTGTAACAATAATAAAATAAATTTTTAGCTATGCCAAAAGAGTTTTGTTTAAAATAAACAGATAAATAGTAATCTCACGGGGAAGAGTAGGGGATTGAGCTAAATCTCACCCAATCACACGGGGAAGAGACCGAATAGAGTCGAATGACAAGTGGGGGAGGGGGGGGGGGGGTTGTCAAAAGACCGCTAAAATCTCGCTTATTTAATGTATGCCCCTTGCAATAGGAGTCTACTGGTACAAGATGTCGCGCGACGAAACAGCGTTGACTAGGCGATTAAATATCAACCTTATTCCAATGACATACATATGTAAGTAATATACCAAATCCGATTGAGGCATCCATAAAACACGATTCTTGTCTCGTGACCCGTAGCAAAAACGTCCAGTATATACAATGTAATATTAGTTATATGCGCTTCACTAGGCTATCACTGCCGCAACCCGTCACGAGCATGTCGAGGTCATCGACATGCTCGTCAATGCATAAGTCTTTCCTCGACCCAAAATTTCCTTTACCTGTAATGTCGCAAACCGCGAGCACGTTTCTAGTCAGCCTGGCGGGCGGGAGTTCCCCGCCGCCATATTGCAAGATGGCGCCGAGGTCCACGTGACACACTCCGCCATCTTGGATGCTGTACATCGTGTTCTCCAAGTGACGATCGCCGATACCTTGAAATATTTAGTAAAAAAATCGATAATTGAAGGTAAAATTTCAAGAACGTCAACCTTCTAAACAGCATAGATATTTTTACGACGACCTGTCTTAAGAAGAAATATTATTTATTTGCTAGAATTTGTTGAACGTTTTTAATTATTTATTAACAATGATTAAATACATACAAAATCTATCATTTACTAAACCAATTTAAACGACATAGGTATTACCAATTTTATTGTATAAATCATTTTTTTTAAATATTTACATTCTTAAAACAAGACTGAAACGAAAAAAATAGTTGTAATTTATACTTTAGTAAATTATTTAAAGAATATATCAAAATACTTTTTGTATAAACTCGATGTAATTTCGAGTTTACTATGCTATTGATAAATTTCTTAATGACATATATTTCTTAATGACATTAATGACATAAATAAGAGCTCTGCCTACCATCATGTTTGATGTTTAAGCTTTTTTTAATGGCTAGCGTATACAATATGAACTCGATGCGAATGGTATTGCAAAAATACTCTTATTTAGCGCGAGCTTATACCCACGTTGCTCCAAAGCGGGTTAGCGGGCGTTATCGATTATTACCACATGTAATTGCTTCGTTAGTCTAGTAGTTTGGAATGTTCATCCACAGATGGTTCATGAGATTCTATTCCCGGGTCAGGCCAAGAATTGTAACTATTTTAGGTATAAACCTATTGTCGGTCCCAGTTATCGTCACTAACGTGTGCTAATAATGGATAAAGCCCACCATCCCGCATTGGAGCAGCATGGTGGGTCTATGCTCTAGGACCTCTTTGTCAAATGTCTGAACTCCTAGCTGGTACTGAGAATTATAAGTAAAAGGTGATAGTTTTGGTCGCACTCGGGAATCAAATTCAGAACCTCGTGATCCATAGCCAAATACGCTGAATACAAACAAACCCGACGAGTTATTTTTTATAATATGTTCATATTGATGATAAGGTTTCTGCGATATGCTTTGTTAATCTGTAAAATCTAAATATTAATACGTGAAGCAAAATCTTTGTACCCTTATTACTCACACGAGATAGAACAATGATTGGTAAATTGTAAAATTATGTTGGAAAAGAGAAACTTCTGAGTTTATTGCCGGCTTCTTCTCGGTAGAATCTAGTTGCACTACAAACAGACAGACTTGTCGTTTCAAAAGTGCTTATGTTAGGCCTACTTGAAATAAACTAATTTTGAATTTGACATTGTTTCAATATATTTTTTTAATATATTTATATAACATATTAAAAACTAGAGGGAAACGAAAAAATATTTTAATTATGTACCTCAGTAAATAACATTACCATTAAAAGAATAAAGACTCTTTTAGAGCTGAAATGTAAGCACATCTGATGTTATGGTTGTCATTGCGTAATTTTTTAATACTTAACCTTGTACAGCTATTAATCTAAACGTATATTGATATATGTAAGGCTTTGTATATTAAGTACTTACCATAAAAGTAACTGAGTATGGTCATGTCGCATAATGACTCCAAGAAGTTCTTCTTCTTAGCGATGAAGTCTTGGGTGTTGACGCATCTCGACTCGATGGCGGATCTGTAAACAAAGCGTACTTCTCTTAGTCGAAGGAAAACGAATTCCGCGGGATAAAAACAAAAAAAAACAAATTTGGAACTCAGTTAGCCTCTAGTCATATTTATATTCTCTCCTCTCTCAATAAGTTCAAAGTTTATAAAAAAACGTAAGCTTATAGAAAAATCCTATTATAATTTTAAGGATTGCATGTACGATAAAAAAGCTTCGGCATGAATTGCTTTTACTTCATAGCTCAACATTAACTAGACTTTGAGATGGTGATAACAAAAAAAAAACCTGGCTAAGTTTGTTGTGGGCTCTTCTTAGACCAGGGAGCGTTGGGAACCCTCCTAGCTTTAGTTTTAAGTTAACGAATGAAGTTATCACTAACATTAGTGTAACATATTAAATGTATGAACGCTTCATAAGTGCCTGTAATAAGGTCTACATGGATAAAAAATTTTTGAATTTGAATTTAATTCGACTTCACTTTCGGGGGGCCGAGTTCGAATCCCAGCCTCTAACTTTTCAAGTTATGTGCGTTCTATGCAATTGAAATATCACTGGCTTCAACAGTGAAGGAAAACATCGTGAGGAAACCTGCATGCCCGAGAGTTCTCCATGACGTTCTCAAAGGTATGTGGAGACCACCATTCCGCACTGGGTCAGCATGGTGGGTTACGGCCTAAACCCTTCTCATTGTGGGAGGAAACCCGTGCCCTGTAGTGGGTCGATAATGGGTTGTCAAGGCGAATACTTAGTATATAATGTAC
Organism: Pararge aegeria; assembly: GCF_905163445.1. Taxonomy (NCBI): domain Eukaryota; kingdom Metazoa; phylum Arthropoda; class Insecta; order Lepidoptera; family Nymphalidae; genus Pararge; species Pararge aegeria. The sequence goes on from NC_053205.1 coordinate 8,910,965, forward strand.
CTCAGTAAATAAGCTGGTACTTTGGCGCACATCAGCTCAAACTGCTGCAAGGAGCTGGTCGGCGCCAGAATAAGCTCGCTGTCCTTGGAACGGTGAACGGTCGAAACCAAACCTGTAACACGAAAGTTTGTTGTTATGTTATGACGCTAGTCCACCAATCCGCACTGAGCCAGAGTCCACCAATCCGCACTGGGCCAGTCCACCAATCCGCACTGGCCCAGAGTCCACCAATCCGCAGTGGGACAGCGTGGTGGACTACGGTCTTAACCCCTTTTTCATTGTGGGCGTAGTCTAGGGAGGTCACATTTTGAGAGGAGACCTGTTGGTGATTAATATAATATAATAGAATACAATAACTCTATTGCAGCAAAACACAGAAGGAAATCCACACACAGAAAACAGTAATAGTACTTTGTGCTAGGGTGCAAAAGCGGCCTTACCACTAAGAGTGATGTTTTAATGGCAACCCTAGCGTACGAAGCCGATACAAAAATGAATGGAGCATTAAGTAAAAAAAAAAAAAATATTTAATAAACTTACATAAATAAATATATGCTACTTATATGTGATATATATTTATATATAAATTATTTAAATATTTGTGTAATGTTAAAAATTTATTGTCCCACCTACCTCTTTTCTATGTTTTGTCCTTCGACGCCTTTGGTTGGCTGGAAAAAATCTCTATGTAGCGATAAGGCCACCAAATTGTACTCTCTTCTATATGTTTTTTATATCTCCGTAACAACTCTTTTGCTTTGGTGTAAAATAAAAGTGTATTCATTCATTCATACATATGGTACCATGAAATTAAACAATACCTAATTATTTTTTCTAATGATTATTCTTTCTCCCAGTGGTGTGCATAGAAAGTATGCACAGGGTATGCAGATGATATAAAATGAAGAAAATATCCAGTTAGACTAATAAAAACCTTACGGATAGGCATTGTAAGAGTTATAAAAAGCCTACCCTTCAGTATTTAAAATAAATAAATATACTACGACAATACACACATCGCCATCTAGCCCCAAAGTAAGCGTAGCTTTTGTTATGGGTACTAAGATGACTGATGAATATTTTTTATAAATAACTAGGCTACTCAGCCCGCTTCGCCGGGCTAGATTTTGTTTATTTCATTCATTTAAACAATAAACTTACATCATTAATTTTTTTATTTAAGTCTCATAATATATTAAATCATTTATTTCTCTCCGTATTCATTCTCTTCTATTCTCTTCTTGAGCGGGTGAAGATCATTATCTACACCCATGTACAGCCAACAATAGAATATCATCATAGTAAATAAAAGCTGTATTTGACAGTTTGACAGTTCAAAAATAGGAGTGGTCCGATCGTCACCAAACTTTGCAGGATTACTCGCCAGGTCAATCCGGAGATTCCCTGAAAGTTTCATTGAAATCGGTCCAGCCGTTTCGGAGCCTATACGGAACATACCCGCAAACTTTCTCTTTTATATATATTAGATATACATAAATACTTAGAATATACATTTGAACACCCAGACACTGAAAAACATTTATGCTCATCACACAAACATTTTCCAGTTGTGGGAATCGAACCCACGGCCTTGGACTCAGAAAGCAGGGTCGCTGCAAACTGCGCCAATCGGCCGTCGATTTATAGCTCGGATATATTCTTCATTTTATTTCATCAGCATACCCTGTGCATACCCTCTATGCACGCCACTGCTTTCTACTCACTGTCCACTGCGCACGCGGCGGAGACCAACTCCTTCAGCCGCTCGTGGTCTTCGAGGTAGTGGATGAGACCACATTCCTCATTCAGCGGGGTCACCTGAAAAAAAAAATTAAATTTATAATTTTGAAAAACCCCCGGCTTTCAATATTTGTTGAGGTTGCCTGGCAGAGATCGCTACTGAGCGATAAGGCCGCCTTTGCATTCAACTCCAATCATAGTCAATATTCTTCGTTCATTTCCTTATTGTGTAGCGGTGTAAAAATAAAGAGTATGAATAAGAATAATAAATAATATAGTGTGCATTATTCTACTTGTTACGCCCTGTTATTTGATACGCATATTGAGGGAGCTGTGAAAAAATATGCCATCCGCCATTTTGTGGCTGCGGACTATTTTGACCGATTTTCATCAAACATAGCTAAGAACACTCCCGACTAATTCACCTTTAAAACAATAAAAAATAAAATTAAAATCAAACACACACACACCAAAAAAAATAATTTATAAATTTAGTAGTAAAAATAATCATTTATTGCAAAATACACGTCAATAAGGTGTTACATATTGGTTTAGGGTACATTTATACATTTGTTTACTGGTTTAACAGTGTATTACTAGTAATATAGCGTGCAATGTTACACAATAGTTACATATACATCTAATTTAAAATGACATTGTGAGATGGTGATAACAAAAAAAATAACACCCGGCTAAGTTTGTTGTGGGCTTCTTCTTAGACCAGGACGCGTTTGGAACCCTCGTAGCTTTAGTTTTAAGTTTACGAATGTGGTTATCGCCATCATCTCACTACCGTGTAATTCTTACGCATCAAAAGTGCCACCTATAATAAAGATATTTTTGACTTTTGACTTTTTAATTAATTGATGTCAAAAGAATATTATAATAACACTTTTAAACATAACATTTGAACTATTAGGCACATTGGATATAGGCAGGCTGATCATAAATAAAAAAATTAATAAAGTTATTCTCTAAATTGCAAATGCTGTAAAATGCTTTAGAGCTAGGCCATTCATATAATTTTCTCTTGAATAGCGCGAATTGTAACGACTTCATGTTATTTGGTATTTTATTATATATGTTGTATTAATGAACAAATTCTCACATGATATCCAGTGTTGTAGCGCCTAGTAGACCCCGCTTGCACAGTCGTCAGAAGGCGCACCGCCGCGCAGTGCGGTCGGATTCGTTCGCCGCTCTTCACGATAAACCGCACGAGCGATCCGTCCGTCAGTCGGCATCGCACCAACGTGGGCCGACGGATGGAGTCCACGAACACTGATATCTGGAAAAAATATAAGTATAGATAAAGTCCATTATTTCACGGCTTAGTAGCGCAGTGGGCAGTGACCCTGTTTTCTGAGTCCAAGGCTGCGGGTTCGATGCCCACAACTGGATGATATTTGTGTGATCAACCGGAACCCTGAAATGTACTAAAAGCCTCACCTTTTCCTCAAACTTCGCGACAAATACACCTCTCTTCAAGCACAAAAGCCTCGCGAGGTTTTCGTCTCCCTCTAACCCGTGCGTGAGAGCGGGACAGAGGTTAGAGAGGGAAACAGTGTCCTTTGGCGTCCCTCTTAGCTGCGACTGTATTGATGACAACACTTCTAGTTTCAAATCCCTGCTGGTACCTGCAAATAATAAAAGTATCATGAAAAACTTATTTGGGGAATCAAACAGTTCAAAAATAAAAAAAAACGGGTGTGTACTTATGTACACGGGTTAAAAGTTCTACCTCTTTGGCGAAACAAGATAAAAATCTTATCAAAATTGTTATCTTTCGCCTTATCTGAGTTTGTAGAAAAAAACTACTCTAACAATAGAAAAAGGTAAAAAATAATAATAATAAAGTAATTAAAAAAAAACGTGTGTGTACTTTTACGTAATTTTGAACCTACCAATGCATAAGTTTAAAGAATGTGTTAAAACACATTTATAACAGCGAGGTTATTATACAATTGATGAGTTTCTTAATGACAAGGTTGCTTGGAAGCATCCGGCTCCGCTTTCATCTCACAAGATAGAAAAATGAATGTTAAAATGTAAAATGTAAATTGTAGATATTGGAAAAGAGTAACTCTCAAGTTTCTTGCGGTGGTAGAGTCACTACACACAGACAGACTTGACGTTTCAAAAGGGCTTATGTTAGGCCTACTTGAAATAAATGAATTTTGATTTTTGCACACGCGTTAGAAGTTCTACCTCTTTGGCGAAACAAGATAATTTTTTTTTCAAAATTCTTATCTTTGGCCTTATCTGAGTTTGTAGAAAAAACTACTCTTACAATATAAAATTTAATACATTGAAAGATTTATCATTGAAAGATAATCACTATCCGAAAACCAACTTTCATTATTAAAATTTGTGATTTTTGTTTTTACAATTGAATCAATTAAATCACCGGAATGAGCCCACAGACTTTGACAATTCATATACTGTCTACCCTTTTATTGAAAAACACAATTGTTAACTATAGCTAACTTCAGGGTGTCGGTTTTTCATGACGGTGTGCGCGCGCATTGAAAAAATTTACTCTCATAATTTTTCCCTAACGCGCCAAAAGAAGTTATAACTTCAAAAAATAAAAAAGACGCTTTGGGCACCCTATTAAACCTGAGTTTAGAACCCGACAATATTAATAGAAAAAAATAACATTATCGTAAATAAAAAAAAAGAACTTAAAATATGGCCATACCTTTATCAGCGATATCATCCAAGGCGTTCCTAAATTTATGTAGCACTTCATAGTTGGGCCCCGCGTATGGGTTCTCAAAAATGGCTGCCATCATATTTGTGTACACCCGTGACCATCCGGCAGAATCTGGAATTAAATAATAGAACTTTGTATGATTTACCCGCACATGATTTATTTATTTATTTATTTTTAAATAAATTTTCATCACAAATATGTGTAAATGAAAAACCAAAATATCACTTTACAGGCTCTAGAGGTACATTATGTATTATCTCTGTGACTTATCTGTGAAACCGAAACGCTAATGGTTTTTGAGTACCATTGCATAGAGTAGGTACTATGCGCGTGTCAGTCTTCTATCTTCATTAGGGTCTTCATATGTAAACACTTAGAATGTTTTGAATTAGTTTGTATGGAAAGATTTATATGCTTCTTTTTCATTTAGTACTCTTACAGGGCGATTCCTTATGATATTTACTTATGCATCCTTCAACAGTATTAGGTAAATCGGTTACACGTTGTGTATGCGAAAATGTGTTTGGTTTTCGGTCCTTCATTAACGCCTTAACTTAGCAAACAATCTATTTTGGCATAGAGTTAGTTTAAAAGAAGGTTAGTAACATATTTATATCCCATTAAAATTAACAGTTACCACGAGATTTTGTAATAAGAAGCGTAATAAATGCGGGCGAAGAACGCAGGAAACAGAACTAGAGAGGCGTTCGAATCCTGTCGGTTCCGATTTGCATTTATATGCATTTTGAATTTATAAATTAAATAGTACTGCATATAGCGTAGCTTCAATTTTTAGTTTCAAAATTCAAAATTTAAATTCAAACATTCAAAATTAATTTATTTCAAGGCATAAGAACTTTTGAAACGTCAAGTTTACGAATATAGTTATCGCCATCATCTCACTACCGTGTACTTCCCGCGTTATGTAGGCATGAAAAGTGTCATCTATGGACCTACTTGAATAAAGATATTTTTGACTTTGACTTTGACTATAAAAGTCTTATTAATTACCTTCTCTTTCCAAAGAGCATACCAAGTTCCTGCAATACTGCAGCAACTGATACTCAGCGTCGCACAGTAGACTGAGGCACCGTCGGTATTTGCCCATCCCGACCTCGTCCGAAATCTCCTTCAACTCGTCCCGGTATTCAGTGCACTCGTCCAAGACACTGGTTAACCGACCGATGGATATTTCGTCCAGTCGATTGCTTACTAACTTGAACTATAACAAAAAAAAAAGTTTTTTTTTTTAAATTAATATCTGCAATGAGTCGCGAGACTATAATCAGATGTACTGGGTGAGTTATTGGCAGTTAACCGACCGATGGATATTTCGTCCAGTCGATTGCTTACTAACTTGAACTATAACAAAAAAAAAAGTTTTTTTTTTTAAATTAATATCTGCAATGAGTCGCCAGACTATAATCAGATGTACTGGGTGAGTTATTGGCAGTTAACCGACCGATGGATATTTCGTCCAGTCGATTGCTTACCTGAGGATTGATTGGAACCCTCGTAGCTTTAGTTTTAAGTTTACGAATGTGGTTATCGCCATCATCTCACTACCGTGTGGTTCTTATGTACGCATCAAAAGTGCCACCTATGGGCCTACTTTAATAAAGATATTTTTGACTTTGACTTTACCAACTTGAACTATAACAAAAAAAAAAAGTTTTTTTTTTAACTGCAATCAGTCGCGAGACTGTAATCAGATGTACTGGGTAAGTTATTGGCAGTTAACCGACCGATGGATATTTCGTCCAGTCGATTGCTTACTAACTTGAACTATAACAAAAAAAAAAGTTTTTTTTTTTAAATTAATATCTGCAATGAGTCGCGAGACTATAATCAGATGTACTGGGTGAGTTATTGGCAGTTAACCGACCGATGGATATTTCGTCCAGTCGATTGCTTACTAACTTGAACTATAACAAAAAAAAAAGTTTTTTTTTTTAAATTAATATCTGCAATGAGTCGCCAGACTATAATCAGATGTACTGGGTGAGTTATTGGCAGTTAACCGACCGATGGATATTTCGTCCAGTCGATTGCTTACTAACTTGAACTATAACAAAAAAAAAAGTTTTTTTTTTTAAATTAATATCTGCAATGAGTCGCCAGACTATAATCAGATGTACTGGGTGAGTTATTGGCAGTTAACCGACCGATGGATATTTCGTCCAGTCGATTGCTTACCTGAGGATTGATTGGAACCCTCGTAGCTTTAGTTTTAAGTTTACGAATGTGGTTATCGCCATCATCTCACTACCGTGTGGTTCTTATGTACGCATCAAAAGTGCCACCTATGGGCCTACTTTAATAAAGATATTTTTGACTTTGACTTTACCAACTTGAACTATAACAAAAAAAAAATGTTTTTTTTTTAACTGCAATCAGTCGCGAGACTGTAATCAGATGTACTGGGTAAGTTATTGGCAGTTAACCGACCGATGGATATTTCGTCCAGTCGATTGCTTACCAACTTGAACTATAACTAAAAAAAATTTTTTTTTTTAATTAATTGCTGCAATCAGTCGCGAGACTGTAATCAGATGTACTGGGTGAGTTGGCAGTGACTTAGAAAAGTTAGAGAGATTCGAACTCTGCCCCCTCGAAAGTGAAGCCGAGGTCATACCCATTGGGCTATCATCGCTTCACCCAAAAGCAAAACTTCAAACACAAGTTTTTCTTCACCGTTTGAAAAACAATTACAACTAAAAGATGTGACATTTCAAGAACTCACCACGTCCAACAGTTCGCGCGCCATTTTGGGATCCAAAGTGACGTCATCGAACCTGTCTATTATCACATCCGCCAATAGTTTCCCCTTATCACCCAAATCCAGCTTCGCGAACAGTTCTAGTATACCCATCATGTACTTTAAAAGGTCATATTTAGTTGCACCTGGAAATTATAAAACAATAGTTAATTGTAAATTATAGTAAAGGTAAAATCTACACGACCTCCCTGGTGCAGCGAAACATGCTATGGTTTTAAGTGCGACAAGGTTAAAAGTCTCGCAAGACAGAATGGTTATTGTAATAAATAAGTTTAAAAAAAATAAAAAACACGCTTTATAATCATATTGCTCTTCTTATAGTTTTAAATGACATTGTGAGATGGTGATAACAAAAAAAAAACACCCGGCTAATTTGTTGTGGGCTTTTTATTTTATTACATAGGGTGCTTTTTAAGATATTATCAAAATGATAATCACTCTACTCATGTCTGTCAATAAAATATTTATAACTATTGACAGCACGCTTTTTTTACAGTAAAATATATTTTTTTATTCACACTATTATTAATTTATATTTATTTTCTATAATTTAGTTCGGTTTTCTGTAAAAAAAATGTTTTTTTAGTTTTTTTAAACTATAATTTTTTTTCTACTTTTTAGTTTGGTGTATTTATAATAGCTTGTTTTTTACGCCTCAATTTAGCAACTATTTTTATAGTATTATAGCCTTGTTAGTTAATTTTCTGTGGAATTAGTATTTTACGCTACGCTTTTTTTAAGTTAGGTACGCGAACGCCATCTGTTGGTAACGCCATACATTTTTTACATTTGGGTCTAGTAATTGTAATTAATAGTTCGAAAAAACTAAAAAATCTTATTTTTTATATTGAAAATTGGAATAATCTTCTCAGATTCGTGTATTGTCATCGGTCAATCTGACCGTTTAAAGTGGGTCAAAATAGCGTCCAAAGAAGTCGGTTACAAACATACAAACGTACAGGTGAAGCTAATAAAAGCGTGTTAAAAATTATGATTTTGAAAACGATCAACTGCTAAGTTTGTCGCGGTTTCTTCATTCGAACCGGTGGTAGAATTACTACCAACAAACAGAATTGATGTTTCAATAATAAAAAAAAAAACTTTGATATAGATCCCCAAGGTCAGCCATCCCATTGTTGGGGTAGTTTTATTTTTCTTAATTATTTGTTAAAATTTATGATTCACTATGGATCTATTGGTTTCGTAAAGAGGATGACCTCCCTGGCTCGAGGACCCGGGTTCGATTCGGGGAGTTATTGCTCTAATCATATTGCTCTTCTTATAGTTTTAAATGACATTGTGAGATGGTGATAACAAAAAAAAAACACCCGGCTAATTTGTTGTGGGCTTCTTCTTAGACCTGGACGCGTTTGGAACCCACGTAGCTTAATTGAATTTAATTCAAAAAGTTTTTCGGTTTTTATTTTTATTAATCTCACTAGATTTAATTTAAGTGTATGGTTCTCGCTCCAGAGACGGGCGATAAAAACTGCGACTCAGTCTTGCACTATAGCAGTATTATCGAATTTGGGTTTCATGATACACATTACCTTATGTTTGCCTTATTTTGTACTATTTTTAATTTGCTGTGTAACTGTTAATTGAAATAAACTTATTAAAAAAAAAAAAGCTTTAGTTTTAAGTTTACGAATGTGGTTATCGCCATCATCTCACTACCGTGTAATTATTATGTGTCTTACTCATTAGAAGTGCCACCTATGGGCCTACTTGAACAAAGTTATTTTTGACTTTGATAGATAGATAGATAGATAAATTCTTTATTGCACACAATTTATAATATAAATTGAAAACATAAATATAAGAAGAATAACAATGACTTTGATTTTGATTGCCGGCAGGGGAAATTTTATAATTTCTGATTTTCTTCCTGGCCCGGTGAAATTTATTCATACTGCCGTAAAGAGCCTTTTTTTATTTAATAGTAATGAAAGGCCAGCGCTTGACGACGATCGTGCCAATTTCGAAAGCAATGATAAGGTTAGGTAAGGTCTAGGTTGCCTGGAAAAAGCCTATTCACTCTTGCCTTGAAGGTACTCAAGTTAAACTAGCTGTACGATACTAAGTTTGTTGTGGGCTCTTCTGAGACCGGAGCAAATTTGGAACACTCCTGGCTTTAGTTAAGTTAACAACTGTAGATAACAACAGTTGTTAACTTAAAAGTAAAGCACTATCCCCTATAATTAATACTAGCGGACCCGCGCAACTTCGTCCGCGAATGAGCCGACTTAAAAAAATATTCGTATGTTCGCGGACTGTTTTATAGAACTTAAAAGAAACAACAATTCCGATATACTTACTATATACTTCCGTCGTTTGGCGTAACGTTTACCGTTCAAGCATCGCACGAATCAGAATCATTCAAAAAGAATATTTTTTGCAGTTTTCGCGAGATTCCAATATAAATGAATCCTAGAGCTAGATCGATTTATCGCCCCCGAAACCCCCTGTATACTAAATTTCATAAAAATCGTTGGAGCTGATTCCGAGATGTCAATTGTATATCTTAATATATATAAATCTCCTGTCACGATGTTTGTCCGCGATGGACTCCTAAACTACTTAACCGGTTTTAAATTAAATTGGCACACCGTGAGCAGTCTGGTCCAACTTAAGAGATAGGATAGCTTACATCTTTAATTATAGTCGCAATTTTAGTTTATTGCAAATTTTTTGTCTATAATTAATTGACAGTCACATGTTATATATATACTACTATACTCATTTAAGGCTTATCGATACTGAATACTTTAAAAACAAAATCAAACGCAGACGAAGTCGCGGGCAACAGCTAGTATATATATATATACAAGAATTGTCGTTTAAAGATATAAGATAACATATACAATGTATAACATAATTACGAAATACGGTTGTACACTGTAGAAATATTAATTCTAAAGAAGCAAATTTTTTTTTCATACAAACTAACTCAAAACATTCTTAATGTTTACTTATGACAACCCTATTGAAGATCAAAGAGCGTCACGCGCATAGTACCTACGCTACGCGACGCGTACCTAACAAAGTGACAGGAGTAAGTTGATTTTAATTTTGCATGTGATGTTAGGGCTGTATCTGATTCCTTTCAGTAAAAACTATGGCAGTGGTTTACTCAAACACTATTAGAGTTTCGGTTTGTCAGATAAGTCTCAGAGACGGTAAATAATGTACCTCTTAAGCATGTGAAGTAAAATTTCTGTTTTAATTTACACGTTGTATATATACGAACGCTTCATAAGTGTATGCGATAGGTCTACACTTTTTTTTTTTTTTTTTAATTATATAGACAAGTGCTTGACTGCAATCACACCTGATGGTAAATGATGATGCAGCCTAAGATGAAGCGCGCTTGCCTAGAAGATGCCTATTCACTCTTGATTTGAAGGTACCCAGATTATAGGTATCAGGGAAGACGGAAGATGGGAGGGCATTCCAGGCCTTTGCGGTGCGGATCAGAAAGGAAGAAGCAAAACGCTTCGTACGTGTTGATGGTATTTCAACCACGTAACGGTGCAGATTCTTTCGGTGCCTCGCAGTTCGATGGTAGAAAGGAGATGGTTTGACCAAATCGAATAGCTCCTGAGCACACTCTCCGAAATGACACAAATGACACTCTCCGAAATGATACACGAATACAAATCGTTTGAATGAATGAATGAACAAAACTTACCTGTATAAGAATCCCAGAGGCCATTAAAATAGCTCATAGCGGTTACAAATATTGAATCCAGGTGCTTTTTGCTAAATTTCGATAGCTTATCTGGCATAAGCTCCTTTGTCCTCAACTTGCTTGATATTTCAGTGCGTATTTTTTCTATATCGTCCTGCTTTAATGCTGAAATTAATAACAACGAACTTTACAGGGTTAGATAAAAATTAAAAAAAACCTGTCGGCCAGTAGTTGTTTACATTAAAACAAACAACTTTTGTTCTAAGACTTTTTTTATACTCAATAGTTTGTGAAATATTCAATATTTTACGCAGATATTCTACATCAACCTATTTTTTTTTTAATTGTGTATATTTTGTTTATGTATTCGTATGTAGTTATTTGAATGTAGGTTTATAATAATTTTACACCACCTATTTGCATTGGCGTGCATACAGGGGTATGCACAGAGTATGCAAATGATATAAAATGAAGAAAATCGCCAGTGCGAGTTATAAATACTCAAGTGTAGGCTTTCAACAATAAATATCCTTAAGTTTTTTGTATCTCTTACTGGAGATTTTCTTCATTTTATATCATCTGCATACCCTGTGCATAACCTCTAAGCACGCCACTGCCTATTTGTTCTCGCTCTTGTTGTCCTAATCCTATGGATGCCTGGCAGAGATCGCTTTTAAGCGATAAGGCCGCCTTTTGTATTCTACTACAGTCTTTGTGTTTTCTCTTTATTCGTCCTTTATTTTCCTAACTGTGTAGTGGTGTGGTGAGTTTAAATAAATAAACAAATCAACCCATTACCAACCCACTCGACAGGAGACACAGGTCACGGGTCTCCTCCCACAGTAAGAAGGGTTTAGGCAGTAGTCCACCACGCTGGCCCAGTGCGGATTGGTGGGCTCAACACACCTTTGAGAACATTATGAACTCTCAGGCATGCAGTTTTTTTTGACGATGTTTTCTTTCACCGTTGAAGCAAGTGATATATCTATTCCCTCCAATTTTGCCGGCAAACGGCGAATTCAATATTATGACGTCACTTCTATATAGAACTAATTTTGTACCGCTTGAACTTCGAAAATCGCTTTGTATATCAAGTAGGACAGCTGTAGCTTGATTGGTTCAAGCGCTAAGGCCAATCTGGCAATCACGCATGAGAGTCCCAGGTTCAAATCTTGTCGGTTCAGAAAATTTTTATATGCTTTTTAAATTTATAAAATTGAAAAAATCATAGTTAAATTCTGTCATCGTGCCTCTTATGGGAAGTAAAGGGATATGCTCACATTTTACTTCTCGTTTCAAGCGCAGTATCACTTCATTCATGCCGAGTACGTCTTCCAAGCACGACTTGGCCGCAAACTGTTTCGCATATTGTTCTGGAAAGGAAAACGGTTTTACAATGAAAATAATGAGAAGGGTTTAAGCCGTAATCCACCACGCTGGCCTAGTCCAGTT